>NW_012114711.1:4032269-4032582 GCF_000951035.1 Colobus angolensis palliatus
TCAGGGCTACAGGTGCAGCTGCTGGCCAGTCCCGTGCTGGGCGCCTGCACTCCTCAGCCCTTGGGCTGTCGATGGGGCTGGGAACTGCGGAGCAGGGGGTGGCGCCCATCGGGGAGGCTGGGGCCCTGTGGGAGCCCACCGCCAGGGGACTCGGGCATGGAGGGCTGCAGGTCCCTAGCCCTGCCCGACTGGGAGGTGGCTGAGACCCAGCGAGAATTCAAGCATGTCGTGGGTGGGCCGGCAGTGCTGGGGGACTTGGCGCACCCTCCGCAGCTGCTGGCCTGTGGTGCTAATCCCCTCACTGCCTGGCCCA
>NW_012114711.1:4032632-4034038 GCF_000951035.1 Colobus angolensis palliatus
CTTTGTATTTTTAATAGAGATGGAGTTTCACCATATTGGCCAGGCTGGTCTCGAACTCCTGACCTCAAGTGATTCATCTGCCTCGGCCTCCCAAAGTGCTGGGATTACAGGTGTTAGCCACTACACCCAACCTATATTTTGTATTTCTTTCAATGAATTCTCCAATTCCATAATTTTTATTTGGTTGTTTTCAAAAATATTTATCTCTTTAATGAATTTCTCATTAATATTATGAACTGTTTTTCTGATTTCTTCACATAATTTTTCAGATTTTTTTTCTCACTGAGCTTATTTAAACTCAGCATTGTGATTTTATTTGGAATTTCAAAAATTTATTTTCACTTAAGGTATATTGCTAAAGAATTACTGTTTCTTTGGAATTGTCAGATTCCCTTGCTTTTTCATGTTTCCTATCTGCTTTTGTTGAGATCTGCACATCTGATGTATCAGTTACCTTTTTATATTTTTGAATTTACTTTTTAGAGGAGGACTTTTTTTCTGTATTCATGGTGCTGGTCGAGTAAGACACCTTCACTTTGATTTTTGATATGTGCAGTAGTGTAGTCTCTGTGTGATTTCTTTGACAGTAAAAAGTGTTATTTCCCCTTAAGTTGTGATTACTAGTGGAGGCTGTGGTGAAGTTGTGTTGGGGACTGGGATGTTAGGTACGTCAGTCTTCAGGTCTCAGTGGTAACAAAGGTTGGTTGACCATGCCCCAGTGCCATGACCATTGTGCCCCAAGGCAGTTTACAGTAGCTCCCATGTTAGCAATTACTGAAGAGCCAGTTTTTGAGCCTATGTGTGACTTGCTTGAATGCTAGTAGTGGCAGGCAGTGGTGGATCAGGGAGGTGGGTGGGTTCTCAGACCATTGAGCAGCCCACGTCCCCTGGGCAGTGGTTCATTCACAGTTCACAATCCATCCTAAGCAGTGACACCCTCAGTTTCCCTAATGCCACACTCCCAGGGTGTCCAGAATTGGTGGGTTCTTGGTCTCGCTGACTTCAACAACAAAGCCGCGGACTGTCACGGTGAGTGTTACAGCTCTTAAAGATGGCGTGTCTAGAGTTGTTCCTTCTCATGTTTCGTCATGGTCAGAGTTTCTTCCTTCTGGTGGATTCATGGTCTCGCTGGCTTCAGGAGTGAAGCTGCAGACCTTCGCAGGAGTGTTACAGCTCATGAAGGCAGAGCGTACCCAAACAGTGAGCAGCAGCAACATTTATTGTAAACAGCAAACCAACAAAGCTTCCACAGTGTAGAAGGGAACCTGAGCCGCTTGTCTCTGCTGGTTGGGGCAGCCCGCTTTTATTCCCTTATCTGGCCCCACCCACATCCTGCTGATTGGTCCATTTTACAGAGAGCTCATTGGTCCATTTTGTCAGAGTGCCGATTGGTGCATTTACAATCC
>NW_012114711.1:4034988-4179527 GCF_000951035.1 Colobus angolensis palliatus
GGATAATTCCACTGTGGGAATATAAGCTGCTAGAAGCCTCTCACTTACCCATTCTAGCATGGAGAACTCATTCCTGACTCCCAACCAATTCCTGCCCATAGACAACCCCAGCGAAGCAGACTGCCTCTCTTCTTTCTCCTTCATTGCTTTTCATATTTGCTCTCACTTTTCTAATGAATTCGAGTTTTCTCTCTTGAATATGTGTTTTAATTGTGCTTATCCATATACTATTTCAGTTCTTCTAAGTAGAAGTGAGCCTAAAATGCTTCTAGTCAGTCATCTTGAAGCCTTTCATCAAGGCAGTTTTTTAAAATTCAGTTTTATCTCTGCTTTTCAGTTTACCCTAACAAAGCCAGATTTCATGCATTGGATAGATATCTTTTATTGATGTGTGTTTCATAGATTTGCTTTATTGTTTTGTGTGCAAAAATAGTGGTTGCCTAAGTCGTATTGTATTATCTAAAGAAACTAATATGTTTTCTTGGTATTCCTATGTTGGCAGGGAAACATCTAGTTTATTTCTTCCTATTGCTGTGTGGTTCTACAGGGTGAGAATATACTGCAATTTACTTAATCACTTTCTTATTAATGGATAACAATTTGACTTCCAGCTTCCCACCCACCACAGATATCATTGCAATACATTTCTGCCAACATCTTAAAAACTTGTATGAGCATATATTTAGCTTATACACCTGAAACCAGAATGAGAATGAGTTTGAATGTGTTATTTACATATTTGTTTAGATACTGATGAATGGCTCTCCAAAATGTCTCTACACTCCCCACTAGAAATACATGAGGCTTGTTTATCTTCATCATCTACCAAACTCAGCATTATTCAGTGGTTCCAACAACTCTCAATGCTGGAGATACTCATAAATTTATATATTTTATGAATAAAGGGGTTTAATACAAGTAAGTACTTGGTTTTAAAAAATCAGTGGATGGGATGCAAAAGCAAATCTAGACTGAGCCTCTAAGAATTATGTCAGAAAAAAATAATCAAATGTCTTCTAAAGAGAGTTTCAACCTCTGAGACCACCATGGAACTTTTGAGCTTAAGAACATATGCTGCAGCTGCTAAGTGTCGGGAAACTACAACTAGAAAGGAGCTGTCACTATCACTACAGATACAAATACGTCTTGACATCTCCTAAGTGACACTCAGAATGCTGGAGAATGAAGCATCACTGCAGGAGTAGCTCAGATCTTTGGACTGATTCCTGCTAGCAGAAAATGGCAAAAATGTCAAGAAGAAGATCTTTGTCATTTTCCATTTACCAATTTTATGAGCATTCACCTAACATAGAATTTGTTTCTAGAATCTTAGTTGCAAAGGAGTATGGGCAGTGTAGGGGCTTTCTGGCCTCTGTAATGCAGAAAAGCACGTTAAAACCGTGTATGAAAAGGATTTTGAAAGAGGCAATTCACAGCATCCGCCATGCCAGCTTTCTAATGGTTGGCAGTGTAATGTGTGAAAATGACATTGTGCATCCTCTCTATTCTTTTTAGAACTGGGATTTCCATTTCTATAAAATACATTTTTTTACACTTTCTTGTAATCTTGATGGTTTTTGTTGATATGATTATAGATTGTAGATAATGGACACCTTGCCATTTTGTACAATAGAAATATTCCTCATACCATTTTATGCCTGTTGACTTATAATTTTTTTATTTACAGAAATACTTACTTAGTGTGATAAAATGTGTTATTGTTCCAAAAATATCCTGTAACTTCAGTTTTGTTTAAGAAAGCCTTTCTTATTCCTAGGCCCTAAGGATGAATTGTCTCCTAATACATTTATAAATTTAATAATGTTTTTAAAAATTAATGCCTTTAATTTATCTAAAAACCATTGTGTGTATTTTGATAGGTAGAGATATCATTATCCTTGTTTTCCCCATTTAAGGAATCTGGTTTTTCAACACCATTTACCTAACAATTTTTCTTTCTCCATTAAATTGTGGTTCACCTTTATTGAATCTCAAGTTCCTGAATGTGTGCATGTGTGTATATACATGTGTGCACATGTGTTTGGATTTATTTTGATCCTTTAATATACCTTATGCATTACATCAGTGTCATCCGGTTTTTATTCCTTTGGGTTCACAGAATACTCTAGGGTATATCTCCTCTTTTTGTATTCCTTTTTCAAATTTGAGAACAATCATTGATCTGTATTTTGCACAGAATTTTTAAGTTATTTTGATTGGTATCTTCATGACACTAACCAGAGATTTTGGCTGAGATTGCATTAAATTTATAGGGGATTATGTAAATAATTGGCATATTTACATGTCATTTCATTAAATATATCTATATTTTCTGAAATAACAAAGTCTCTGTCCTCCATTAGTTAAAAATATTATCCACAATATTCTTATCTATTAGATTGGTTGATTCCTAAATAGTAGGTTGAACCATATGAATTTGTCATTTTTATTATTTATAAAGTTGGTTATTGGTAAATTCACATGGCTCAACTTAGTACTTTGTAGTTTTGTTGTTACAATCAATGATATATTTCATTTTTCTATTTATTTTTGGCACTGAAAACAACTATTAATTTGTATAAATTAATGATGGTTTATGCAGCCATGTCTACTACTTTGTTGGTTGCATTACTCTCTTTTTCTGAAATAGGTATTATATCTTCTGCCAATAAGAACAGTATTATCACTTTCCTTCCAATACTTACACCTAATTTCTCTTCCTTTTCCTCAGAATTGATGAGGATATAGGGTATTTAACATGCATGCCAATAAAGAATATTGTTATAGCTGGCATTTTTTTTTCTTATTAATAAAGGAAATGATCAAACTTGTTTTCTACTTACTATACATTTCTATTATATAAGCCTCACTACATTCAGAATGTTATTTTTTTAGATTTTATAGGTTGCTAACAGATTATTATATTTTTGTCCCAAATGTTTAAAGAAAGATTTATTTGAATATTGAATATTGAAATTACTTTTTACAGGAGTCTATTACTATAATGGATTATACTAACAGATTCTCTAATGTTTATCATCTGTGGATACAAGTCATCCAGGTACAGCTTCTATTTCAAGCAAGCCTTCCTTGCAGCTAATTGGAATTATGTGACTAAGTAAGGGAAATAGAATGATAGTAAAGTTACTGTGAGTGACTTGCAGGTTATCTCCAACTCAACACACAACAGTGGCCCCGGACATTGACCATTTCTCCCTTCTTGACTGGACATGACAATGACTGGAGTGACTTTAGAAACCATAAATTAAGTATTGATGACATGTCATAACATCCTGAACCAATCAGAATCTCTCATGCAATAAAAATAAACTTCTGTCTATATAAGTCCCTGAAATTTTGTTGTTGTTGTTGCTACCTTAGTTAAACCTTTATCTTATCTAACAATGTCTTTGAAGTTTGGTGATAAACCCTAATTCATCAGAATGCATTACAACTTTTCTAAATGTACTATTAGTTTGAATAACGCTTTGTTGAAGATTTTGGCATTTCTATTAATAAGCACAATGTGGCTAAAATTGAACTTTCTTATGCAATTAGTATATTCAATATTTTACATAATGTTATATAGAACATAATTTTAAAATAAAAATTATATTAGACTTTTAAATTAATCTTGACAGCTTTTTCTCTTTATTTAATTTCCAAAAAAGAAATGTGTAAAATGCATGTTTTCTAGGCTGAATTATATCTGCCAAAAAAAAAGTTTAAGTCTTAACCACCGGTTTTATAAATGTGACCACTTTTGAAAATAAAGTCTTTGCAGATGTAATCAAGTTAATATAAGGTCCTTAGGGTAGGTCCTAAGGTGTCCTGGTGTCCTTTAAAGATGAGAATGGACTCAAAAACACACAGATGAAAATGTTGCATGAAGACAGACATACAAAGGAAGACAGTCATGAGATAACCAAGAAGAAGAGATTAAATTTATGTAGCTACAAGCCAAAGAATATTGAAGGTTGCAGCAACCATCAGAAGCCAAGAAAGATCATTGCCTTGCTGACACATTGATTTTGGACTTCTAGACTCCAGAGCTATGAGAGAATACATTTCTGGTGTTTAAGCCATTCAATATGTGGTAGTTAATTATGTGAGCCCTGGGAAACTAATACAGATTTCGGCACTGGGAGGTAGGATACTGCTGTTACAAATATCTAAAAATGTGCAAGTGGCTTTGGAATTGTGTAGTAAATAGAGTCTGGAAGTGTTTTTGAAGCATATTCTAGAAAAGCTTAGATTGCCTTGAAGAGGCTGTTGGTAGAAATCTGGACATTAAAGATGTTTCTGGTGGGGTCTCAGATGGAAATGAAGATCATGTTTTGGACACTGGAGAGAAGGCAACCCTATTTATGAAATAATTGAGTTTGATGATTTGGAAAATTCTCAGCTATTCATATTTCAAAGAATGGGAAAGCATGTTCTGGAGAGAAAACACCGTATGTGTGTCTGAATAAATTTTTACTGCAGAGATTAAGTGTGTGACTCATGGATACAATCAACTATCTCAGTAGAAACATTGTCACCTTGGACGAAAGATGATAAGAGATGAACAAAGGACAGGAAGGCTTTTGGACTTTTGGGTTCCACAAACAGAAAATGGGCAGCTAGAACTACTTGGCTGGCAACCTGAGTTAGCCCTCAAGAAAAAAATAAGAAAAATTTTAAGGGTGGCTCAGATACCAGTAGGATTTTCAATGTCTGGGAGGGTGGGATGGTTACTATTGTGGATCAAGAGGGCAGGGCCGCTGCTATTGAATGCCAGAAGGGGATAGGGAGCCATCTCAGTGGGTTCAACGGAAAGAGTCACAGAGAATTATTCTCAGAACTTAAACTTTAATGGAATTTTCCCTAATAGGTTACAGACTTGCTCGGGACATGTGACCCTTTCTTTTTCTTTCTTTTTTTTTTTTTTAATTTCTCCCTTTTGGAATGGGAATATCTATTCTATGCCACCACTGCATTTTGTAAAAAAGATCTTTTTTACAAAATGCAATCTTTTCTTTTTTCTCTTTCAGAGGTCCACAGATAAAGAGGAATTTTGCCCCAAAATGAACCATATCCAGCATCTCATCCATATCTGATTCTGATATTTTAGAAGATGAGATTTGGGACTTGTTGAGTTACTTTTATTTAGAAGACATTTTGGAGTTAGAGGTAACATTAGGATGGGTTAAGATTTTGGAGGGTGTTGGGATGGACTGAATGTATTTTGTATGTGAAAACGATGTGGGTTGGGAATCTAGCAGGCATATTAATATGAGTTGAATTGTGTGCTCCCCTCAAAAGGATACGTTGATATCCTAACCTCAAGTACCTGTGCATATGACCTTATTTGGAAATAAAGACATTACAGATATAGGTAAGATGAGGTCATCAGGGTGGACCTAATCTACCCCGATTGATGTTATTTTAAGAGGCAAATAGACAAATGTATATCGAGGAGAATGCTGTGTGAGGACATGAATGCACAAAAGGAAGATGACCATGTCACAACAGGAAGAGACTGGGCTTCAGAAGCTGCAGTACAAGAAATATCAAGGATTGCCATGTACCACCAGAAGGAGAGACAGTGTGGTCTTGCCAACATCTTTCTTTTAGACTTCTAGCTCTAGATATCTGAAAGAATAAATTTCTGTTGTTTTGAGCCACCCAGTAGGTGGTCGTAATTATGGTATCCCTAGTAAAAAAAAAGTATATTCTGGATAGTTTGGTAATTCTCATTTATAAAACTATTTATACGTGAAACCCCGTCTCTACTAAAAATACAATAAATTAGCTGGGTATGGTGGTGGTGGTGGGGGCCTGTAGTCCCAGCTACTTGGGAGGCTGAAGCAGGAGAATGACGTGAACCCAGGAGGCAGATCTTGCAGTGAGCCGAGATAGTGCCACTGCACTCCAACCTGGGTGACAGAGCGAGACTCTGTCTCGAAAAAAAAAAAAACTATTAATACAATGATAAT
Organism: Colobus angolensis palliatus; assembly: GCF_000951035.1. NCBI lineage: Eukaryota > Metazoa > Chordata > Mammalia > Primates > Cercopithecidae > Colobus > Colobus angolensis. Next base: position 4,040,967 of record NW_012114711.1, read on the forward strand.
TATTATTATTAATTTGTATTGGTGGGAGGATGCTTTTGAGATGGAAAACGTGTCTCTACTACAATTTAAATTCACTTAATTCTAATTAGTCTGTTAAAATGTTCTATTTATTACATATTTGTAATGAATTTGTCATATCATCTCTTTTCTTTATATATTTTTTAGCATAATATTAACATAATAATGGCCTTTTTTTGTTCAACAGTCCTTCCTTTAGTTTATCCCTCTTTCTCTCCCTTCTCACAATTCCTTAGAGGCAGCAAGGAAAAAAGGGACACTTTTAATACTTCGGCTACAAATTTTTTTAGCTGGATTGCCCAGGCCTTTAAGCACATTTTTCCATTAATGCCTTATACAGGACTGCAGGCAACAGTATTGTTAAACTATAATTTTCAATAATATATATTTTCATTATGCTTTAAGTCTTTGTGTTCAAGACACTTTAAGGTTTTACTAGCGCTTTTCTCAAAATCCTTACAGGTTTTTCAGTTTCTGTCCACTCAATGGTTTCAAAGTCATCCTCATGTCTAAAAATTTTTATCACAGCATCCTACATTTGAGTGCCACCATCTGAATTTGGTCATCTATTGCCGCAGAAACAATTAATCCCAAGCTTAGGCTCAAACAGCAAGCACTTATTATGTCACGAAGTTGCTAGGGTCAGATACCTTACTTTCTTGCCATATGGTCTTCTCCATAGGATGCCTGACTACCCTCACATAGTGGCAGCTAGCTTCCCTCAGGAAGAGCAATCCAAGAGAGTGAGAGCCCAGCCTAATCTTGAAAGAGTTGTTCCATTGCCTTTTCTGTATTCTATGGTCATGCAGACCTACTCTGGTACAACATGAGAGACTTTACAAGGGTCTGAACACAAGGAGGTCAGGGTAATCGGGAGCATCTTGGAGGTTAGCTTCCACGGTTATGAAGGCATAATCTCCATCATACAACATGTGGAGTGGGCTTTGCCGAGCGTATCAACATACATTCTGCTGGATCTTCATTTAATGGTCAATTGAAATGGACATATTGGAATTTATTATAAAATAGGGATTTTTAAATGATTTGCTACACAGGTCAGTTACCTGTAATGAAAAACTAACAAATTATTTTTAAAAATTGGATCAGTATGAGGTTCACCTATAGTATATTCACACTATCCTGACCTCTGAGACTAATATTATAATAAAACTCATTTTTATAAGTGACATTGTCCTAGTCTTGGTATCAAATGGAGCATAAATGGATTGAAGTGTTCATTTGGCCTAATAATATAGCAAGGTTATTTCAATTAGAGTCACCCAGCTACTAGTAATCTGACTATATTATTGGAGCAGTTCCTTTAAACTACTGACCAAGTCTTGCCTGGCTCAGCAGGCCACATCTAGTGTGATTACCTCCTAACATGTTACAACACTTAGGGATTCTATAAAACAGTCTTAACAGGATGTAGACATACTACTTCTGTAAAACGAACTGACATGAAGTTAATTCTTTAATGCATTTCATTAAGAGAAAAGTGTTTACTTTCATCTCTGCAAACAATTCCCTCATTAATCTGGGAAATATTACCTGAGAATGCTATTGAAGTCAATGAAATCAAATAAAATAATGACAGGTACTGACGGGAATGCAACAAATTCTACTCCAAAATATATTCCCCTATTAGAGCTGTTGTAAACCACGCTTGAATTTGGCTACCTTGGCAGAAGATTTAAAAAGAAAAGACACATTCACAGCTGTGTAATCAGAGGAGACTAACACCAGCAATTAGTTGTAGAGTAGATGTTACTTCTACGTTAGCATCTATTTTCAGTTTTTTTTTTTTTGCTTTATTCCCTATTTCTTGCTGTCTATTAAGAATTTCCAGACAAACTTTGAGAGTCTGGGCTCATGTTTAACAAAATCCCAGAATACTGAGATGAGGAGGAAGTTTAACCTAGTGTTGCCAATTCCTGTTCAGACTTGTTTCCCTTCAAAGCAACTAATATTTACTTCTGGAATTTGATTTTGAGCCTAAACTTATGGAACTTTAGTGACAGAACACATTGCTTTTTGAAGGAATACCTTCTACAAAAAGTTCATTTGTTCAGTTGGAAGGTTCTTTGTCATATCAAGCTTGTTTATCCACTTAAAGTTTTCACATGTTGACATAAACTCTACCTTTGGCAACATCTAGCACAAGTCTCATTTCTCTTCAGCAAAAAAGACCCTTAAAAATATTTATGATAGACTCTTTTGTATTTTTGTTGCTAAGTGGAATCACCTCATAAAGCTGAATGATAGTATTACTGAGTATCCTGCGATGGGCTTGTCATCATAGTTTTCTTTCTGTGTGCCCTTATAACATCAAGAATGTGCATGATTGCTGTGTATTTCCAGCTCATGAGCGATTTGGTCTTGCTTCTCATTGACATGGAAGGTTAGCCTCAGTCAAAAGAGTTCAATAGTCTTCCCCAGCAGTGTACTTCTCGACTCATAGTGACACAACAGGATTGGTAAATGAAATAATCTTGAGAGTCTGTATGCTAATATAAAACTAGTGAGGGCAGACATTGCTTTAAAGACTCATAAAATTAAAAATCAAGAGAAAGGGCAAATCCAATGTGAAAAATATTGTTTCTTAAGGAACTGACACATCCAGGATGATGTCAAAGCAAGAGACAGAGAATAAAGAGTGGAAACCTTTAAGTCAGGAATATAACATGGTATGTGATTTGAAGCATTTACTGAATGCTAAGGCTATGCGTGTTTGAGTAGTACTCTGGAATGTTGGGGGAGGGGATCATTTTTAATACTAGAATGAGAATCTGGGAAGTAGGGTACCCCAATACATGTTGAATTAATTCAAGATTCAATTCATGGGGATTTATTGATTTTCTGTATTGAGGCAGGCAATGTTTTGGGTACAGAATCCACAGTTATAGACAGTGAGATACAAACTTACAATGCTATTAAAGTTGTGTGGCAATACACTGAACATAAATAAGACATCATATGCTGCTTTTGAAGTTGTAAAAAGTTTGCATCTGGATTATTGATTATTGATTGGTATATTTTCCAATAGAAGCTAAAAAATATTATGGTATTATTTTTATTGTGTACAATTTTTATGGCTTAGCACCAATGAGAAATTGTATTTGCCAAATTTTCTACAGTTTAAATACAATTAAAAATCTTAAGTTATAGTTTACTTGCTGTGGTTGGTTCTCTTTCAGCTTCTTTGCTTTCCCTGAAATTTTAGATATCAGTGTAAGGAAAAATGAGTGAGAGTGCCATAGAAATTCAGAGCTTTTTACATAGTCCAACTCAGTATAGTCAGGGTAACAGTATCAGTGGGCTTTGTAAATAAAAATTGCTGTGGGAAAATTTCTCAGGGACTCTAGTAGTGAGATGAAACCCCTAGGTTCATACTGTGGAACTGAAGGCAAGTCACTGAAATTAAATCATTTTGTAAGCATTAAATACTAATCATAAGTAGAAAATGATCATATATTTTTAGAAGAAAAAATAATGTGTACATAGAAAAGGATTTTTTAATCAACTGGGCTTTTAGATGTTACTAGTAATTGCTAAATAATATTCCAGACTCCTCTTTATAAAATCGTATAGTACTAGAGTTTCAGAAATGTGGAATAAACATATTTTCTCTATTCGCTCCTGCTAAGTACAGCTAAAAGCCCTGAATACTATATATAAAATGAACATAAGAAGATTGAAAGGTAAAAGGAGGAAGGCAGACTGGCTAAAGGCCTTAGAACCCAAACACTAACATAATAGGGTGCTCTCTGGGTTTTCCTTTTTCACTCAGATCACAAACTTAAGCCAGAAACCCAGAAACACCAATAGGTATAGATAAACAACACACAACAAAAAACTCTAAACAAAGCTCTAATCTCTCTAGCCAAAAGATAAAGAAAAAATAAATACAGTGAGACAGAGATCTGTTAGATAATAGCTGCTTTACTCCAGCCAAACACCACTAAAAAGATCATAGTCCCATACTAATCAGCAGAAGCCAAGTGGGGAGCTAAATTTTCCTGCTCCCAAGGGTGTAAGAAGATACTCCAATACCCTATCATGACCATGTCAGAGAAGGTAGAGTAGGAACCTGGATCTCTCACTCCTTTCAGGCAATAAGCTTCCTTCTTCCACTGCAGGATCAATAGAGACAACATGTGGAGCCTGGACTTCCACTCCAGTCGTACAGTAATGATGTTCTCCTCCCTGTTTCCAATGGGTGATATCAGAACAGACTTAGTGGAAAGTCAGGACTTCTACCACCAAACACACATTTTAGAACAAGAAACTAAGACATATTTTTGAACTTGAAAATATTACAACTGAGACAAACAAAACCTAAAACTCAACTTTCTGTGGGCGAGTTCAGTAGCAGAATGAAGAGTACTAGGGAAAAAAAAAAAAAATAGAAACCTTGAAGCTCTCTGATAGGATCTTCAGAGACAAAAGAATTACACTTCTAAACAACAGAAAGACTGAAAAAAATAAAGCAAAAAAAGAATAACAAAACCTAAATCCTCAAGAACATCTGGGAGTATAACAACGGATCTAACATTTATGTCATTGGAGTCTCAGAAAAATAGGAGAATGAGGCTATAAGAATATTCAAAGTAATGTTGGCTAAAAAGTTGGAAATTTGGATAAAAGGCTAAACCCTTCAGATTTAAGAAACTGGGCAAACTCCAAATAGGAAAAATCCATAGAAATCTGCACCAAGATGCCTTGGAGTTAAATTTCTGAAAACTATATCATCAAAAACAATTTGAAAGGAGATGACTAACACTTTCTCTACATAGGAAAGATAATTTTAATGATAGAGGTTTTCTAATCAGAATCCATAGAGACTAAAAGGAAATGATACAATACTTTTTAAGTACTGAAAGAAAAGAACTGTCAACCCAGAATTCTATAACCAGATAAAAATCCCTCAAGAATGATGAATCAAGATAGTCTCTGACGAAGGAAAGCTAACAGAATTTCTCACCAGTAGATCTATCCAAAAAGGCTTAAGAGAGTTCTCAAGAAGAAAAAGAAATGCTAAAAAAAAAAATCTTGGGACCTTAGGACAGAAGAACAACAAAGAACAAAAACACTCTGGGTAAACATAGAAAAATCCCCCACTCCTCTTGATTTTTCTAAATCATGTTTGATGTTTGAAGATAAAGTTTTAACACTGTATGCTATAGTTCTGCAAAATAAAAACAATCAAACAAAAAAAGCCACTACCAACCAAAACCAAAACAGCCTAACCACAACGCTGCAGTTGAGTGTCAGTAAAAGTAATGTTCTGTTGCAACCAGATATTAAATGTTTGACTCTCCATGGTGACTTTCCATGGATTTGGACAAGAAAATGAAACATTCTTCAAAAAACATTCATGTTGTATACTTAAAGTGTAAATTTTTCTATTTAAAGGTAGCAATATCTGGTGTGGGAGAGGATAGAAAAGCAGAAATGACATATTTTATTCTCTGAAGGAGGTAAATAAGAACAAACCATAAATACATTGAGAAGTATAAATTAAATACTAAATGATGTAGTTCATACTCAAGTGTTGGAAAAGAATAGATTAAGACACAAACATGAAGGATTTAGGCTGAACTTTGAAGGATGGTAAAGACTTACAGACAATGCACAGTGGGAGAAAGGACACAGAAATAATTATGGGCATAGAAGCAACCAGGCTGAGATCCTTGATGTTGGAGTGTTGTATTAGTTTTCTACAGCTGCTGTAGGAATTACCACAAACTGTATGACTTGAAAGGACAGAAATTTATTTTCTCATAGTTGTAGAGACAAGATGTCTGAAGTTCGGATGTTGACAGAACCATACTCCTCCTGAAGTTCTAGGAGATGGTCCTTCCTTTTCTCTCCCAGGCTTCTTGGCTCTCCTTGCTTTAAGGCAGTATAAACTCCAATCTCTGCATCCATCTTCACATGTCTTTTTCCCTCTGTGGATCTCTGTGTCCAAATGTCCTCTTCTTACAAAGAGAACATTAGTCATTGGATTAGGGGCCGATCTAATCCAGTGTGACCTCATCTTAACCTGACTTTATTTACAGAGATGCTGTTTCCAAATTAGTCACAGTCACAGGTACTGAGGGTTAGAATTTCAGCATGTTTTTCAAGCACTAGTCACATTTCTCAACTTGAAGATGTGAAAAATAGTACTTTAGGTGGATTCGAATTTTGTGGAGCCTTAGAAACTATACAATATTTGCATTTGATAAAGAGCCATGAAACTGATTCAAAACCAACCCAGTATTTTATAAACTCTTTCTCATTGTAAATATAGACACATACAAATAGAAGATCATTTCTAGCAGAATTATTGATAGTAAATTTGTAATCAAACATTTGTAATGAAATATCACATCAAACTAGGAACCAGGAATCTTCATTTCTAATTCTGTCACCATTTCTATTATGCCCCATGACCTTAAGATACACCTTAGCACCAACATGGAATTATTTTTTACCATCTGTAATATAGATAAATTTCTCAGCTTCATAATAATAAAAATGTTTATTGCATGCTATATGTCAAGCAGTAATACATATGCTGAACTATTTACATGAATTATCTCACTTAATAGTCAAAATATCCTATGATTTAAATCATATTATCCTTATTTTTTAGGTGATAACTGAAACCCAAACAGAGCTTTGAAAACTGCCCCAGTCAAAGGGTGGTATTAAGATTCCAACCTATATTTATCTTAGTCAACAGCTAGGTTCATAGCCACTATTCAACCAAGAGTTCACAAATTGTGAGCCCATTGATGATATATGGCCCAAAGATATGTGTTCTTTGATACACATTCTGTTTTAAAAGAATGAACCAATATCTAAAACATCAAATGATTTTACATAAAAATAATTTTTATAATATCTTGAAAAAATTAGTAGATCTTGCACTTCTCTGCCCAAATTTAGCTGGACCTTAAGAACATTTGCCCACTCATTTGCCCATATAGATATTCATGCATTCTCCACTTAAATGCATTCCCCAGCTCTCCCTGTCACCTCCCAACACAGAGTGTGTCGATTATGATTTGTCATTGAGGTTGCACTATTGTTTTCTTATATCTATAGTGGAACAAAACTTCTTTTTACCCATATTTCATATAAAAGTGAGAAAATTAGCAATAGACTGAAATAGATATGCTATTTTTCTCATGCCTGTCCTATATTCCTCTTTTATGCGAACTTTCTGGTTCCTTTAGGCATGAAAGTTTGTAACTCCTGCAATATTGCCTCTGGATCAGTGATGTTAGCCTTGGCTGAACACATGAATCATGTAAAGAGATTTAAAAATTCCCAATGTTCAGTCTGCACTCTAGACCTATTAAATCAGAATTTCTGTGCTTGGAGATCAGGTATCAATATTTACAGCTTCCCATTGTGCAGTCAATATTGAGAATCACTGCTCTAGATATTCCTAAAGATATCTTCTGTCTTCTAAATTCTAAATTTAGTATTCAAAAGCCAGTTGTTCTAAAGATTGGAATGGTTCAATATGTTGTGTGTAAGCTGTATATTGGGGATGTGGGATTGATGCGGGGACATTGACTGTGGATCTTTGCTTGCTGACCTAAGCAAGTTAGACCAACCCTTTGGATGTGTAGCCCATTCTAGCACACAACATTCGCACTCAGAAGAAAAGTGTCATAAATTAGTCTTAGTTATAGGGCCAATAGTTTATGTGACCTAATAAAGTCATTTATTCAGTCTCGGTTTTATTTTCTTTTTTCAACTATGACTCAACCATGCTCATATGCAATGCTGTATGCAGGTCCTATATTTGCAGTAAAGACAGTATCACAAAATCAAAATAAAGTACATTCAAAATATATACTTACTATAAGAACATAAAATAAATTTTTTCAAACCTACTGATTTCCAACAGAAATTCAGAAAAGTAGGGGGACAACTGTACTGCAGAAAAAAAATTATTCAGAAAGGTAATCAAAATTTGAAATGTTTATTGCAATGCTTAGGCAAGGAACTTTTGCCCCTGGTTACCCTCCAAGGTCTAGATGACACATGTCTCTGGTGAATCATAAGGTTGCTAACTGTAAGCTTTATGGATTCAATAACCAGCATTGAGAAGACCTGCAATGATCAGGAACCAGGGCCAGTGGCACAGCTTGTAGCCCAGCGCTTTCTGTTATTTGTGTTTGTACTTGTTCATTCTCTAGAGAAGGTCAGAGTATTCCATACAAAACCATGCTCAGTTTTCAAGTGTGAAACTTCCATGACAGGAAACACATCAAGGCTTTTGACAGCTGATAACTTTTTACCTCCTCTCTGAGGGGCTCCTGCTCAGAACAAAAATGTAATATAGCTCCAAGTGTTATCAAAGCTGTTATAAAATGCACTTGGGCATTCTGAAGATTCATGCTTAATGCCTTTCTATAATTTGTGCAGAATGTGTGCAGAGTCCTTACAGCATGCTAATATCATTTTGGTATGACGCAGTGCAGCACCACAGAGCCAACTTACATAAGGATAGAACAATGATGTAGAAGGCAAAGATAAAGGTTAGAATTACAAGTTAAAAAGCAAGGTTTTATACAGGCCATTGATAGGTTGGAGGTAAAGTAACTGACAACAACTTAAAATAGTTAAAAAAATTTAGGCATATCTTAGAATGAGACTCGACTGACATTTCAAAGGCAAGCTTATAGGAAAATTAATTATGTGAGGAGCATTCATAGACTTTCTTTCTTTTTTTTTTTTTTTCTGAGACAGAGTTTTGCTCTGTTGCCCAGGCTGGAGTGCAGTGGCGCGATCTTGGCTCACTGCAAACTCCACTTCCCAGGTTCATGCCATTCTCCTGCCTCAGCCTCCCAAGTGGCTGGGACTACAGGCGCCCGCCACCCTGCCCGGCTAATTTTTTGTATTTTTAGTAGAGACGGGGTTTCACCATATTAGCCAGGATGGTCTCGATCTCCTGACCTCGTGATCCACCCACCTCGGCCTCCCAAAGTGCTGGGATTACAGGCGTGAGCCACTGCGCCCGGCCGCATTCATCGACTTTCTATAGAAAAAGTATTGAGATAAATTTGCAGGTATTCCATAAAGTAGAGTGCCTATCAAATTAGGCAGCCTGTGTTAGAATATCACCTTTTTCCATATATATGTGTGTTTTTCTTCCTAAAAATATTGTCTGTATATGCCAGAAACAATTGTGGCTGAATAAATTTCTTGATTCAACAGGATCTCAGCTTATAATTTTACATCTAAGAATGAAGTCAGACACAAGTACTTGCTTTTGTTTGTGACATTGCCCCTAATTTGTTTAAATTTAGTCCTGTCACTGGAGTTCAATAAAGTCAGGCAGTGAATCTGTATGGATTTGGGTAATAGATTAATGTTCTGATAATGAGAATCAATCCAGAACTAAAATTAATTTTAGGTGAAGAGTAAATACATTGTTTTTATATAACTCATGAAACTCTGCTTCCTTCCTGTAAGTAATGATAAGAATGACATGGATATGTGAAGAATAGAATGCAGAATAAAAACAGAACAAATCTTCATGCATTTCATAAACAAAATCCAGGGCTGGTGATAAGTATTATCAAAGCACTTGAGTTTTATCTTTGAAGGAAATATGAAATGTTACAAGTTTTTCATTAATTTATATAGATGCTAAGTAGGGCTTGAGAGAGAAATAATAATTATACAAAATAGTATTTTATTGGATAAATGCTTTTTTGTTAAACTGTTGCTCTTGAGTGAAAAATTATGGTGTGTATTTTCTTTATATTCACTATTGTGTATTTTGAGATGCCATTATGCCAACAGATTGTAGGCAAACCTGATGATTGTTCTCTGAACCGCATCCATTATATTTATTAAACCACCTTTTCTACTACCTTCTATGAATGCTTGACTATAGAAACTTCAATGTTTTAAAAATGATTTATATAATCAAATCATTCATGTATAATTAATTCTAATTTGCATGAGTGTTTCAGGTCATTTTGGCATAATTAGCCATTGTTGAGGGTTTTCTCCCCCATCAATTAAACTAATTGCTTTCCACATAGGTGTAGATTGAATATTGATCCCCATTTTTTTCAGCTCACTTGCATAAGCAAATTATACCTAATTGCCAGCTTACTACATCATTACACACTTATCATCAATTATACAAAAATATGCTCTACTAGACAAATGATTTTTTTGTGGCTTTTTTGAAGGGCTTTTTAATTGTGATGCTTGGAACAGTGTTGTCATTTTAAAAAATATTAAACTCCATGTTTAAACCAATAACACAATAAAGCATGTTATTGACTAACAAACATACCAGCTCCTGGCTAGACTATCATTTACCTTTGAATAAAAGAGTTTCTTAAAACAATTTGAAGGAAACTCGTTGTTATTAAAGATGGTAAATCCGCCAATGCAAATATTAGAATAAGTTGGTTCTAAATTTTTTTAGCTCAATCTTTCTTTCTCATTCCACATATTTATTTCTTTTCTATCTGATGAAAAGTCTTTGAGAAGATCTGAAGAGGTGGTGAATTTCAAAGAATCACTATACAGAACACAGCGACGTTTTAAAAAGTCAGGTGATAAAAGCAACCCCATTCATCATGCATTCTGTGCAGTGCATTAATGTCTTTTAGTGATTTTACTGGGCATTTCTCTTCACTAGTCTCTCAGTTAGATTCTTTAAAAAGTACAGAAAGATATGAAAATAATATAATCCCAAGATTCTCCTTACAGATTTCTACACCACATAATTTTCACATATTAGCTCTTCATAGAGAATGGAGTTAAACCAAAACCCAATATTAAAGTGTATTTTAAAATAAGTGGGAGGACTGTCTTGATATGACAGTCTTATTTTAATCCTTGACTATTCCACTAATAAAATCAAATAGTATGAACCACTTTCACACTGGTGATCACCTCATGGAAGCCAGACTTTTCTCAACTGGATGCCACAACAAAGTAGGCCTCCAAAGGCTGCATCTAACACCCACAACAAAAGCTAAGGATGTGAAAAGGTTCTAAATTATTATATTGCGTGAAACTGTCTGATACTTAGTCTTGAATTACCTATGGGGATCTTGATAATCAATTCTTTATTTATTCTTTAGAACTAACCTTACTCTTTTCTTACTCAACAAAGCTGGAGGAGACGGAAGGAAGAAGAGTAAAGTAAATATTCCCTTACTCATTGGTATCTTTTTAAAACCAAAATGGGACAATTTTAGATGATCATTTCATTTTAATAAATTTAATGTAATATACCCGTATTCTAATACTGGATGGTGATTTTGCACCACAAATCCTAGGCTCAGCTTATGGAATCATAGGATATCAGAGTTAGAAAACCAATGGGAGATTTACATAGCTTTAATCACTGACGTCCAGTATCTATTTGAATTCATCCAGTGGCAGGTGACTTTTTACCTATGGAAGCAGCACATAATGTTTCCAGGGAGCTTTAGTCATCACAAGATTCTTAGACCCATTCATCCCATCTCTGCACTCTCTCAAATGTTGGAAAGAACTTGTATTTTTCTCCTTATACAGGTTATAGTTTTTGTAGGTAGCTCTCATAAATGCCTACCTTTTCCTTTGTTGACCAAACATCCTTAGATCTACATATTCCTTGTATAGTTTCAACTCTTTCAAAATCTTTGTCTACGGATACATTTCATGCATATCTCTTTTTTGATGGCATTTAAGGTTTATGAACAGGAAGGTAGCATTTATAGAAATTATGAAAACAATACAAAATTATAAAACAAATGCCAGGCTTGGTAGTTCATGCCTGTAGTCCCAGCACTTTGGGAGGCCGAGACGGGTGGATCACCTGAGGTAAGGAGTCCGAGACCAGCCTGACCAACATAGAGAAATGCTGTCTCTACTAATAATACAAAATTAGCCAGGTGTATTGGTGCATGCCTGTAATCCCAGCTACTTGGGAGGCTGAGACAAGAGAATCTCTTGAATCCAGGAGGCGGAGGTTGTGATGAGCCAAAACTGCACCACTGCACTCCAGCCTGAGCAAGAGCCAAACTCCATCTCAAAAGAAAAACAAGAACAAAAACAAAAAAACAGACAAAAATCTATTAATTTCCCTTTTACCCGCCTTCAAAAGATACAAATACAAAAATTCACCTTACATAAAATATACATGCATTAAGAATGCTAGTAGAGAATAATACATAAAGCTGTAAAATGTGTGCTATTTTCATTTCTTAAAACTAGAATTATACTGAGTTGTTATTGTATTTGTCAAAAATAAGATAGAATGTTTAAAAATCTTTCACAAAAGATGGCATCACCAAACTGTTGATTCATGATAATTTTTTACAGTATCTGAAATAAATTTTGTTCAGTCTAAAAACTGCCAACAAGTTAAGAAAATATCATGTAAGTTTTAATATCATTTTATATTCTTTAGGTCTTTTGGTTTATTTTATTTTTACAAAATTTTATGAATGGATTTGTTTAAGTAATATTATAAGGTAAATAACAAGTCAAAATCAGGGGTTTGAAAGAATTATTTCTCTTATAATGGATCTGAACCTTATTCGAGTTTGGGAAACACTGGGCTAAAAAGTAAAACCAAACTTTGGATTGGTATGCCAGGCCTTCCATGATCTGGCCCTCATAGTACCATTGCTTCATCTCCTGTCAGTCTCTTAGTCAAACCTGAGGTCCCACCAGCACTGTAATTTCTATGTCCTTATTCTAGCTGTTCCCTCTACCCAGGACAACCTTATAAATCTACTCAGCTAAATAACACATCACAGATCATAGATAGGTCTTGGGATTTTAATCCTCCCAGAATGACAATTAGAAATTACCCACTCAACTGAACAAAATGGTACAATCTATCAGCCATCTCATGATGAAGTATGTATGAAGCAGTCTCCCACATTATTGTGAAGAATAGACTGAGCACCTGTCAGGCCATCACATGGGAGTCAATAGTGTCCCGCTAAGCCAGAGAAGCCAGGACCAGAAGTTTTGTCCAGACAAAACAGAACCCTCACAAAACAGGCCCCATCAGGCTTAGAATGGTCACTCCCAGACATTCCCCAAAACTATATTAAGCATTTTACTTGATAAATACAGACTTTTGACCAGAAGAGATCAACAACTTTGATGTTAAGGTTGTTATCATAAGTGATAACGTTTTGATTGATTTTAAACTTTCAAGGATGCCTCAATGATGTCAATAATACAAATTTGATTTAAAGCTTGGAATCTAAAATGAAATCAAATATTTGCTGAAACAGTGCTTTATTATGTTCAACATGATAACTTTCAGACTTTCATATGAAAAAAAATTGACAACCTGTGTTGCACCTTTACTAAAACTTCACAAACTTGATTTGTGGCCAATGTTACTTCTGCTTTCATAATGGCCACTTAAAGACATCTCGTATTGTTTGTACTGACAACACATCTGTATTTCTTATTGTTGACTCAAAATCCTCTGTCACCAACTTGAATTAAAATAGAAAATAGCACAAGTCAGGCCTGAAACTACTCAACAAGCATGCACTTTAACAGTAAATTTACAACTCTTTACAACAGAAACCACACACTCTTCTTTAATTGCTACAGAGAGGTCAGTCTTTCAAACAAAATAAGAGTAAGAGATGGTGCTTTTGTAATAGCCTCATGCAGTTGTAAAATAGAGAGCAAACTAAGGTCTGCTCTTCTTTCTCCACCTGCTTGCTTTTGGTTATATCTCATGACAGATTTTGAAGCAGATTTCAAAGGGCAACATCTGTTGTTTGAACTATGCATGGAAAGTTTACATAGAGCTAAGTTTATAGATAGCTAAGGCTATGAAAAGTAATGGAAGGGGATGCTGAAGATACAAAAGTAAAATAAATGGTGAATTTGGATGGATTGTAGTGAATTAATTATCTAGTTGCATTACTTATTTTGTTAATAGGAAAACATTTGAGCAACTTATATATGAGGGGGTTCAGGGCATGATGCCCCAAAATATGGCACCTTGGCCTTTGATAAAACAGCAGAATGAGGAAGGTCAGTCTCTGACCTTCTCCCACCCTTCTCCCCTGAAGTAGGTCACAAGACCCTCTTTAGAGAGGTATTCTGACAGAAAAGAACATCCTTATCTCTGAAAAGACAGAGAAGAATCTGAACAAATGGCCTTAACAAGTTTATTACCATTACATCCTAGCCCCTTTGTTCATCATACTTTCCCACAACTGTCCACTTTGCGTCAAACCTAAGAATAAAAACAAACAGGTTTCCTGTTTCTTTAGCTCTTCATTTCTGAGGGCTCTCATGTCATGTAAAGCTTATATGAAATATATTTTTATGTTTTCCTCTTGTTAATCTGTCTTTTGTTACAGGTGCCTCAGCTATGAACCTAGTGTTGGATGTGGAAAATAAATCTTCACCCATTTATAATATTCATGACTTCAAAACGTGTCCTCTTTTAATATCCCAAGGTGGGTTTTATTCCAGGCCTCCCTGGGCCTGTCATGGAAGAATAAATGGCAAATTTAGAATTTTTTCTACATTATATTAGCCACAGACATATATACATATGTATCTATATATATGTACATATACATATAGTATATATGTACATATATACTATACATATATACCATCTATATACATATGTACTATATACATATACACATATACATATGTCTGTGGCTAATATATAGATATATATGTATATATTTTTTGAGATGGAGTTACCATTTGGAGTTGTCATCTCCAAATGGAGATGGAGTCTCCATTTGGAGATGGAAAATAAATGGCAAATTTAGAATTTTTTCTACATTATATTAGCCTCAGACATATATACACACACACACACACACACACATATATAAAAAGATATATATAAGCCACAGTTATATATACACACACACGTATATATATGTGTGTGTGTATATATATCTGTGGCTAATATATAGATATATATAGTTATCTTTTTTTTTTTTGAGATGAAGTTTCACTCTTGTTGCCCAGGCTGGAGTGCAATGGCGTGATCTCAGCTCACTGCAACCTCCACCTCTTTGGTTCCAGTGATTCTCCTGCCTCAGCATCCAGAATAGCTGGGATTACAGGCATGTGACACCATGCTCGATGAATTTTTTATTTTTAGTAGAGACGGGATTTCTCCATGTTGGTCAAGGTGGTCTCGATCTCCTGACCTCAATTGATCCGCCCGCCTCTGCCTACCAACGTGCTGGGATTATAGGCATGAGTCAGCGCGCCAGGCCTATATATATCTTTTGTTAAGAAATTAGAATTTACTCTTTAAGATAGAGCTAGGCCTAGTGGGGTGTTTTGAAAACGTTTCTGAACATTAGCCTATAAATAACCCTGATAATTTCACACTGTCTTTAAATTTACCAGAGTTCTGCCAAATGTCTAAAGCAAATAAGTGTGGATATTAAACATTAAGGCAATACTTCTATTCCAATATTTGCAAATAACTGACTGCTCTGAACCTTACTTATGAATGGCGAAACTTATATGACATAGTAAAGTTTAGATTGCAAGATGTGTTTTCCTGCCCCTGCCATTATATTTGATCAATTCTAAAGTGATATTTTAAAATGTATGTATTTCTTTATTATTTTTAAAAAGGTAGGTTTCAATGTGAAAACACCTTTGTGATGTTTTCCTTCTTGTGTGTTTCAGGGATTAGAAAGCAATTTAAGACTTAAAAAAATGTTTGATGACCAGCAAGTATTTTGTTTAGAAACTGTGAAAAGTAGAATTGCTGAGCTAAAGCAAGCAATAAAACAGATTGTGTTCATAATATATTACTCACAATGTGTTCCTTAGACATCCACAAGTAAAATGTATATTATTATAAAATAAATATATATATACACACACACAGTGTTTTCGAAGCACAGTGAATTAACACAAACCAATCTCAAATTCCAATCTCGCTGCACAAAACTAACTTTCAATTACATTGTAGTTTTCTCAGAAACTAATGTCAGATATTAAAGAGTCTCATCCATCTATAAAATGTAATAGTTAAAAGCATCCATCTGATAGTCTGGGCAAGAAAGTGTTAGGTGAGAAGGAATGGGATAAGGATAAAGTCAGATAGGACAGTCAAGCCTTGGTAAAAATCACTTCATTGGTTTAATTGAACAATTTCTCTACCATGGAGTAATAGAGAAAATATCACACCTAGTAACAATAGATAGTTTCCAAGTTAAAAGAAAATCTGTTTCACCATGTTCTTGTAACAAGTAGAACATAAAGTTATTAGCATGTACCATATGCCATTTTAATTTCTGATCTATTTATCTTTCTCTTTCATTAAATTATTAGCTCCTTTAAGACATTTTATCAGTATATCTCTAAAATCTAACAAAGAACACAGTGCCCAACACACAGTAGAGAATCAAAGAGAATTTTTTGTTTTCTGTTAAACTTTATGTTTAATCATTATGCCTACAATTCTTTGTATAATTATACCTTTAAACTATCTAGTTGGTATAAAATGTTTTGGATGTACAAATCATTATTTTTTGTTTGTTTGTTTTTTCTTGAGACAGTCTTGCTCTGTCACCCAGGCTGGAGTGCAGTGGTGGGATCTCAGTTCACTGCAACCTCTGCTTTCAAGGTTCAAGCGATTATCCTGCCTCAGCCTCCCAAGTAGCTAGGACTACAGGCACCCAACACTACACCTGCCTAATTTCTGTATTTTTTTTAGTAGAGATGGGGTTTCACCATGTTGGCCAGGCTAGTCTCAAACTCCTGACCTCAAGTGATTCACCTGCCTCGGCCTCCTAAAGTGCTGGGATTACAGATGTGAGCCACCATGTCCAGCCCCAGTCACTGTTTTAAAGCTTTTCTGCATTAACTCATTCATTTGTTGCAACAACTCTGTGATGTAGGCACTTTGATTTACCTGATTTGTCCACAGTTGACAGATGAATAAGCAGGGTATAGACCAGAAAGTTTAATTTTCCAATGTCTAACTGTGAATAAGTGGCACAGCCAGGATTTGAATTTAGGCCATCTAAGTCATGAGCCATATCACATACCCATTACATAAAATATCTACATTATTAAACCTAAACAATGCTTTGGAGTCGAAGAATATTTCTATAGTTGGGGCAACAATTTTTTAAATTAGTCATCATTATTATTTACATATTATTATTTAACTATACATTTAACTAGAGGTGGCAAAAGTGGATCGCTGAGAGTCGAGGCAGGTACAAACTTAACCTGGGTAATGGTGAAGGTGAGCAGTCTGTCTTCAAACTAGAAATCATTAAGTCATAGGCAACCCGAACTATCAGGAGAAAACTCAGAATATGATAGGAAGAAAAGGGAGCTGAAATGGAAGATGTGAAAGATGTTGCAGAGTTCAAACTTGCCTGAGCTGGTCATATAACCTGCGGCTTGCCCCACTCTCTTTCATATGCTGGAATCGTAGCTTTCATCTCACATACCAATTTCAATCAATCATATGTGACTAACTAGAACGTGGTACTGAGAAAGAGTGACAGATCTGGTATGTCTGTTTCTGTTGGAATGTGCTCTGCTGTTGATTATCAGTGTCTGTGATGAGCTTGGGTGACAGCCATAAGGCTATACAAAGCCCTCATATGTGTTATTCCTGCACTAGATTAATGTCTTCATGACTTGACAGTTGGCTCTTAGTATTTTAGAACCACTGATAAGTCCTGTAAAAGAAAAGAAATAAGTTGACTCTGTGATGCTTAATACTTAACCAGGTAATAGATAACTATAAAGACTAGACAATGTTGCCTATATATCAAACTAGTGTAAACTTCAATTAATGGATATGTTTATAGAAACCATGTTTATAGAAACTATGCTTGATTGCTGACACCTGAGTGGTCACAATCAGGGCACCATAAAGCCTGTAAGTGCACACTACATGGGGGTCCATGCAGCCATTTTAACCTCAACTTCGTTACTTACTTTGCAATTTACCTCAACAGTTTTACACTGAGAATGTCATGCTGTGTTAGAGGTTAAACTGTGTCCTTCCAAAAGGATATACGAAAGTCCTGTGCTTCCAATAACTGAGAATGCAACTTTGGGAAAAGGGGAGTATCAGGCATAATTAGATAAGGTGAGATCACATTGGAGAAGGATGGACTCCTACTTCAATACACAGAGATAGAAGTGCATAGAGGAGAGGAAATGTAAAGATACACAGGGAGAAGATGACCATGTGACTAAAATGAGGGAACTACAAGACAGGGAACACTGAAGGTTACTGGTAAACACTGGGAGCCAGAAGAAACAAGGCAGGATTTTTCCCTAGAGCCAACAGAGCATAGCCCTTCAGATTTCCAGCCTCCAGAACTGCGAGACAATAAAATTCTGCTGTCTTAAGCCTCTTAGATTTTAGTACATAATTAAAGCAACCCTAGGAAATTAATGTGTATTGTAGTATAAGAATTTTAAATGACAGTGAAAAAGCTCTGCATTTATTTTCAAGAGATGTGCATGCTTGGTTTTGCTGCCATTTATTTATCTAAATATCTCTGGCTTCTACTTAGCTGAAAAATAAGTACACTAGATTAGATTTACTGTATAACATCTAAGGTTGCGTTTTAAAAGATTCTTTGGCATTTGCCATACATACAGAAACTGTACATATCATAACTAAGATAAATTATTGCAAAATAATATCTGCCAATAAATAAAAGTTCTACAGCACTTGCGAAGGCTCCCTTGTACCCCCTCCAGTCACTACCTTCTTGCTCTTCCCCAAAGATAAAGATTCTTCTCCTAACTTCTTATTTAATATTTGTTTCAATTTGAACATTTTATAAAAGAAAGAGTAGATACATATTTGTGTAGTTTGCAGTATCACATGATATAAATGTATTGTAATGTATTTAGCCATTCAACCATTGATGTACATTTGGACTTTGCCAATTAGAGGATTGTGATGGTTAAATTTAGGTGTCAGCTAGAGAAAGGAATGGATTGGCTAAATATCTGGTCAAACACTATTCTATGTGTATCTGAGAGGGTGCTTTTGGATGAAACTAACATTTGAGAAGGTAGACTGAGTAAAGCAGGTTAGCCTCCCTAATGTGTGTGGCCATTATCCAATCAGCTGAAGACCTGAATAGAAGAAGACTGACCTTCCCTCAAGTAAGAGGAAACTGATACTACCTGCCTGTCTTTTGCTGGAATATTATTTATTTTCTGCCTCCATACTCAAACTAAAATACCAGCTCTTTTTATTTTTTATTTTAATTATACTTTAAGTTGTAGGGTACATGTGCAGAACGTGCAGGTTTATTAACATAAGTATACATGTGCCATGGTGATTTGCTGCACCCATCAAACCATCATTTATATTATTTTTCCTAATGCTATCGCTCCTCCCACTTCCCACCTCCTGACAGGCCCTGGTGTGTGATGTTCTCCTCCCTATGTCCATGTGTTCTCGTTGTTCATCTCCCACTTATGAGTGAGAACATGTAGTGTTTGGTTTTCTGTTCTTGTGTTAGTTTGCTGAGAATGATGGTTTCCAGCTTCATCCATGTCCTTGCAAAGGACATATACTCATCCTTTTTTATGGCTGCATAGTATTCCATGGTATATGTGTGTCACATGTTCTTTATCCAGTCTATCATTGATGGGCATTTGGGTGAGTTCCATGTCTTTGCTATTGTGAACAGTGCTACAGTAAACATATGTGTGCATGTGTCTTCATAGTAGAATGATTTATAATCTTTTAGGTATATACCCAGTAAAGGAATTGCTGGGTCAAATGGTATTTTTAGTTTTTGATCCTTGAGGAATCATCGCACTATCTTCCACAATGGTTAAACTGATTTACATTCCCAAAAACAGTGTAAAAGTTTTCCTATTTCTTCACATCCTCTTCAGCATCTGTTGTTTCCTGACTTTTTAACGATCGCCATTCTAACTGGCAAGAGATGGTATCTCATTGTGGTTTTGATTGTGTTTCTCTAACAACCAGTGATAATGAGCATTTTTTCAAATGTTTGTTGGCTGCATAAGTGTCTTCTTTTGAGAAGTGTCTGTTAATATCTTTTGTCCACTTTTTGATAGGGTTGTTTGTTTTATTCTTGTAAATTTGTTTAAGTTCTTTGTAGGTTCTGAATATTAGCCCTTTGTCAGTTGGATGGATTGCAAAAATTTTATCCCATTCTGTAGGTTGCTGTTCACACTGATGATAGTTTCTTTTGCTGTACAGAAGCTCTTTAGTTTAATTAGAAACCATTTGTTGATTTTGGCTTTTGTTGCCATTGCTTTTGGTGTTTTAGTCATGAAGGGTTTGCCCACGCCTATGTCCTGAATCGTATTGCGTAGGTTTTCTTCTAGGATTTTTATGGTTTTAGGTCTTACATTTAAGTCT
Organism: Colobus angolensis palliatus; assembly: GCF_000951035.1. Classification (NCBI taxonomy): domain Eukaryota; kingdom Metazoa; phylum Chordata; class Mammalia; order Primates; family Cercopithecidae; genus Colobus; species Colobus angolensis. The sequence goes on from NW_012114711.1 coordinate 4,061,374, forward strand.
TTAATCCATCTTGAGTTAATTTTTGTATGCGGTATAAGGAAGGGATCCAGTTTCAGCTTTCTGCATATGGTTAGCCAGTTTTCCAAACACCATTTATTAAATAGGGAATCCTTTCCCTATTTCTTGTTTTTGTTAAGTTTGTCAAAGATCAGATGGTTGTAGAAGTGTGGTTTGTTTCTGTGGCCTCTGTTGTGTTCCGTTTGTCTATATCTCTGTTTTGGTACCAGTACCATGCTGTTTTGGTTACTGTAACCTTGTAGTATAGTTTGAAGTTAGGTAGCATGATGCCTGCAGCTTTGTTCTTTTTGCTTAGGACTGTCTTGGCTATGCAGGCTCTTTTTTGGTTCCATATGAAATTTGAAGTAGTTTTTTCCAATTCTGTGAAGAAAGTCATTGGTAGTTTAATGGGGATATCATTGAATCTATAAATTACTTTGGGCAATATGGCTATTTTCACAATATTGATTCTTCTTATCCATGAGCATGGAATGTTTTTCCATTTGTGTGTGTCTTCTCTCATTTCCTTGAGCAGCAGTTTGTAGTTCTCCTTGAAGAGGTCCTTCACATCCCTTGTAAGTTGTATTCCTAGGTATTTTATTCTCTTTGTAGCAATTGTGAATGGGAGTTCACTCATTATTTCCTCTCCTTTTGTCTGTTATTGGTGTAGAGGAATGCTTGTGATTTTTGCACATCGATTTTGTATCCTGAAATTTGCTGAAGTTGCTTATCAGCTTAAGGAGATTTTGGACTGAGATGATGGGGTTTTCTAAACATACAATCATATCTGCTGCAAACAGAGACAATTCAGCATCCTCTTTTCCTCATTGAATATCCTTTATTTCTTTCTCTTGCCTAATTGCCCTGGCCAGAAGTTCCAACACTATATTGAATATGAGTGGAGAGAGTGGGCTTCCTTATCTTGTGCCAGTTTTCAAAGGGAATGCTTCTGGGTTTTGGCCCATTCAGTATGATATTGGCTGTGGGTTTGTCATAAATAGCTCTTATTATTTTCAGGTACGTTCCATCATACCTAGTTTATTGAGATTTTTTAGCGTGAAGGGGTGTTGAATTTTGTTGAAGGCCTTTTCTGCATCTCTTGAGATAATCATGTGGTTTTGTCATTGGTTCTGTTTATGTGATGAATTACATTTATTGATTTGTGTATGTTGAACCAGCTTTGCATCTCAGTGATGAAGCTGACTTGATCATGATGAACAAGCTTTCTGATGCGCTGCTGGATTTGGTTTGCCAGTATTTTATTCAGGGATTTTCATATAGATTTTTATGAGGGATATTGGTCTAACATATTTTTTTGTTGTGCCTCTGCCAGGTTTTGATATCAGGATGATGCTGGCCTCATAAAATGAGTTAGGGAGGATTCCCTCTTTTTCTATCGTTTGGAATAGTTTTAGATGGAATGGGACCAGCTCCTCTTTGTACCTCTTGTGAAATTCAGCTGTGAATCTGTCTGATCCCAGACTTTTTTTTGGTTGGTAGGCTATTAGTTACTGCCTCAGCTTCAGAACTTGGTTTTTGTCTGTTCAGGGCTTTGAATTCTTCCTGGTTAAGTCTTGAGAGGGTGTATGTGTCCAGGAATTTATCCATTTCTTCTAGATTTTCTAGATTATTTACATAGAAGTGTTTATAGAATTCTCTGATGGTAGATAATGTTTCTGTGGGATTGGTGGTGGTATCCCCTTTATCATTTTTTATTGCATCTATTTGCTTCTTCTCTCTTTTCCTTTTTGTTAGTCTGGCTAGTGGCCTATCTATTTTGTTGATCTTTTCAAAAAACCAGCTCCTGGATTCTATAACTTTTAAGGCTTTTTCGTGTCTCTACATCCTTCAGTTCTGCTCTGATCTTAGTTATTTCTTGCCTTCTGCTAGCTTTTGAATTTGTTTGCTCTTGCTTTTCTAGTTATTTTAATTGTGATGTTAAAGTGTCGACTTTAGATCTTTCGTGCTTTCCTTTGTGAGCATTTAGTGCTATAATTTCCCTCTACACAATGCTTCAAATGTGTCCCAGAGATTCTGGTACGTTGTGTCTTTGTTCGCACTGGTTTCAATGAACATCTTTATTTCTGCCCTCATTTCGTTATTTACCCAACTTCAGTTTCCTTGTAGTTGTGCGGTTCAATTCTGAGTTCTAATTTGATTGCACTGTGGTCTCTTGCACTATGGTCTGAGAGACTGTTATGATTTCTGTTCTTTTGCATTTGCTGAGGAGTGTTTTACTTCCAATTATGTGGTCAATTTTAGAATAACTGTGATGTGGTGCTGAAAACAATGTATATTGTGTTGATTTGGGGTGGAGAATTTTGTAGATGTCTATTAGGTCCACTTGGTCCAGAGCTGAATTCAAGTCCTGGATATCCTTGCTACTTTTCTGTCTTGTTGATCTGTCTAACATTGACAGTGGAGTGTTAAAGTCTCCCACTATTTTGTATGGGAGTCAAAGTCTCTTTGTAGGTGTTTAAGAACTTGCTTTATGAATCTGTGTGCTCCTGTATTGGGTGCATACATATTTAGAATAGTTAGCTCTTCTTGTTTCACTGATCTCTTTACCATTATGTAATGCCCTTCTTTTTCTCTTTTGATCTTTGTCAGTTTAAAGTTTGTTTTATCAGAGACTAGGATTACAAGCCCTGCAGGTTTTTTTTGTTTTGTTTTGTGTTTTTTTTTGCTTTCCATTTGCATGGTAAATCTTCCTCCATCCCTTTATTTTAAGCCTATGTGTGTCTTTGCATGTGAGATGGGTCTCCTGAATACAGCACACTGATGGGTCTTGACTCTTTATCCAGTTTGCCAGTCTGTGTCTTTTAATTGGGGTATTCAGCCCATTTCCATTTAAGGTTAATATTGTTATGTGTGAATTTGATCCTGTCATTATGATACTAGCTTGTTAGTTTGCCCATTAGTTGATGCAGTTTCTTCATAGCATCTATGGTCTTTACAATTTGGTATGTTTTTGCAGTGGCTGGTACAAGTTGTTCCTTTCCATGTTTGGTGCTTCTTTCATGAGCTCTCGTAAGGCCGGCCTGGTGGTGACAAAATCTCTTGGCATATGTTTGTTTGTAAAGAATTTTATTTCTCCTTTGCTTGTGAAGTTTAGTTTGGCTGCATATGAAATTCTGGGTTGAAAATTCATTTCTTTAAGAATGTTGAATATTGGCCCCCACTCTCTTCTGGCTTGTAGGATTTCTGACAAGAGATCCACTATTAGTCTGATTGGCTTCCCTTTGTGGGAAACCCGTCCTTTCTCTCTGGATGCCCTTAATAATTTTTCCTTCATTTCAACCTTGGTTAATCTGACCATTATGTGTCTTGAGGTTGCTCTTCTCAAGGAATGTCTTTGTGGTTCTCTGTATTTCCTGAATTTGAATGTTGGCCTGTCTTTCTAGGTTGTGGAAGTTCTCCTGGATAATATCCTGAAGAATGTTTTCCAACTTGCTTTCATTCTCCCCATCACTTTCAGGTACACCAATCAAACGTAGATTTTGTCTTTTCACATCATCCCATATTTCTAGGAGGCTTTGTTCATTTCTTTTCACTCTATTTTCTCTAATCTTGTTTTCTCACTTTATTTCATTACATTGATCTTCAATCTCTGATATCTTCTCTTTCACTTGATCAATTCGGCTATTGATACTTGTGTATGCGTCATGAAGTTCTCGTGCTGTGTTTTTCAGCTCCATTAGGTCATTTATCTTCTTCTCTACACTGGTTATTCTATTTAGCAATTTGTCTAACCTTTTTTCCAGGTTCTTAGATTACTTGCATTGGGTTAAAACATGCTCCTTTACCTTGGAGGAGTTTGTTATCACCCACCTCCTGAAGCCTACTTCTGTCAATTCATCAAACTAATTCTCTGTCCAGGTTTGTTTCCTTGCTAGTGAGGAGTTGTGGTCCTTTGGGGGAGAAGAGGAGTTTTGGTTTTTGGAATTTTCAGTCTTTTGGCACTGGTTTCTCCCCGTCTTTGTGGATTTATCTACCTTTCGTCTTTGATGCTCATGATGTTGGTACTATTCCTTTCTGTTTGTTAGTTTTTCTTCTAATAGTCAGGCCCCTGCTGCATGTCTGCTGGAGTTTGCTGGAGGTCTACCCCTGATCCTGTATTCCTGAACCAGCAGAGGCTTCAGGACAACAAAGATTGCTGCCTGTTCTTACCTCTGGAAGGTTCGTCCCAGAGGGGCCCCCGTCAGATGCCAGTCGGAGCTCTCCTGTATGAGGCATCTGTCAGCCCCTACTGGGAGGTGTATCCCAGTCTGGATACATGGGGAGTCAGGGACCCACTTGAGGAGGCAGTGTGTCCCTTTTCGGAGCTCAAATACTGTGCTGGAGAATCTCTTCACAGCTGTCAGGCAGGGACGTTTTAAGTCTGCTGAAGCTGCACCCACAGCCGCCCCTTCCACCTGGTGCTCTGTCCCAGGGAGCTGCAGTGGGCTTTGCCCAGTTTGAACTTCCTGTAGGCTTTGTTTACACTGTGAAGACAAAACAGCCTACTTGAGCCACAGCAATGGTGGATGCCGCCACCCCAGCCAAGTTCCAGTGTCCCAGGTCGACCTCAGACTGCTGTGCTGGCAGCGAGAATTTCAAGCCAGTGGATCTTAGCTTACTCGGCTCCATGGTGGTGGGACCCTCCAAGCCAGGCACCAGAGAGGATCTCCTGGTCTGCCGGTTGTGAAGACCATGGGAAAAGCGCAGTATCTGGGCCAGAATACATCATTTCTCCTGGTACAATCTCTCACAGCTTCCCTTGGCTAGGAAAGGGAAATCTGCTGACCCCTTGGGCTTCCCAGGTGAGGCAGTGCCCCATCCTGTTTTGGCTCACCCTCCATGGGCAGCACCCACTGTCCAATCAGTCCCAATGAGATAAACTCAGTTGGAAATGCAGGAATCACCCACCATTTGCATCAATCTCACTGTGAACTGCAAACTGGAGCTGTTCCTATTAGTCCATCTTGCCAACTCTCATTAGCTCTTTTCAGTAGTTGAGTCTGATGGCCTTCAGACTAGAAATATACCATTGACACTTCTGGGTCTCCAGCTTGCCAACTGCCCATCTTTCTCTCTCTCTCTCTCTCTGTATATATATATATACACACACACACACACGCACATAGAGAGAGAACTTATACATATGTATATATGGGGGTGTGTGTGTGTACACATATTGGTTCTGTTTCTCTGGAGAACTCTAACACATAGCTGTTACAAATCATAACATTATGAACATATTTCTGTTGATTATCTATTAAGGAATAAAATTTCTGGGTCATAAAGTGTGCATAGGTCTGACATTAGTAGACAATGGTAAACAGTTTATGAACTAGGTCAGTTTACACTGTTTCCAATATAAGACTACCATTTGCCCTAGAGTCTCACCAAAACTTGATGTCATCGGTAGTTTTTAGTGTAAACTTTGCCATTGTTTTGAAATGATTTTAATTAACTTATTTTGGTCTCAAATACATATTTGTTGTTACCTAGAATGTAATCTGCTGATCATCAGCTAGTTATGAGAATGAGACAAGGTTTCTCCTTCCCTAGCTCAGTGGATAAACTGTCCTCATGGTAAAAGTGATCAGCAAAAATATTTCTCACTGTGCCGAAATATGCTGTGGTTGTTCATCACAATCTGACTCTCTGTTCTTGTGGTCAAAATGTATCGTGCTAATCCTAAATGCAATCTGTTCCTTGCTCCATCAAGTTGATGTTAGAAAAAAACTGACCCCAACTTGATACCTTTGCTAGCTCCAAACTGGTGTCCTAATGGGTGATTTGGAGATTTACAGTCTTTTAAAACTTGATTTTTGTATATCTCCCCAAATATAAAAGCTCCTCAAGCTGCTTGCTACAAACACCTCCTCTCTTCACTGTTGCCTTGCGTGAGAGTCTTTTCTTTTCCTTCTGCAGCTACTGATTCACTGCAAAATAAACTGAGACTAAGTGCAGATTTTAAATAGCATGGTGAATTGAATGATCCCAATTTTAAACATGTCACAGAGGTAATGTGGAGTTTTCTAGTACAGCCATTAGTTTCCTCCTCCTGTGTTGCAGCTGCAAACACATCGGCATTCTCCAAGACTGCCTCAATATGCTGGCCGAGTGCTCCACCCACGATTACAATATAATTGGATTGTTAAGAGAAACATGGTGTGAACTGTTGGGAGTTAGAAGACTGGCCTTGAGGAGCAGCTCTATTTTCTCCCTTCCAGGAACTTGATTTGGTTTTTCCTTACTTGAGATTCTATTCTGAATCTGAAACTGTTACCTAAGCCCTAATTCAGAAATCTGTTGCCAGAGAGCTGAATAATTTGCTCCAAAAAAGAAAAAGGGGAGAGTTCTAGAGAGAAGTGACCAGCTACCTGTAATCATAACTTTAACATGCTTTTACCAAAAGATGATTAGAAGGATATATCTGCTTTATCAGTGATTTATAAGAAAAATTTCATTTTCTTATTGATAGAAAGACACACGGATAAGAATACTAATAAATAGCTGAGACTATCCAGCACACTAACAAGGTGGCTTCACACACTTCTAGGTGTGAAAAAAGTGCTGGGAACATTAACTGGCTGTGACTACAACATCCCCCAAATGAGACCAGCTTTCTTCCAGCTCTTTTACTTTCAACTAAAAGTGAAAAATGTTTATCAGCTAAGGTCAGGTGCTGTAAATGAGTAGTGAATGTAAAATACAAGCTGTACAGAATTGTTCCACATCTAAACCTGTGGATGGATATTTGTGCAATAACCCGAAGGGTCTACTTTATTTTAACTTTTCAGCGTAACTGAATGGCATAGCAAGACACTTATCTATTCAAAATTCATAAGAGAGACAGAAAAATGATAAACTCTTGCAAAAATTTCCCAGCCTTCTTTCTAAGAAGAAACACAATGGAAGTTTGCTGGCAAGGCTTGTAACAATATTATCAAGGGGCATGTTTTAGCCTTCAGTGTTTAAAAAAAAATTCCCTTCCTCATTCACACAACTTGGTATACTCTTAGGAAAGTTTGTTATACTCTTAGCCTTTTGGAAAGAAAGAAAGCTTTTGGTATGCCCAATAGGAAACAAATTTTTATAATCTTTTTGTAATGATTTAAATAAGTTTATGTAATTTCAGAATGAGCACAGTGGAAATGAACAATTTTTACAAGTAGTGAAATAGTCAATACATAAAGTATTATTTATTGTCGTTAATATGTTTCAAATAATGTTAACAGTTCCTAGAACATAGTAGGAACATAGAAAATATTTGTTTCTTTCAATGTCAGTCATTTCTATTGGCGAACAACTAAAATACGCTCTAGCTGATGTAAATGGAAAAGGGATTTATTAAACAGATATTAGATGCTTCTCAGGATGATGGGGAAGCTTGAATAATGTGACTCAAGAAATAGGCAGTAAACAAGTGTCTCATATTTTCAGCTCCCTAGCCATTTATGTTTGACTCATTTATTGTTTGTTTCTTTTCTAAATAAAAGATATATTCTCTTTTCCTATGTTTGAGGATCACTTTGAAGATCCTCCTCCTCCTCCTCCTACTCAACTTGAAGACAACAAGGATAAAGGCCTCTATGATGGTTTACTTCCACTTAATGAATAGTAAATACATTTTTTCTTCCTTATGATATTCTTAATAACACTTTCTTGTCTCTAAATTACTGTAAGAATACATTGTATAATATATACAACATACAAAATATGTTTATGTTACCCATAAGGATCACTTTGAAGATTCTCAAACATAGGAAAAGAGAATATATCTTTTATTTAGTAAAGAAACAAGCAAACGAATCATGATGAAAATGATGCCCAATGAAAACACTAAAACGTATGATTGTGTGGTTTATATAACTTGGGTATCAATTAGTTTGGTTAATATAAAAAGACAATGTGGAACTTTTAAACAGAAGGTTAAAGCCTTACGTTTATCTTCACCTGTGGAACCCTCAGAACTTCAGATTAGTGTCAGATCCATTTTGTTGTAATGAGCACCTAAGAAGTGGAAGCAAATCTAAAAGGAAGTCATTGAAATCAGAGGGAAAATAAAATATTTTATAACTGGTAAAGGGGAAGTGTTATTAACCAGTTTAATGAATATATTTTTAATACGCAGTAGAAATGTCTTTGTTTTTTAGAAATGTTCTAACAAGGACTCACTTCATTTTAAGTGCATCACAACTTACCTGTAGTGTTTTGGGAACTTAAAATCTATGATTCTTCATTTCACGTATGGAGTCAACCTTTATTTTTAATGCCAATTCTTGATACTTAAAGTTTCAAATAAAGTGACAATAAATGTATCAAAAGGTCTTCCTGGGATAGATAGTTTGATATTTTTCATTGCCAAAATCTCATAAACACCAAGTTGCATACATGAATTATATTCACACAGCATACGGAAGTTTTATTTTTCTAAATTCTCTCACTTGAGTTTTTTTTTTTTTCTCGATTACTGGGCCACGACTCATGAGCATGTGGAGCAGATGTACTTGGTTTTACTTATCTATTTATTTATTTGCATCTGGTTTGCATAGGACAGAACGAAACACAAAATAAGGACCTAAAATTGCTTATTGGAATGAATGCTTTTATGAGGCTGGTCTATTACTATGTTAAGAGCTACACAATACAGGCGGGGCGCAGTGGCTCACACCTGTAATCCCAGCACTTTGGGAGGCTGAGGTGGGCGGATCATGAGGTCAAGAGACAGAGACCATCCTGGCTAACATGGTGAAATTCCATCTGTACTAAAAATACAAAAAATTAGCCGGGTGTGGTGATGGGTGCCTGTAGTCCCAGCTACTTGGGAGGCTGGGGCAGGAGAATGGTTGGTGTGAACCCAGGAGGCAGAGCTTGCATTGAGACGAGATTGCGTCACTGCACTCCAGCCTGGGAGACAGAGCAAGACTCCGTCTCCAAAAAAAAAAAAAAAAGAGAGAGAGCGAGAGCTACACAATACAAAGTGCCAAGGTATATTTCATAAAAATTTCAATGAAATGGTAATTATTTTTCTATCATTAATTTTAATCACACAATATTACAGTGATAAGAAAGAGATCAGAAACATTTTCTGCCAAAGTAAAATGAGGTTTATTATTCATATAATAACACGAATACTAAGCAGTTTTCATGTGCTGGCCTGTTTAATCCTCACCATAACTCAATGTGGGAGGTAGAATTCAAGATACCCTTGAACAACAAGGGGGTTGGGTTGCTGACCCCTCACGCAGTCAAAAATTCACATGTAATATTTGACTTCCAAAAACTTAACTTCTAATAGCCTAGTGTTGACTAGAGCCTTATGGGTAACATAAACATATTTTGTATGTTATATGTATTATACAATGTATTCTTACAGTAAAGTAATCTAGAGAAAATAAAGTGTTATTAAGAATATCATAAGGAAGAGGAAATGTATTTACTATTCATTAAGTGGAAGTAAACCATCATAGAGGCCTTTATCCTTGTTGTCTTCAGGTTGAGTAGGAGGAGGAGGAGGAGGATTGGTCTTATTGCCCCAGGAACGGCCAACCTGGAAGAGGCGAATAAGGTGAAAGGCGAAGCAGGAGAGGCAAGCACACTTCCTGTAACTTTTACCGAAAAGAATGTAGTATAAGTGGACCCTACTGGTTCAAGAGTCCACCATATTATACTTAGTTTTTAGAGATTAAGAAACAGAACATTTAGAAATGTGCCCAAGGTCACATACTTGTAAGAGGTATATATATATAAAATATGTATGAAAAGATATGGCATATATTATATAGAAAATATATATTAATATAGATCATTACAGAAAATGATTTAAGGAGTTTGAAGCAATATGATCAGTGAATTTTAATAGAAAAGACTCACGAAATGCAACACTCTACCCTACTTTCTTAAGGTCGACAGATGCTCTGATTGCCTTTGTAATGCAATAATATGTTTAATATGTTTTTCTTATTTTTTTTTTAGACAGAGTCTTGCTGTGTCACCCAGATTGGAGTGCTGTGGTGTGATCTCAGCTCACTGCAACCTCTGCCTCCCGGGTTCAAGCCTCCTGAGTAGCTGGAAGTACAGGCATGCACCACCACATCTGGCTAATTTTTGTATTTTTACTAGAGACAGGGTTTTGCCATGTCGGCCAGGCTGGTCTTGAACTCCTGGCCTCAAATGATCAACCTGCCTGGGTCTCTCAAAATGCTGAAATTACAGGCATGAGTCATTGTGCCTGGCTTTGATAATGTTTAACTCATCCCACTTTCCTACCTCAAACAACCAGTGAATTGGTATCCTATTCCATTTGTCTGTATAGCACCTGGTATTCAAGCCATTTTTCTACCAGAGAAAATATTCTCCAAATATTCTCCAGAGAGGATGCTGATGGGCAGTGTCTTGCCTTTTTTTTTTTTTTTTTCCAGATCTGTTTGAATTAATTTTGCTATGGACTGAATGTTTATGTCCACTTAAAATTCATATGTTGAACACCTAATCACCAAGGTGATTGGGCCTTGGGAAATAATTTGATTATAAGAAGGAAGCCCTAGTAAATGAGATTGATGAATTTAGAAAGGGCAACCCACATAGTGCCTTTCCTCTTCTACCGTGAGAGGATGCAGTGGAGAAGGCACCATCTGTGAACCAGAAAGTAGGCCCTCACCAGACACTGAACCTGCTAGTACCTTGATCTGGGATTTCCCAGGCTTCGGAACTGTGAGAAATAAATTTCTATTATTTGTAAGCTAACCAGGTTGTGCTGTTTATATTACAGTAGCCTGAACAGGCTAAGACAGATGTACTCTCAGTCCCTGCGGAAGCACACGTTGTCCTCTTTCCCCATTTCCTTCCTGCATATGCACTAGCCTTAGCTCTGCTCTTCCTGACATGATAATATTACATAATAATTTCATTTACAGAATAATATCATATTTGTTTTCAATATTAATATATGTTTTATACAAGGAATTAAAGAAAAAACTTGGGTAACATTTTTCTAGAGTCTTATTTTCCCTTGGTTATGACTTTTTCACACATTTACTTGTGTGACACATATATCACACATGTAAATATGATGCATTCGCACACTGTTGCAAATAGCCAAAAATATTCCATTAATAAGATAATTTGGCTGGGCTTAGTGGCTCATGTCTGTAATCCTAGATTTTTGGGAGGCTGAAGAAGGTGGGAGGATTGCTTGAACACAGGAGTTCAAGACCAGCCTGGGTAATATGGTGAGACCCTGTCTCTACAAAAAATAAAAATAAAATAGCCTGGTGTCGTAGTACATACTTATCGTCCTAGCTACTCAGGAGACTGAGGCAGAAGGATGGCTTAAGCTTGGGAGGTTGAGGCTGCAGTGAGTCAGGTTCGTGCGACTGCACTCCAGCCTGGGTGACAGAGTGAGACTCTCTGGGGCAGGGGAGGGTGGAGGAAAGAAAGAAAGTGAGAAGAAAAGCTTTACATCGCAGATTTGTCTCCATGTTTTCTGAACACTGTGCATCCCCAGTCTAAATCAGTGATCATATTGTTGTATGGTTCCTCAGGACCTGACTCTGTTTCTTAAGCAGAAAATAAATGTGTTGACATATAAAGCGTAGCTCAGAAAATTAAAGAAATATTTGAAGAACAGTTCTGGGGCTGAACAAATATCAGAGTACTTCAGGCATCTAGGGAATAGAACATTATTATTAAATTATTTAACACACTATCTATGGGATAAATCAGCTAAAATGATCTTCAGTATTTAATCACTTCCCTCCAGGTTGAGATTCTATAGGAAGTGCAATTGGACAAACATGAATCACTTGCCCTCCTACTTTCTAGGAAAGCACAGAATCTCATGATGGATAATTTTACTAAATGGCCCATCTATCAAAGTGAAATTGGGAGCTTTTACCAGAATACAGGAAAAGCAGATTGACAAAAGCAACAGATTTCTATTACAACTGTTAACAATTTTAAAATAGTTCCATTACAAAGCTGTTGAATCCACAACACAGCTGCAATCTTAGATCAATATTTTCAGTGTCACTCTCTCACCTTAAAAAAATCTGACTACGATATCAATTCATACTTTAGTAAATTAATTAGATTAAGACCATTACTTTATTGTGGCAGAAAAATAAAGGTTAATCTGAGATTTTAGACATCTTCAAAATTAGAACAGGGAGGTTTGGTTGATCTTTGAAGAATTCATTTCTAAGATAAGTGAAAAATAACATATCAATGCAAATAAACATATCCATGAATGAAGGGTTAACATGTACTCAGTATGTCAGGTCTTTTTTGGAATGTAAGACAGGTTACATCCTTACAGATCTAACCCTCTTAGACTCTCAGCTCACAGGAACTGATAATACTAAGACATATCAGGCCTTCTTGCTAAATGCATCTGGGGAGGCTATTGTAGTATCTAAGGTTATAAACATGCAAACATATACTGTCTTCTTCAAAGCTGCCTCCCTCTTGTTTCTCTTATTGGCAGCAGAAAGTAGAGCAGAGTTACAAATCATACACAGCAATCTGGAGATATGGCAGGGCAGCCTCGTGTGGGAGTCCTAAATCTGACGTCCTGGCCAGTCAGTGGCAGCCTCATTTTATTCACATGTTCATTGTGCAGGCAATAGGACCAGAAGGCTGCTTTCTGTCCTTGGCTTCTAACCACATGGTTACATCCTGGTGTGTTTTTTATTTGTGTATATTTGAGAGAACAATAAGTTATGTTTATGCTTTTGTTTCAAGAAGGAGAGTCTGTATTTTTCATCCTTGTACTTAATCAGAGCTTAACATTTTGTAAAAAATTCATTTACTTGAAATGCAAAGCTATTGTGTGTTGCACTTGGGGTTTCTTTTTGTGTTGTTTTGTTTTGTTTTTGATAAAGACGGATTCCAAGGCCAAGGTTTCCCAGTGTCATTTTAAGTAAGACCTGCAAAATATTCGGGGTCTTAGGTGAAAAAATTACTGAGTAGAAAAAGTACTCTTCCTTAACACATGACCAGTTTCAGCCTTGCTAGGTTGTAAGGAAGTGGCTCTGTCAAATCCATATTCCAGCAGGGCTCAAAATTTATATCCCTTTGCATATTTTCATTAAAAATAATATAAGCTTCCAATTCAAATGTATAATTATGCATAATCATTGCTTCCCATCTTCTCTTTGGGTCAGCTAAAATAAAAGTGAGGAGAAAGCATAGTTTACAGAAAGTAAGTTTGAAATGTTTGAGCCATTTTAAATCACCATTTCTGTTAGTAAAATATGGTTCAACGTCGACTATTTTGTATGTTTCCAAGCAATATATGATTATTCTATACTAGCAATGAAAAAAATGGAGAATAATTATGACTGAATGGGAACTAAAATCTAGATAGGAAAAGGTAAATGGATAAACAAATGTGAAGAAAGCTACACATCTCAAGGTTGGGCTTGGTGGTCATGACTGTAATCCCAGCACTTTGGGGCTGAGGTGGTGGATCACTTGAGGCCAGGAGTTGGAGACCAGCTTGGCCAACATAGTCAAACCCCATCTCTACTAAAAGTACAAAAAGATTAGCTGGGTTTGGGAGTGCACACCTGTATTCCCAGCTATTCAAGAGGCTGAGGCATAAGAATTGCTTGAACCTGGGAGGCAGAGGTTGCAGTGGGCTGAGATCACACCACTGCACTCCAGCCTCGATGACAGAGTGAGAACCTGTCTCCAAAAACTGAAAGAAAGTTACACATCCCAGAATATGGGAGGTTGGAAGGATTTTGGAATGAGTTTGTTTAATGGGTCTCTGAAGGCTATGGAGTCAAAGACAGTAAGCCAATTAGAGACCACTGGGCTAGCAGGCCCCAAATAGTAATCATATAAAACTAAGCCAAGTAGCAATCCTATACCCACTCTTAGACTGCAGGCATTTGTTATACTCAAGGGAAACTCCAAGCTGGGTTCCTCTGCAAAGCAATAAACAGTTTGAGGAAAGTTAACGTTCCAAGTGTGGCTGTTGATTCTAACAGTAAGATCATGGTCTGCTACAATTTGGATGTTTTTATGCCCTCCAAATCTCATGGTGAAATTTAATCTTCAGTACAACAGTGTTGGGAGGTGAAACCTAATGGGTAATGTCTAGGTCATAGGGCTCCATGTTAATGAATGGATTATTATTTTTATTTTTATAGTGGCAATACCACTAAAAAACAACTCTCAGGAGTGGATTCTCTCTCTTCCACTTTCTGCCACGTGAGGATACAATGTTAATCTCTGTTTGCTCTTGCACTTTCTTCCACGTGAGTATGCAGCAAGAAGGCCATCATTGGACACCAGATGCAGGTGCCTTGACCTTGGACATGCCAGCCTCCAGAGCTGTGAGAAACAAATTTATGTTCTTTATAAATTACTCACTCTGTTATTTTTGTTACAGCAGTCCAAAATGCACTAGGACATAGTCATTCTGCCATTTGGTGGAAAGTGTAATAGCTGGTTATCTAACAGGTCCAGGTCAGAACTCGTAAAACCCCAGGTACACAGCCTGGTCAAATGTCCAACTTAGTAAAGAAAATCAAATGGAAACTGTACTACTGATTACAGCAACAAAGAAAGTACCTAACATTCTTATTTCTTACGGTTAAGCTATGCTTATGAAAAGATCTAGCAGTATCGAGGAGAAGAACCAAGAAACTCGGATATAAGTCTACTCTAAAAGAAAACAGATAACTCTGCACACAAATGAGAACTTAGTAAAATCCAGTCTATACTTAAAAATTTGAGAAAGTATTGCATTCCTAAAATAGAAAAAGTTTGATATGTAAAAAAAAATCAGATATCAACAAAACTGTCACAGTTTAAAATACTAACGGATAAATTTTTAAAGAATGGGGAAAAGAGATAAAAATACAAATAAAAATATAAGATGTAAAGGACTGATAAAGGAGCTTCCCAAGTAATAAGAATCATATATCAAAAAAGGAAACTGTCAAATAAATTATGAAAGAAAATTTCCTAGAGCTGAAAATAGGTATTAAAATTTAGATTCAAAGGGCTTTAAAGGCCCAGAAACATACATTTTTTAAAAAGTCAATCATCCTTAATCATATCTTTATGAAGTTTTAGAACTGCAACTTTTTGAAGGAAAATTATTCTCAACTTAGAATTCTATATTAGTCAAACTACAAATCAAATGCAAATCTTAAAAAAATATGCAGTACATAGAATAACATTGGTGCCTTTGTTTTAACAAAACCATTCTTTAAAAGTTACTTCAGAGCTTGGCTTGGTAGCACACTCCTGTAATCCCAGCTACTTAGGAGGCTGCGGCAGGAAGATTGCCTGAGCCCAGGAGTTCCAGGTGGCAGTGAGCTATGATCACATCTGTGAATGGTCACTGCACTCCGGCCTGGGAGACATAGCGAGACTGCATCTCTAAAAGTAAATAAGTAAATAAATTACATTAGGATACACTCTGGAAAAATCAAAGAGTATTTCAAGAAAGGGAGAACACACGAGGTCAGGAAACAGTGGATCCAACCACAAGAGTTATGATGAGAAGACTGAAATGGCAGCTGAACTTATGACCTAAATCACAACCATGTGGATTAAAACAAGAGGAAGCAATTCTTCATGAAAGAAGTTTACAGAAAATGTGAAACTACAGAATGGCTAGTAAGATCAAACATTTAGGAAAACATAAATACCTAAGGCAAATGATGACTGAAAAAAAAAGAAAGAAGGAAAAAAACAGTTATAAATTCTTGGAAAAATGTAACATTTCACAAAAAGTCATGGTCCAATTATGAAGCAGTATAACCTATGTGATGGTTTCAGGCAATTATGAAAGATAATTTATTTTAATGTGATGTTGAGAAAATTCTGTGTGTGACACAAGAGTGCGGAAATTGAATCAGAGACAATTAAATGCAATCTACCTATAATACTTTCTTGGACAGTAAGATTACTTATATAATTTCAAAAAGTAAAACATACTTTTTATCATCAACCCAAGGACAATGTGTGTTAAGTCTGCTTGCAGTTGTAATATAAAGTAATAGTTAATATTCAATAACTCAACAATGTAACAGTTGAAATGTGACTGACATAAGGTAGTGTATTTACATGAAAGAGAGAGGAGAAGGAAAAACCACGCCAAGAGAAAATACTAAGTGTTACTAGTTCTAATGTAAATAGTTAAAATTGCAGTTGAAGTATTTTAATGTTAAAATTTTAACCAAATTATAATGAATCATAATGTATTTATATATATTACTATATAAATATAATGTATAATGTCTATTTTTATATATATTGTAGTATTGGAGAAGAAAATTTTTAAAAGTATGAGCAAATCAAATTCTTACTGTTCACACTGAGAATAAAGTAAAAATTTTGTGCAATTGACAGATCAAGAAATAGTTGCATAATTATATTTAAGATTTTGAGGGTTTTTCATTTTAAACAATGGAACACAGGTTGAAGAAGAGGGAGACAATAAACTGTAGCTTTTTAATAGTGAGTTTTTCTGTAAAGTTTTGATTAGTTATCAGGGCCACCTATTACTCCAATAAATATTGAAATGGAAAAAAAGATAGAATTATATGAAAAAATAATAGTGGCCTTTATTGCTTTATGGTGAGATTACAGATTTTTTTTATTTTACTTTTTGCATTGAAAACACTTGCAATAATGTATATATATTTTTGATGATAAGAAACTCAGAAGTATCCACAAATAATTTTTTAAAATAATATTTCATTTACTGTCTACATTGTGTTGTGTAATTTGACAGGAATTTTTACGCATTTTATCTGTTCTGTGAAATGATTTATCCATTTGCGTTCCCACATGAATAAACTGAGGCTCATGGAAACTTCTTAACACAGGTTCACAGAAAAATATGCCAACTTCAAGCCTAACTTTTGGCTTCTCAAAATAGCTCACTACAGTTTATCTCCGAAAGATAATGACATGTGTGGGGATGTGACTAGTAATCTTAGAAAATGGGGACCTGAAAGGTTTACTGAAATTTACCTGAATGAAAACTGATTTAACACTCACTACACACATTAAGATGATTTTTAAAAAATGGCTATTACCACAATTAACACAGATTTGTAAGTCATCTCTTAAAAATATCTGGCCCCATTGATCCAGTTGGCACACTCAGTTACTAAAGCTGAACATTCTAAATAGGCTTGCCTGCACCTTTGTGGTTTTGTTGTGTTGAGCCTACCCTTGTTAAAAGTATGTATTCTTTATTAGACTGCTTATCTTTAATTTCCTCCCTTCACCATTTATTAGCTGTGTGACACTGATATTCCCATTTTGACAGCTTCATTCTTCAATATAAAATAAAAATTTAAAAAGTACTGCAGTTGAAAATGTCAATTGTCTTCCAAACATCTATTCATCCTTTTTTCATTGCCAACAGAACCCCAATTTGAGGTCTGGATATATGATCAGCTAAATGTGTACTACATCTTTCTGGCTGCTTTGAAGCTAAGGGTTGCCGTGTAACAGTTCCAACTAACAAGGTGGAAGTGGAAGTTAGCTGTGGCTTTTTGAGAAAGATTATTCTTTCTGGATATGAACAACAGAAAAAGAAGATATGGTTTAGACTGTCCTACCTGTCTCTATTTAACTTGCTTCAAATAAGGACACAATGTAAAAAGCCAGGTCTGCAATCTTGTGAGCATGTGGAGGTAGGTGTAGTGGAAAGGACAAGAGAATTGCAAAAGTTCTAACTTTGTTATAAACAAGACATCAGCTGCTTACACTTTAAATTTTCTGTGACATAGAAAAATTAACGGGTCTAAGTCAGTAGAAGTGGTCTTCTGCCATTTGTGACCAAATTAATTGCTTTCTCTCTTTCTCTCTCTCTTTTTTTTTTTTTTAATCAGGATTTTGCTCTATTGCCTAAGCTGAAGTGTAATGGCATAGGATTGCTTACTGCAGCCTCCAACTCCTGGGCTTAAGCAATCCTACCATCTAACCCTCCTAAGTAGCTGGGAATACAGGTACTTGCCACCATGTCTGGCCAATTATTAACTTTTTTTTTTTGTAGAGACAGTGTCTGGCTCTGTTGCCCAGGCTGGTCTTGAACTCCTGGCCTCAAGCCAACCTTCTCCTTTGGCCTCCCAAGGTGCTGGGTTTACAGGGTGAGTCACTCCACCCAGATGTGGCCAAATGAATTTCTAATGGATTCTAATGTCTTTCTCACAGGATTAAATAAAACAATTCATATAAATAATTAAGATTGGGGCCCAGTACATAGTGCATAATAATTATTGGCTACATTGGGGTTAAAGGAGGAAATTTTAACGTGGCATAGAAATTTTCACCTTGAAATTCAGCCTTTTTATCTCATTGCTGAGGAAACAAATGTTCAGAGCATTAAATAACTTGATCAAGATAACTCATATGATCTTTATTTCTCTTCATAAGTTAATATTATGAAATGTGTTATGTATTAATCACCTGCTATGTAACAGGTGTTCCACAAAAGTCTTGGTATAGAGTAGTGCCCTCATAAAACTTCCTTATGCTGTCACACATTCTGGGCCCAAAACTTGAATTCAACCCATTTAAGATTTAATTAGATCAAATATTAAAAAGTGTTGATACTCAGGGTTAGCTTGAATCTTAGCAGAGAGGATATGGGCTACTTAAACCACTGACTACATCTGCTATTTATATCAATTAAGTTTAATTTTATAGTGTAGTTCATAGGACCAAAGAAATGGCTGAGATACCAGGCTTGGTTAGGGTAGAAGCAATGTCTAATCCAATCATCCAGGTTGTAGGAGTCAGCCTAACCTAAGCATTGACACTAAACTATATCTACTCTAACTCTAGTTTTTCTGTTCTTGAATTCTTCCACTTGACTCAGAAACTAGAAGCAGGTGGGGAAAGGGATGGATTGTTCTAATTTGAATGACATATTCACTCCTTGGCTGAGAGAGGTACTCACCTTGGCTGACAGTCCACCATATTGCTCACGATGGGAGTGAAGTTACTCCCCAGGAGGAGATGAGTGTGCCACCTCCAAAAGAAAGTGGAATGCAAAGTACCAGAATTACCTTAGTCAGTCCTTGTGTGTCAGCCTGTGGTATTTTGTGATAGAAAAGGAAAAACAGTAACCCTGTCTTCTTACTCTTTTTGGTATATCTTACCAATTCTCTTTCATATTCCAAGAAGTTCCTGCCTGAAATATGTAATAGTTAAGTGTTGTTTTTCTCCTTGCTTATGTTGACTTTGTGAAAAGAGCTTATGAAATAAAGTGTTGCTCAATCTTAGAAAACTAGGCCAGGTATCCAATTAGCATATCTCTCTTGCTCACAGCACTATCAGAATGATTAAGGAGTGTTCTTTCTAGCAGAGAAAAAGGTCTTCTGAGCTGGGAGTCAGTTCGACAGACTAGTCTTCCATTGACCCCCATCAGTCCTTCTATATTTTACCCTTGATTTTAAGGAGGGAGCTTTTACCGTTCTTTATATCACTCTTGATGTCATTGTTACGGCAGTTGAGAATGCTTTGATTCACCCTCTGTGTTTAAATTCTTTATCGTCTTCTATTTCACACATTCAATGTTGATGCCAATTGCCAATTCTGTTTGGACAATTCATTGATACGCATAACACTTTTAAGCAGGGTATAGCTGAAAGGGAAAACTTTTGTAAAAGATTAT
Source organism: Colobus angolensis palliatus (assembly GCF_000951035.1). NCBI lineage: Eukaryota > Metazoa > Chordata > Mammalia > Primates > Cercopithecidae > Colobus > Colobus angolensis. The sequence goes on from NW_012114711.1 coordinate 4,081,019, forward strand.
TATTAAAGATAAACACTTTGGATGGATGGATGGATGGATAGATGGATGGATGGATGGATGGATGCCACAGACCCTATCAGTACACTGTGCAGAACCCCTTATGCTCATTTCTCATTTCTGAGTGCCTTTTCTCCTGTTTCAGTGTGTCATTGATCTCAATCAGCTGTACCTGAAAGTCATATTTGGCATATTCTCCTAGGGCAACTGGGACACTGCCCATAGTCGTGGGCAACCAGAAGTGCTTGGGAGTTTACATCAGTCTCTCATCTTGAAGACTTCAGTTAGTGGCTATAGGCTGTGGAAGTATAAAGTCTCAGGATCTGGTGAGATCAGAATGAAGCTACATTTAATAGGGCTTGGCCTGAAATCATACCCTTGCTTGGCTTCTTTCCCTTCAGTGTCATGTGCAAAATCCCAAGAAAAAAACTAGTTAATTTGTCTAAGAACCTCAGAAAACACTGGTACAGATAGTGAAGAAGAGGAAAAATAGTATAAGATGAAGCTGGAAAGAGACTTAAGAGTCAGATCATGCAAAGACTTATAAGGAGTCTGAGTATTACTCAAAGCATCGCACTTCACACCTACTAGCCTTTTCTCCTTCATAGGAGAAACTGCAATCAAGAATGGTAACCACAATGGGTACTTGCCACGGTAATGAGGACAAGTAACCATTATTTATGGTATTGTCATTGCTGGTAAAGGAAGCATAGGGCATACAATTTGTTTTCTAATGCAGTTGGTGCAATTGTTAGCCAGGTCGTACCAAAGGAAACTTCCTTTTCTTCATCACAAAATAATTATCCTTAAAAAGAGTTTGGAATCAAGAATCCAGAGATATAGAGCTAATATTCAAGAGTTTTCACATAATGCTAAATTTAGTCAAATGTTGCAAAATCATGGTTAAGTTGACATAGGCCCTTGTCTAAGCTGCAACTCTTGGTTGAACACATGAATAATGGTGTTTAAGCATCCCAAATTCTACTGATGGCAGAGAAGCCAAATTGATCATTTTGATGTAAAATGACCTTTCTTCTGTTATGGTTCTGTTCTCTAGGGAGGAATAAATAATTTTTCACCCATGCTTAGCTAGGATGTAACACTTTATTACCAATTTATTGTTATAGATTATTGTGTATTATAGATAGATCATTGTTTATTTAGCTTATGTTAGTTTATGACCACTTACAATCTGCTAATCTTTCTAAAAATTATCTATAGAATTAGTTTTATTTTTCATTGCATTAAGAAGCACATTTTAAAATAATCTGAAATTATTTTTACATAAACATAATTTATCTAAGATTTAGATCTTAATACACTAAATTTTGTTAGTGCAGGCTTGACCTCCATGCTTACTAAAACATAGGTAGTTTAATTAGCTGATCACAATATGGAATATGACTATTAGACAAGAATATGTTTTATAATTTGTTTTAATATCCTATAAGAGAAGACAAATTAACAAGCATGTGGAGAGAAACTCTTTCATTGATCTACTTAACTTTTAAATATATTTTGACACATAGGACCATTATTCACAGGATCCAATTTTCAACTTACAACTTATTAGTAATAATAATATATGTAGCTTTATATCTTTATGTGAAAATCCCAACTATGACTTAAGTGTGAGTGTCATATCCTGCAATTTCACAGATACTTAGAAGTGGTAGATGAAAATCATATATATTCTTCTTGTTTACTGAAGATATTTAACACCAGAAAAAGATTAAGGAAAAAGAAACACTCTCCATATGTATTCATACATTTTTAATGAGAAAAAAGAAATACGCTCTGTCAAAGTGCTATTTGTAGCTATTTCCAAATTTAATTTTATGTTTTAAAAAGTTTTTGAAGTCCCACCTAAGATAACATCTGTGAGGCCTGAAATAGATAAAATCCAAGTGTATTTAAAAGAAAGTAAGGATTTAAAGGTGAGCAGAACCTGAAGTGGATAAAAATTTGTCTTTTCTTTTTTTTTTGAGATGGAGTCTTACTCTGTCGCCCAGGCTGCAGTGCGATCTCCACTAACTGCAAGCTCCGCCTCCCAGGTTCACGACATTCTCCTGCCTCAGCCTCCCATGTAGCTGGGACTATAGGTGCTTGCCACCGCGCGGCTGATTTTTGTGTTTTTGGTAGAGACGGGGTTTCACCGTGTTAGCCAGAATCGTCTTGATCTCCTGACCTCGTGATCCGCCGGTCTCGGCCTCCCAAAGTGCTGTGATTATAGGTGTGAGCCACAGCGCCCAGCCAAAATTTGTCTTTTCAATTTACTTGGCGTTCATTTTGGGAAATTAGCCTCGTGATCCCCAGTCTAAATGACATCATCCAGTGAGGTTGCTAAATTAGTATGATAAGACCCCTGGCATTGAGGAAGTTTCAGGAGAGGATGCTGAAAACCTAGCATACATTGAGCTACTGTAGATTATGTGATTAATGGCATTATCTTATTTACTCCTAAGAACAACTATCTATATACGTTACATATTATCTTCATTTTATAGAAGAGACATCAAGTATTGGAGAAGTTAATGACTTAACATAGCTATTAATCAGTAGAGGTAGATTTAAAATCTGAATCCAAATCCAAAAATCACAAAGCTATCATATCCCCTCTAGTACCAAACTAGTAATTGTGATTTATGTGCTTAATAATAAATCAAATCTATTTTCATGAACACTATGTTTAATAAATCATCTTATTGAATCAGAGGTCCTAACTGTCTAATCTGAACTAACCACCTGGGTTATAGTAATCAAGCAATTAAAGACAACAGTTTGGAATTGTAGGTGACATGAGGCAGGTAAATAAGAAGGAATCATTCCTGGTTTTGCATAGCCACATACAGAGCACAGTGCCTAGAGGAGAGCATTGCAAACCCATGGAATGGGAAGTGCTTTTAAGAATTCATCTAGTGTGCTTACAAAAGAAACAGGAAAGAAAACACAAATCGTTAACTAACAGATAGAATAATTTACTAAAAATTTCATACTGCCTATCACTGGTTTATTATAAGTAGCGTAATTCAAATGAAACCTACACGGGATCGAAAATGTTATACCTAGAATACAGCAGGATTTGACCATGACTACCCTAAATGATACATGATCAGTCCATTTTCCTTTGCTATAAAGGAATACCTGAGACTAGGTAATTTATAAAGAAAAGAGGTTTATTTGGCTGACAGTTCTACAGGCAGTGCAAGCATAGCACCAGCTTCTGCTCAGCTTCTGGTGAAGCCTCAGGAAGCTATTATTCATGACAGATGGTAAACAGGGAGCAGACATGTCACATGGGGAGAAAGAGAGGAAGAGAGAAGGCAGGCCTGGCTCTTTAAACAACCGACTCTCACGTGAACAAGAGCTCACTCATTGCTGTAGGAAGGGCACAAGAAATTCATGAGAATCTGCCCCCATGACCCAAGCACCTTTCATTAGGCCCTACGTCCAACACTGGGGATCATATTTCAACATAAGATCTGTAGGGGACAAGCATCAAAGCTAAATCAATACAGTTCACCAAACACATGCACAGTGATTCTTAGTCAACATCAAGTTGGCAGATCTACCCTATTAGATTTATCTAACTATTTAATAACTGCCAACATACTACTTTTTAATCTGAATTTAAATCAGATCATCAAATATATTATACCAGAAAGCAAATTAGAATTACATGTTATTAATTTACCAAGGAAAGCCATGTGCCAAAAACATCTTTTGGAATATAGGAAAATTGATCATAAATTTAACTTCTAATTAAATATTGCTTCACCATTTATTGGTAGTAAATTATAAATGCTAATATCCAACGGTAAGATTAGGATGAGACTCTTTGACCTAGAACAGGAGGATGAGGCATTTGCGCTCAGCTTTGTAGAATGCTTTGTAGCTTGTGAACAAACAAATCCTCATCATTAGCAGTTGTGTTTCTTCAACTTCTCTTTCTCTTTTTCTTCCCCTATCAATCTTACAAGCTTTGTTTCTCTCCTGTTCCATTCAAAGATCTTTGCTCTAATAAAAAGCACAATTTAAGAAGTTTTCTCATTCTGGATATACTTTTTACTGCCCAAAGTACAGCACAGAGAATTAAGTTTTCAAAAACCAAGTGATATAAAAGAAAGAAAAAGAGATTAAAGAACATGAAAGTACTACAGAGACTCAATAAAATATATGTAGTTTCTTTTTTAACTCTGAATTTTCCTCTTTTGAAGACAACCAAGATCTTTTAAAATACATTATCTTAAATTATTTTTTATTAGTGTCAGTTCTCCATTAAGTTATGAATATATATTTTTAAAACAGCTTTGGGAAAAAAATTGTTTTATTTTGTTCTACAGAATATAGATAGAATACTTCTCCAAAAGATATTGTATTCCTAGTACACAGGATATGAAATCTCAGAAAAGTACCAAAAGAGAATACAAAGCTTATAGGCTTGTGATGGGACTTAGGAGAAAAGTTTGGACAAAGGGGCAAGCATATAATGCATCTTCCTTCTCTTCAGACAAAAACAGTATTAATACCAAAAGAACATGTAAAAGTGAGCAGTTCTCTCAGTATTTGCAAACAATCCAAGTGAGTGTGAATAATAATGGGATCTTGTATCTCTCCTACCAGTCCATCAGTAAACAACTAACTCCTGTCACAACCTTATAACAAAGGAGCTTATTAAGATAAATTACACTTTTAAGATAGCATCTACCATAATATGCTACATTTGGTATTCAAATGTAAAACAAGCCAAAGCCAATATATCTGTTGTTCTCCCTCTTAATTATTTGCCTTAATCTCCTTCACAACATATAAAATTATAAAGCAAATCAATTGCCCAAAATTAACATTGCCATTTGTCCTATGTCAAAATTTGTCTAGGACAGTCTACATTCAAATATTCAGTTCTTTAATGGACAATGCAAATTTATTTATATCATGCTTCCTTTTAACTACCTTGATAGGAATTTCAAAACACTGGAGATTGAGTAAATAATTATTCAACTATATAATACATAGTATGCAACTAAAAAGAATATCTAATGATACAAGAAAATAGTTAATTGTTTTGCTAAATGCAAAAAGCACTTTACATAAGTTTATATTCAATATGCCTGTGTTTTATAGAACTATACAGATACAATGAAAGACCAAAAGGTCATGTACCAAAATATTAATAGTAATTTTTTAAAATGATAGATTTCCAGGTATCTTATATCATTTACTTGCATTTCTTTTTATCTCAGTCAGAGTAGTTGAATTATTTTCTTGTGAAAATGTACTATTTATTTTGTTTCTGTATCTTTTCTTTATGTAAATCCTAGCTTTTTCAAATAACCATTCAAATTCTTAAGCGTTGTACTTTATTTTCCTGAACATACCAGCTAATGTAAAATAATCTTTCTTTCCAATTCTTGAAACCAAATGTAAGCTCCTTAAGGGAAGAATCTATAACAATTTGAACTTCCCACAGCAACTATATTAGCAGAGAAAAATGATTTAGTAAATAAATACCTGTGAGATTAAAAAGAAAATCTTGATATAATGAAATTTGCATACACATACACACACACACACACTCACACACTTTTCTTTAAGAGGAGGCTCTTCAGTCCTATTTATTTCACCCAACTCTCATCAAGTTGCAGACTAAAAGGAATCTTAGGAACCCTCCATACTGTGCTGATTTCTCCTCTGTAATAGTCTTTTTGCATCCAGCTGGGCTTGAATATCTTCAGCCACAGAGAAATCACTTAACATATGGAACTCATTCTATTGCTACGTATGTCCTAAATACTGAAACATTATTTTAATGTTTAACCATAACACACAGTTAAATAAAAAAAAAATCAGTACCATCCCCTAGGTAATCATGTTTGTAACACTTTAACGAGTATAAGGCCTGAGCCCTAAATTATAATAAAACATTAAGTTAAAAAAATGAAGCATATAGAATTTTCTACCTTCTTCATATTGATTGCTTCCTTGTGCTTCCTTGTTTTCAATATGTATCTTAATTATTTAAGGTATTATTTAAAATTTAATGTGATTGCAAAAAGCAAAATATAAAAACACAATGCATGCTATTATTATGTATTTATCAAGATTTGTGTAATTTAGTCCATCATTTGAATCTTACTTCTTATATTTTGATATTTTAAGAATTAAGTTTATATAGGTAAAGAGCAAGGTTGCAGTTTTACTACAATAGGTTATATAAAAAATAAATATATTGAAGCAGGGCACAGCAAACTTTTTCTGTAAAGGACTTGATAGTAAATATTTTCAACTTTTGGAACTATACAAGCCCTGCTACAACATTAATCTCTGTCATTGTAGGGCCAAAGCAGCCACAAAAAAACATGTATGTGAATGGTGTGTCTGTTTAGCTGTGTTCCAATAAAACTTTATTTATTAAAAACAAGCAAGACTTGAATTTGACCTGATGTAAACATAGTTTGATAACCCCTATACTATTGGGATTACTCATGCCAGTGTCCTAATGAACTGTGTAGTTTAAAACTATCCCATCATATAGCACATAGGGCTATGTGCATCAGGATTTATTCAATTGAACATGTATTTATTGTGCTCATCATATGAGTTCAGCATTGTAATCAATCAGGCTTTACTACAGTCTTATTTAAAATTGCCTAGAAAAACAGACTGAAGATTATCCAACAAAATCAAGTAATTCAGCATGCAATATTTATTTGGGGATATGAAAACACAAATGAACAAATGTACATGCGTGTGTATGCACACAGGCACCTGTAACAATATCCTTGTTTTCCTGTCTTAGGCAGATATAAATAAAAGCTTAAATGGCTTTCATGAGAGTAGAAAATATATCATGTTATTTCATTCCCTTTTTTAAGCATTTTAGAGTGAATAAATAGCAGTTGCTAAATGACCTACTATAAGCAATCTTGGATTTAACCCCCAAAAATGTTACCCCTCAAAATATTTCTAAAGGATGAGCTGAAGGGAAGTAAACAGTGACTTAAAATCTGATAGTAGACACACTTTTCATGATCCTTGAACAAGTATCTATCATTATGCCTTAGTGTACCTCTGGTTCAACTCATAACTTTGACACGCACAATGATTATTTCTCAATGGTAATGAAATATTTATTAAATACGGATAATATTTGATAGGGTTTAGATATCTGTCCCTTCTAAATCAGCTCATGTTGAAATGTAGTCCCCAGTGTTGGATGTGGGGCCTGATGGGAGATATTAGGATCAGGAGGCAGATCCTTGTGCTATCTTTTTGGTAAAGAGTGAATTATCCCTCTATTAGTACAAGTGAGAGTTGATGTTTAACGCATTTCCCATTCTCCCCAAGTATATTCGCTGGTGGTGCTGGGGGCTGCAGAGTTTACCCTGAGATAACTCATGGATTACAATCCTAACCTTAGCCCCAAAGTTTGCCAGGGAATATCTCACTTTTATTATTATTTTCACATTGCTTTAATATATCAACTTTGGAAACGAAATACATCATTCTATTTATAGCATTCTGTTTTTAGTAGTGGTATTTCCATTTACAAAATATAGTAATTCTCAATTGCTGAAAATGTCAAATTCTATACATTGTAGAATCTATGTTTTCTGTGTTGTTCCATACTTTGAAATTTACTAACAAATAAACTTTATTATATACTGATCATAATATACATTTCTGTTACATTAAGATTAGAGACAAGTTCTGTTTACAAATAACTCCAAGAACAGTTTTTAGGTTTTATTTTCACATAGAAAATCAGTTGGATTTGCTTCTGACTCAAAGAGTATGTTCATGTAAAATTAAACGAGTGCTGGCAGTGAGCTGCACATTTTGTTTTTTTCTAAACGAGAAATGGGTTAAAAGATTGTGGCACCTCTTCCTCTCTCTCTTGTTCCCTTTCTTGTCACGTGACATGCCTGCTCCCTCTTTGCCTCCTGCCATGAGTAAAAGCTTCTTGAGGTCTCACCAGAAGCTGAGCACATGCTAGTGCTATGCTTGTATAGCCTGCAGAGCCATGAGCCAAATAAATCCCTTTAAAAAAAAAAAAATACCCATCCTCAAGTATTCTTTTTAACACTGCAAAATAAACTAATACAGAAAATTGTTACTAAGAGTGGGGTGTTGTATAAAGATACTTGAAAATGTGGAAGCAGCTTTGTTACTGGGTAACAGGCAGAGTTTGGAAGAGTTTGAAGGTCTCAAAGGAAGACAAGGGAAAATTTGGAACTTTTTAGAGACTTGTTAAGTAGTTATAACCAAAATGCTGGTAGAAATATAAACAGTAAAGGCCAGGCTGATGAGGTCTCAGATGAAAATGAGGAGCAAAAACTGGAGCAAAACTCACCCTTGTTACACCCTAGCAGAGAGCTTGGCTGCATTGTGTCCATGCCCTAGGGATTTATAGAATATTTAACTTAAGGGTGTTGAGCAAGGGTATCTGGCAGAAGAAATTTCTAAGCAGAAAGCATTCAAGGGGTTGTGTGGCTGTTTCTAACAACCTACAACAAGATGTTGGAACAGATGTATTACTTAAGGTTAAAACCTATAATAAAAAGCAAAGCAGAGTGTACAAATTTGGAAAATTCATATTCTGGCATGAGGCAGACAAAGAAAATTTTCAGGGGAAAAGCAGAAGCAGCTGAGAAATAATCAGTTGCTAGAGAGACTTGCATGGCTAAATGGAACCAAGTGCTGATAGCCAAGACAATGGAAAAAAGACCTTGAAGACATTTCAGAAATCTTCAGGAGAGTCCCTGCCATCACAGCCTAGAGGCCTAGGAAGAAAGAATGTTTCTGGGGGTAATGCCTGGGAGACCATTGTCCTGCACCACCTCAGGAGAGTGTGCCCTATATCCTGGCTGCTTCAGGAAAGGGCCTGGGTATACCTAAGCTGAAAGGGCCTGGGTATACCTAAACTCCTATTCTGGAGAGTTCAAGCCACTATCAGCACTGGCAGCTTCCACATGGTGTTAATCCTGTAAATGCACAGAGCACAAGAGTGAAGGTTTAGTAACTTCCACTGATATTTCAGAGGATGTATTGGAAAGGCTAGGTGCTTAGGCAGAAGCCTGCTACAGGGGTGAAGCCCTTGCAGAGAGCTTCTACTAGGATAGTGCCAAGGGGAAATGTGGGGTTGCAGCCCTCACACAGGGTCACCACCTGGGCAATGTCTAGTGGATTTGTGAAAATGGGGCCACCACCTTTCATATCTCAGGATATACCTTGAGCCTGGAAAAGCCACAGGCATTCAACTCCAACCCATTACAGCAGCCACATGGGCTTCGGAGCTCTGACTGGCATCAGGCAGGTGCCCCTCTGGGACGAACCTTCCTGAGGAAGGAACAGGCAGCAATCTTTGCTGTTCTGCAGCCTCCACTGGTGATTCCCAGGAAACAGGGTCTGGAGTTGACCTCCAGCAAACTCCAGCAGACCTGCAGCAGAGGGGCCTGACTGTTAGAAGGAAAACTAACAAACAGAAAGGGATAGCATCAATATCAACAAAAAGGATGTCCACGCAGAGACCCCATCTGAAAGTCACCAACATCAAAGACCAAAGGTATATAAATCCACTAAGATGGTGAGAAACCAGTGCCAAAAGGCTGAAAATTCCAAAAACCAGAATGCCTCTTCTCCTCCAAAGGATTGCAACTCCTGGCCAGCAAGGGAACAAAACTGAATGGAGAATGAGTTTGACAAATTGACAGAAGTAGGCTTCAGAAGGTGGGTAATAATAAACTCCTCCAAGCTAAAGGAGCATGTCATGTTTTAACCCAATGCAAGGAAGCTAAGAACCTGGAGAAAAGGTTAGACAGATTGCCAACTAGAATAACCAGTTTAGAAAAGATCATAAATGACCTGATGGAGCTGAAACACAGCATTAAAACATCGTGAAGCATAAATAAGTATCAATAGCTGAATCAATCAAGCAGAAGAAATGATATCAGACATTGAAGATTGACATAATGAAATAAAATGAGAAGACAATATTAGGGAAAAAAGAATAAAAAGGAATGAACAAAGCCTCCAAGAAATACGAGACTATGTGAAAAAAAACTAAATCTACATTTGATTGGTGTACCTGAAAGTGGTGGTGAGAATGGAACCAAATTGGAAAACACTCTTAAGGGCATTATCCAGGAGAACTTCACCAACCTAGCAAGGCAGGCCAACATTCAAATTCAGGAAATAATGAGAAAACCACAAAGATACTCCTTGAGAAGAGCAACCCCAAGAGACATAATTGTCAGATTAAACAAGGTTGGAATGAAGGAAAAATTGTTAAGGGCAGCCAGAGAGAAAGGTCAGGTTACCCACAAAGGAAAGCCCATCAGGCTAACAGCAGATCTCTCAGCAGAAAACCTATGAGCCAGAAGATAGTGGTGGCCAATATTCAACATTCTTAAAGAAAAGAATTTTCAACCCAGAATTTCATATCCAGCCAAACTAAGCTTCATAAGTGAAGGAGAAATAAAATCCTTTATGGACAAGCAAATGCTGAGAGATTTTGTCACCATCAGGCCTGCCTTACCAGAGCTCCTGGAGGAAGCACTAAACGTGGAAAGGAATAACTGGTACCACTCACTGCAAAAACATACCAAATTGCAAAGACCATTGACATTATGAAAAAACTGCATCAACTAACATGCAAAATAACCAGCTAGCATCATAATGACAGGTTCAAAATTCACACATAACAATATTAGCCTTAAATGTAAATGGTCTTATTAAAAGATGTCCCAATTAAAAGACATGGATCGGCAAACTGGATAAAGATTCAAGACCCATCAGTGTGCTGTATTTAGGAGGTCCATCTCATGTACAAAGACACACATAGGCTCAAAATAAAGGGATGGAAAAAGATTTACCAAGCAGATGGAAAGAAACACACACACACACACACACACACACACACAAAACAAAACAAAACAAAGCAAAAACAACAACAACAAAAAGCAGGGGTTGTATTCTTAGTCTCTGGTAAATAGACTTTAAACCAACAAAGATCAAAAGGAAAAAAGAAGGGCATTACGTAATGGTAAAGGGACCAATGAGGCAAGAAGAGCTAGCTATACTAAATATATATGCACCCAATACTGGAGCACACAGATTCATAAAGCAACCACTTAGAGATGTACAAAGAAACTTAGAATCCCACACAATAACAATGGGAGACTTTAACACCCCATTGTCAATATTAAGTCAGATCAATGAGACAGAAAACTAACAAGGATATCCAGGTCTTGAACTCAGTTGTGGACCAAGTGGACCTAATAGACATCTACAGAACTCTCCACCCCAAATCAACAGAATATATATTCTTCTCATCTCTTGATCACACTTATTCTAAAATTGAGCACATAATTGGAAGTAAAACATGCCTCAGCAAATGCAAAAGAATGGAAATCATAACAAACAGTCTCTCAGAGCACAGTACAATCAAAGTAGAACTCAGGATTAAGAAACTCACTCAGAACAGCAAACAACATGGAAACTGAAAACCTGCTCCTGAATGACTACTGGGTACGTAACAAAATGAAGGCAGAAAAAAAGATGTTCATTGAAGCCAATAAGAACAAAGACATGATGTACCAGAATCTCTAGGACACATTTAAAGGGTGTTTACAGGGAAATTTATAGCACTACATGCCCACAAGAGAAAGCAGAAAATATCTAAAATTGATATCCTAACATGAGAATTAAAAGAACTACAGAAGCAAGAGCAAACAAATGCAAAAGCTAGCAGAAGAGAAAAAATAACTAAGATCAGAGCAGAACTGAAGAAGATACAGCATGAAAAACACTTCACAAAATCAATGAATCCAAGAGTTCTACAAAGAACTTAAACAAATTTACAAGAAAAAAAAACTCATCAAAAAGTGGTTAAAGGATATGAACACACACTTCTCAAAATAAGACATTTATGCAGCCAACAAACATGAATAAAAGCCCATCATCACTAGTCATTAGAGAAATACAAATCAAAGTCATAATGAGATATCATCTCACACCAGTTAGAATGGTGATCATTAAAAAGTCAGGAGACAATAGATACTGTAAAGGATGTAAAGAAACAGGGACACTATACACTGTTTTTGGGAGTGTAAATTAGTTCAACCATTGTGGAAGACAGTGGCTATTCCTTGACCCAGTAATCTCATTACTAGGTATGTACCCAAAGGGTTATAAATCATTCTACTATAAAGACACATGCACATGTATGTTTATTGCAGCACTGTTCACAATAGCAAACACTTGGAACAAATCCAAATGCCCATCAATGATATACTTGGTAAAGGAAATGTGGCATATATACACCATGGAATATCATGCAGCCATAAAAAAGGATAAGTTTATGTGTTTTGCAGGTACATGGATGAAGCTGGAAACCATCATTCTCAACAAACTTAACACAAGAACAGAAAATCGAACACTGCATGTTCTCACTCATAAGTGGGAGTTGAACAATGAGAACACATGGAAACAGGGAGGGGAACATTACACAATGGGGCCTCTCGGGGCCTGAGGGGCTAGGGGAGGGATAGCATTAGGAGAAATACCTAATTAAATGATGGGTTGATGGGTTCAGAAAACCACCATGGCACGTGTATACCTTTGTAATAAAACAGCACGTTCTGCACATGTACCCCAGAACTTAAAGTATATTAATAAAAAATATATTTATGTTTCTAAATATTGACAAATATGAATAAGCTGTTATAAAAATTTGTGCACAAGGTTCCTTCTAAATATGTTTTCACTGTTCTTGAGAAAATACCTAGGTATAGGATTTCTAAGATATGAAGTCAAATAAAAACTCTAGGAAATCACCAAACTGTTTTCCAAATTGTTTTTACCACTTTACATTTCCACCAGCAGTGCGTATTTCCAGTTGTTCCACATCTTCACTGGAACTTAGTATTGTAGGGTTTTTTTGTTCCCTTTAACTTTATAAAGCTGTGTAATGGTACCACATCAATCTCATTGTGATTGAAATTTGCACTTTTCAAATGACAATGAGTATCATTTAATGTGCTTATTATATATTGTCTAATGTCAGTTCAATATTTTGCCAGTTTTTAATTGGGTTATTTTTGTAGTTACTGAGTTTTAAAAGTTATTTACATATTCCTAACAGGAATCTTGTATTAAATATGCATTTTTCAAATACTTTCTGGGTCATTTGTTTCTCAACAATATCTTTTAAAGAATGAATGTTTTAAATTTTGATAAAGATCTATTTATCAGTATTTTTTGTTTATGAATTTTAAGTTTGGTGTCATATTTAAGAATTATTTGCCTAACATAAGATCACACAAATTTTTCTGAATATTTTGTTTCTCAAAGTTACTTAATGACATGATTTGGCTCTGTGTCCCCACCCAAATCTCATCTTGTAGCTCGCATAATTCCCACATATTGTGGGAGGGACCTGGTGGAAGACAATTGAATCATGGGGGCGGGTCTTTCCAGTACTGTTCTCGTGATCCTGAATGAGCTCGCAAGATCTGATGGATTTAAAAATGGGAGTTTCTCTGCACAAGTTCTCTCTTTGCCTGCTGCCATCCACGTAAGATGTGACTTGCTCCTCCTTGCCTTCTGCTATGATTGTGATGTCTCCCCAACCGTTTGGAAGTGTAAGTCCAGTAAACTTCTTTCTTATGTAAATTGCCCGGTCTCTGATGTGTCTTTATCAGCAGTGCGAACACGGACTAATACATATAATTTTCTGTTTTATATTTAGATGTACAATGAATTCTGATTTAATTTTTGTGTATTATAGATCAAGTTCTTTTCTTTTTGTCTTTCATTCATTACTCTTTTTATTTTTGCATATAGGTGAACATTTGTTTTACCACAACTTATTGGTGACTGTTCTTTAGTCACTGATTTACCTTTGTGTCTTTTTCAGATTGATAATACATGGGTGAGTGTATTCCTGATACATTCATATTTTCATATTTCTGTCTGTCCTTTTGCTAAAACAATACTGTATTAATTATTAATATTATGCTTCTTTAGTAAATAAATTAATGCAAATCTTCCAACTTAGTTCTTTTAAAAATTGTTTATTCCACTCTACTTAAATGTGTATGTATACATCAACAGAGCTTTAAAGTACATCATGCAAAATCTGATACAATTGAAAGAAGAAACCAACAAATGCACAATTATTCTTAGGAACCTCAGCACTCTCTTTTCAGTAATTTATAGAACAAACAAATGAAATCAGCAAAGATATAGAAAACTTAAAAAATACTGTCAAGTAATTTGACCTACTTAACATTTAGAGAACATTCCATCAAAGAAAAGCAATATCTATCTATCTATCTATCTGTCTATCTATCTATCTATACACTTTTCAACTGCATATGGAACATTCACCAAATAGACCACAGTCTGGGACAAGGGTGTTCAACTATAAAAAAAAAAAAATTCAATGTGATTCACATAATAGCAGACTAAGCAAGGAAAATAACACATAATCATATCAATATATAAAGAAATGCATTTGACAAACTCAAAATTCATGCATGATTTTAAAAAGTTCTCAGCAAACCTAGAAGGTGATTTCCTTAATCTGAAGAAGATAGCTATTTAAAAATTTACAGCTAACATTATACTTAATGGGGAACTACTGAATACCTACCTCTATTGGAAAGATTAAGCAATGAAAATGCAATGTTAGTACTTCTATTCAATATTACAGTGCTTCCAGTCCTAGCAAGTGCAGTTAAGTGCAATAAGGAAAGAAAAAGGATTTTAAGAGGCATGCAAATTGAAAAAGAAGAAATTAAACAACAACAAAAAAATCCACAGTGATAGACAAGATGATCGTCTATGAAGAAAATCTCAAAAAATCTACAAAAAAGTTCCTAGAGTTAGTAAGTGAATTTAGTAGTTTTGTGGTATAAAAGTTTGACATAGGAAATCAATCATTTTTCTATATATCAATAATTGACAATTGAAAACCAAAATACTAAGAAATACTAATTATCATATTTCTTTAAACATGAAATATGTAAGTAAGAATGTAACAAAACATATTTAGGATATATATGGTGATGTGGTTTGGCTCTGTATCCCCACCCAAATCTTATGTGGAATTGTAATCTCAACATGTGGACAGAGGGACCAGGTGAAAGGTGATTTGATCATGGGGGCAATTACTCCATGCTGTTCTCATGAAAATAAGTGAGTTCTTACTAGAGCTGATGGTTTTCAATGTGGCACTTCCTTGCTCTTTTCCTCTCTCTCCTGCTGCCTTGTAAAAAGAAGATGTTTGCTTCTCCTTCACATTCTGCCATGATTGTTAGTTTCCAGAGGCTGTTCCAGTCATGCAGAACTGAGAGTCAATTAAACTTCTTTTATTTATAAATTACTGTCTCAGATAGTCTCTTCATAACAGTGTGAACATGAACTAATACATATGGTAAACATTACAAAATGCTAACAAAAAATTAAAGAAGACCTAAATAAATGGAGAGACATACCATGTTTATGAACTGAAAGACTCATTATAGTTAAAAAGCAATTTTCTATAAATTGATTTCTAGATTTAAGGCAGTTTAAATTAAAATATTATCAGGATTATTTTTAGATATAGACAATTTTATTTAAAATGTGTATGGAAAGTTAAAAGCACTAGAATAGGCAAACCAATTTAGATAAAGAACAAGGTTAAAGGGCTTACACTGCTTGACATTACAAAATACAAAATTTAACCCATGAAAACTTGGACATGTAGACCAATGGAACAAAGTATAGTTTTACAAAATAGCCTGTACAAATATGGGCAACTGACTTTTGAAAAAGGTGTAAAGGTAATTAAATAAAAATCTTTTTGGGAAATGATAATAGAACAATTGAATATTCATATGCAAAACTGGTAAATGTTGATCTACAGCTCCATCTTCTCCAAAAACATGTTTTAAATGGATCATAGATCTAAATGCAAAACATAAAACTAAAAAAGATCTTAGAAGAAAACATAGAGGAAACTCCTCAGTTAGAGGAGAAAGAATAAGATAGCAGAATAAGAGACTCCATCAATCATCCCCACTTCGAGGACATCAAATTTACAACTGTTTATACACACACACAAACCACCTTTATGAGAGCCAAAAGTCAGGTGTGCACCCATAGTACCTGGTTTTAACTTCATACTGCTGAAAGAAGCACTGAAGATATAGAAAAAAATTGTCCAGAATGCCAGCATCACTCACCCAATGCCCTTCCTCTGGCAGTGGTGGCATGGTGTGGAGACCACCTCTGGATACCGGGAAAGGGAGAACACAGCAATTGTGAGGCATTAAAAGTGCTGTTCTGTTAGAGCAGAAAGAAAAACTGGACTAAACTCACCTGACATCTGCAAATGGAGGGAGCATTTAAACCATTCTTAGCCAGAAGGGAATCACAAATTCCAGTTGTCCAAACATGAGTTCCCACAAACCTCACCACAGAGGGCTACAGTGCTCTGTTTCTCCATGTAAACTTGAAAGGCAGTCTAGGTCATAGGACTGCAACTATTAGGTGAGTCCTAGTGCTGAACTGCACCCAGAGACAGTGGACTGAGGGGGCATGTGCCATATTGAGACATCAAGTGAGGTAGCCAAGAGAGTTCTGGCCTCACCCCTCCCCTAATCCCAGGCTGCACAGCTCATGGCTTCAAGAGACACCCTTTCCTTTTGCTTGATGAGAGGAGAGGAAAGAGTGGGGAGGTCTTTGTCTTGTATCTTGGATACAAGCTCAGCCACAGCAGGAGGGATGAGGCACCTGTTTCAGGCCATAGCATCCAGGTGACATTTTTAGACACACTCTGGGTCAAAAGAGAACCCACTGCCATGAAAGGAAGGATACAGTCCTGGCAGCATTCAATACCTGCTAACTTAAGAGACCTTGGGCCCTGAATAACTAGCAGTAGACCCAAGTACTATGTTGAGGGCCCTGTGTGAGCCTCTGAGACTTGCTGGCTCCAGGTGAGACTCAGCACATTACCAGCTATGGTGGCCATGGGGCAAAACCCCTGCTTGACAAAAGCAGAGGGAAAAGTAAAGGGGACTTTGTCTTGCACTTTAGATACCAGCATGGCCACACGGGAGACAAGCTCCAAGTAGGCTTTTGAAGTCCCTGATGACAGAACTTGACTTCTGCATGGCATTTCAGGACTTGCCCTAAGCCAGCAAGGAGACCACTGCTATGAAGAGTGAGTCCATACTAGGCAGAATTCACCATTCACCACAAGCTAACTGAAGAGGAAATATCAGTGGTAGTCTCGCAGTACTCCTCGTGGCTTGGAGTGGAGGTAGCTAAAGGGTGAGGCACTTCAGCCTTTGGAATGGAGAAGAAAAAGTGGGAAAGATTACTTCTTGTGGGTTTAGTGCCAGTTCAGCCACAGTACAACAGAACACCAGGTAGACTTCTAAGGTTTTTGACTCATCCCTGACTCCTGGATGGCACCTCTGGACCCACCTCAAGTCTGGGAAGTCACTGCCCTGAAGGAAAGAACACAGGCCTGGCTTGCTTTGCCAGTAGCTGACTGTAGAGCCCCAGGCCCTTGAGCATATATAGGCAGTAGCCAGGGAGAGGTTACAGCAGGCCTTAGGTGAGACCCAGTGCTGTGTTGGCTTCAGGTCTGACCCAGCAGAGTCATAGTGGTGGTGGCCATAAGGGTGCTTGTGTCACTCCAACCCAGTTTTAGGTGACTCAGAACAGAGAGAAACTCTGTTTGTTCGTAAGAAAGCAAGGAAGGGAACAAGAGTCTTTTCCTGATAATTCAGAGAATTCTCCCAGTTCTTGTCTGGGACCATCAAGTAGTACCTTTACAGTCTGCAAGAACCACAATGTTACTGTGTTTAGGGTGTCCCTTAAAGCAGATACAGCTTACATCACAGCACCCAAGTCCTTTCAAATATCTGAAAAGCCTTCCCATAAAGGATGGCTACAAATAAGCACAGACAATGAAGACAACAATAAATACCTAACTATTCAATGCCCAGACACCAAAGAGCATCTATTAACATCAACACCATCCAAGAAAACATGACCTAATCAAATGAACAAAATAAGGCACCAGGGACCAATCCTAGAGAAACAAAGATATATGACCTATCAGACAGAGAATTCAAAATAGCTCTGTTGAGAAAACTCAAAGAAATTCAAGATAACACAGAGAAAGTGTTCAGAATTATCTCAGATAACTCTAACAAAGGGATGGAAATAATTTAAAATAAGCATGCAGAAATTCTGAAGCTGAAAAGTGCAAATGGCATGGTGATAAATGCATCGGAGTCTGTTAATAGCAAAATTGATCAAGCAGAAGAAAGAATTAGTAAGCTTGAAGACAGGCTATCTGAAAATACACAGTGAAAGGAGCCAAAAGAAAAAAAATTTAAAAAATGAAGCACATCCACAGGATCTAGATAATGGCCTCAAAAGGGCAAATCTAAGAGTTATTGGCTTTAAAGCAGGCATAGAGAAAGAAATAAGGGTAGGATGTTTATTCAAAATGATAATAACACAAAACATCTCAAACCTAGAGGAACATATCAATATCCAAGTATAAGAAGGCTCTAGAACACCAAGCAGATTTAGCCCAAAGAAGACTAACTCAAGGCATTTAATAATGAAACTCCCAAAAGTCAAGGACAAAAAGAATTATAAAAGCAGCAAGACAAAAGAAACAAATAACATACAATGATGCTCCAATAAATCTGGCAGCAGACATTTCAGTGGAAATCTTACAGGCCAGGATAGAGTGGTATGATATATTTAAGTATGGAAGGAAAAATGCTTTTACTCTAGAATAGCAGATAGAGCAAATATATCCTTCAAACATGAAGGAGAAATAAATCTTTCCCAGACAAACAAAAGCTGAGGTATTTCATTAACACCAGACCTGTCCTACAAGAAATACTAAAAGGAGTATTTCAATCAGAAAGACAAGGACATTAATGAGCCATAAGTTATCACCTGAAGGTACAAAACTCACTGGTAATAGTAAGTACACAGAAAAACACATAATACTATAACACTGTAACTGTGGTGTGTAAACCACTCTTATCCTAAAGTATAAAAACTAAATGATGAACCAATAAAAAGAAAATAACTACAAAGACTTTTCAAGACACAGTCAGCACAATATAGTGTAAATAGAAACAAGAAATATTAAAAAGTAGAGAGATGAAGCTAAGGTGTAGAGATTTGGAGGGTTATTTTTGCTTTTTTTTTGCTTGTTTATCCAAACAGTGTTGTTATCAGGTTTAAATAATGTGTTATAAGATAGTATTTGCAAGACTTATGGTGACCCCAAAACAAAAAAGCATACAATGGATACACAAAAAATAAAAAGAAAGAAACTAAATCATATCACCAGAGAAAAATCACCTTCACTAAAGGAAGACAAGAAGGAAAGAAAGAAGTGATAGTAACAAGAGGTAGAAAAATCCTGGGCAGACAGAGGCGGGTCCTGGGTGAAACCCCACCTTCTAGCCAAAGACAGTTTAAAGTCTGAAAGCCAGGCTCCTTCTTCACAAGGCGGCAGGAAGGAGAAGTGCAGACTGAAGGGGGAAGAGCGCCTTATAAAACTATCAAACCTCATGAGAACTCACTCACTATTATGAAAACAGCCTGGGGAAAACCACCCCTATGATTTAACTACCTCCACCTGGCCTCCCTCAACATGTGGGGATTATGGAGATTATAATTCAAGATGAGATTTGGGTGGGAATATACAAAGCCTAACCTTATCATGCTGCCCCTGTCCCACCCAAATTTCATGTCTTTTTCACATTTCAAAGCCAATTATGCCTTCCAAACACTACCCCAAATTCTTAATTCGTCCCAGCATTAACCAAAAAGTCCAAGTCCAAAGTCTCTTCTGAGACAAGTCAAATCCCTTCTACCCATGTGCCCATAAAATAAAAAACAAGTTAGTTACTCCTAGATACAATGGGGGTACAGGCATTGAGTAAATATACCCATTACAAGTGGAAGAAATTGACCAAAATGCAGGGGCTATAGGCTCCATGCAAGTCCCAAATTCAACAGGACAGTCAAATCTTAAAGCTTCAAAATGATCTCGTTTGAATCCATGTCTCACATTCAGGTCACACTGATGCAAGAGGTGTGCTCCCACAGCCTTGGTCAGCACCACCCCTGTGTCTTTGCAGGGTATGGCACCCCTCCTGGCTGCTTTCACTGGCTAGCATTTATTTTCTGTGGCTTTTCCAGCTACACAGTGCAAGTTGCCAGTGGATCTACCATTCTGGTGTCTGGAGGACAGTGACCTCTTCTCATACCTCCAGTAGGCAGTGTCCTAGCAGGGACTCTGTGTAGGGGTTTGGACCCCACATTTCCCTTCCACACTGCACTAGCAGAAGCTCTCCATGAGGGCTCCACTCCTGCTGTAAGCTTCTGCTTGGACATACAGGTATTTCCATACATCCTCTGAAATCTAGGTGGGGATTCCTAAACCTCAGTTCCTGACTTCTGTGTGCCCACAGGCCCAACACCATGTGTAAGCCATCAAGGCTTGGAGCTTGCACCCTCTGAAGCAATGGCCTGAGCTCTACACTGGCCCCTTTTAGCCACGGCTGGGATGCAAGCCACCAAATCCCAAGACTGCACAAAGCAGCAAGGCCCTAGGCCAGGACCATGAAACCTTTTTTTTCTCCTAGGCTTCTGGGCCTATGATAGGAGGGGCTGCAATGAAGACCTCTGATATGCCCTAAACATATCTTCCTCATTGTCTTGGTGATTAACATTTGGCTCCTCATTACTTATGCAAATTTCTGCAGCTGACTTGAATTTCTCTTCCGAAAATAAGTTTTTCTTTTCTGTTGCATCATCAGACTGCAAATTTTCTAAACTTTTATGCTCTGCTTCCCTTTTAAACATTAGTTTCAATTCCAAACCATCTCTTTTTGAATGCATAAAACTGAACGCTTTCAAGAGCACCCAAGTTACATCTTGAATGCTTTGCTGCTTACAAGTTTCTTCTGCCAGATTCCATAAATTATCTTTCATGTTCAAAGCTCCACAGATCCCTAGGGCTGTGGAAAAATGCTAAAGTGTAGCAAGTGTCACCTTTATTCCAGGCCCCAAAAAGCTCCTCATCTCTATCTGAAATTGCCTCAGCCTGGAATATCACTTGTCCATATCACTATCAGCATTTTGGTCAAAGCCATGCCCAATACATCGGTATCAATTTACTGTATTAGTTTGTTCTCGCATTGATATAAAGAACTGCCTGGAACTGGGTAATTTATAAAGAAACAGGTTTAATTGACTCACAGTTCAGCATGGTTGGCAAGGTCTCAGGATACTTAGAATTATGGCAGGAGGTGAAGGAGAAGCAAGGTACCTTCTTCACAAGGTGGCAGGAAGGAGAATGAATACAGGAGGAACTACCAAACACTTATAAAACCATCAGATCTTGTGAGAACTCACTCAATATCATGAGAACAGCACAGGAAAACCACCCACATGGTACAATTACCCCCACCTGGTCTCTCCCTTGACACACAGGGATTATGGGGACATTGGTTTGGGCAAAAATTTCTTGAGCAATATTCTGCAGGCACAGGCAACCAAAGCAAACATGGACAAGTGGAATCACATCAAGTTAAAAAGTTTCTGCACAGCAAAGGATACAATCAAGAAAGTGAAAGGACAACCCACAGAATGCAAGAAAATATTTGCAAACTACCCATCTGACAAGGGATTAATAATCAGAACATACAAGGAGCTCAAACAACTCTATAGAAAAAAATATATAATGAACTGATCAAAAAATGAGCAAAAGATTTGAGTAGACATTTATCAAAAGAAGACCTACAAATGGTAAACTGACATATGAAATGGTGCTCAAAATTGTTGATCATCAGAGAAATGCAAATCAAAACTACAATGAGATATAATATCACCTCAGTTAAAATGGCTTATATTCAAAACACAGGCAATAACAAATGCTGGCCAGGATGTTGAGGAAAGGGCGTTCTTGTATACTGTTGGTAGGAATGTAAATTATTGTGGAGATGAGTTTGGGGGTTCCTAAATAAAACTAAAAATTGAGTTACTGTATGACCCAGCAATCCCCACTGCTGAGTATATACCCAAAAGAAAGGAAATCAGTATATCAAATATGTATCTGCATTCCAATGTTTGTTGCAGCACTGTTCACAGTAACTAAGATTTGGAAGCAACAACGGATGAATACCTAAGGAAAATGTGGTACTTATACACAATGGATTACTATTCAGTCATTAAGAAGAATGAGAATCTGTCATTTGGAACAACATGGATGGAACTGCAGATTATTATGTTAGATTAAATAAGCAAGGCACAGAAGAACAAACATTGCTTGTTCTCACTTATTTGTGAAACCTGAAAATCATAACAATTGAACTCATGGACATAGAAAGTAGGAGCATTATTACCAGAGGCTGGAAACAGTAGGAGGAGGCTGGGGGAGAAGTGGAGATTGTTAATGGATATATATAAAAAAAAGAGTTACGAAGAATGAATAAGACCTGCTGTCTGATAGCACAACAGGGTGACTGTAGACAATAATAACTTAATTGTACATTTTTAAATAACTTAAAGAGTGTGACTGGATTGTTTATAACTCAAAGGATAAAAGTTTGAGGGGATGGACACCCCATTCTCCATGATGTGCATATTTCATACTACATGCCTGCATCAAACCATTCCATGTACCCCATAAATGTATATACCTACTAAGTACCCACAAAATGTTTTTCAAAAATTTTAAAAAGAAACTCCTTGGATAATCCATGAAAGAAAAAATGATAAACTGGGTTTGATCCAATTAAAATAATTTGCTCTGTTATCAAAAAGAGAATGAGAAAACAGCCCACATACCATAAGAAAACATTTTTAAATCACATATCTTGAATCCAAATGTAAGAAAACTCAAATTTTAACAATAAGTAGATAAACACAATAAAAATATGTTCAAGAGATTTGAACTGATATGATACTAAAGGTGCTATATTAATGACAGGAAATCTCTTGAAAAGGTGATCAACATCATTACTCATTATAAAAATGCTAATTACAAGAGCTAATAAAAACATGCTAGAATGGCTAAAATTCAAAAACAAAGTGGCAAAGGCTAGTGGAAATATGAAACAACTGAAACTGTCATATATAGCTGGTAGAAATGTAAATGGTACAGCTACTCTGGGACTGTTTGGTGTTTTTGTACAGTTAAACATAGACTTACGTATAACCCAGCAATCCCACTTATGTTCACACAAAACCTGCTGCTTACAATCACCCCAAACTGGAAACCACCCAAATGTTTCTCTAGGAATGACTGGATTAACAAATTGCATTATATCCCCATACAATGAAACATTACTGAGCAAGAAAAAGGAACACTCTATTTTTACACAAAACAATTTGGATGAGTCCCAAATGCTAAGTGAAAGAATGCCATTTCTAAAGTAACATACTGTATGTTTCTACTCACATGACATTCTGAAAAGATAAAGCTATTAGGAAAAGAAAACAGATTGGTTGCTGCAAGTGGTTAGGTTTGGTGGGACTGTCTACCTGCAAATGGTAGTATCCAAGACTCCATAGGGTGTTGGAATTGATCTCTATCTTGTTAGGAAGACTGGTTACAAGAATCTATGCTTGTGTTAAAACTCATAATACTGGGTGCTATCAGAAACTAAATTTTATTTTATGTAAGTTCAAATATAATATAATAAATGATAGCAATTTTTGATATTAAAGTCATTTAATTTAAAAAATAATAACTAATAAGCCCAATCTTAAGAAAGTTTAACTTTATGATTGCAAAATTCTTAGTAAATTATCCTCAATGTGAATTATTTTCTCAAAGGAGCATGTAATTGTAAATCCTACCTTTAAGTTTGTTTGTAAGATATCCATCTCTAATCAGATGTCATGGAAGTGAACTGAATGATGGCATCTAATAATGGCATCTATCCTTTTAAAATGTTCTGCTTTAGGAACAGAAAACCAAATACTGCATGTTTTTACTTATTAGTGGGAACTGAATGATGTGAACACATGGACACATGGTGAGAAGAAACACACACTGGGACCTCTCAGGGGGTCAGACTGCGGGAGGAAGAGCATCAGGAAGAATAGCTAATGAGTGCTGGGCTTAATACCTGGATGACCAGGTGATCTGTGCAGCAAACCACTATGGCACATGTTTACCTATGTAACAAACCTGCACATCCTGTGCATGTACCCTTGAACTTAAAATAAATGTCGGAAATTAAAAACACAAAAAGCCAAAATTTTTCTGCTTTAATTAAATATCACTGTCTTTTTATAATGCACTCAAAGAAAAATGAGTCTTAAATTGTATTTAAGATTAGATTGATTTTATTAGATGCCATCATTCAGTTTACCTGAAATTCTTATCCCAAAAATATCTAACATAGGTAACTCTACATATAACAAAAGAAAACAAATATTAGTAACTTCACAGATTGTACCAAACTTCCTCCGCAACATAATGGACCGTGTTATCAGCCATTCAAAACATCTACATCTAAACGAAGACATCTGCATGAGTAACTTCTATGCATAGCTTCAGTTACTCAATTTTGCTCAAATTACAGTGGACTACTAGTGAATTGTCACTATAGATATTCATAGACTTCATATGAAATATTGGCCATGTTCCTGTATGATTCCGGTTGCTCCAGAGGTCTTGGATTCATAATTACCTGAGCGTTTCTAACATATATTAACATGAAGTATCAATTGTTTCTGGTAAATGAGGAATAAGTGGTTTTGGTTCAGAATTGCTCTCTGTAGATTCTCTGCTAATATTATAATCCTCTTTGATTGAGTTAAAAATAAGCTGGATGACTAAAGGTAAAGTTTTCCATGAAGGAGGATTAATGCACTAAGTCTGTTTCCTGTAGAATTATGACAGATTTTATGCCTTTGTTAAATCCTAAGATTAGTCGGTACAACTACTTTCAGTGCTCTGGCCTATTTTCTTTGTTGCTAAAATAAAAACAGATCAGAAACACCTTTTTGAGGCCTCTGGATTTATAATTTAAGAATTAACTCTGAGAAAGTAGTAGGTGAATAAATAGAGTTATAATCTAACACAATGTTACATTCCTTGTGCGAATCTAACATCTAACACCCAGCAGTACTTTCTTCCTCTGTGCATTCTCACCAATACCCACACACTGTGAGTATAGCCTCTAAGATTCCGTATTTATTAATCCTAACAATAAGAATGATTCAGAATGCAGAATATTAAAATGCAGACTGTGTCCCATCAGGTAAAGTAGGGAAAGGTAATACTATTTACTGACACACATTATTAAATGGTCTGTTCTAATTTTTAATTGTAACTTCTTGGTTTCAATATTGGACATACATAGAAAATTCTGCCTGAGTAACTTGAGGCTGATTCCCTGTGGCACAGGTCCTTACTAGTAGATGGTGGTTTTAGAATTTTCACTGTCTATCCAGTTCATTTCAACAAGTATTTACTGAATGTCCACTCTAGTCCAGGCACTGTGCTATCATATGGGAACATAAAGTTGACTAGGACAACCCCTATCCTGCAGGAGTGTACAATTTCAAAGCAGAGATATATTGATTGTTATGATTAATATAAGGTATAGCAGAGTTCCAAATGCTTGAAGTTAGACTCAAGCATGGAGAATATTTAAAGGAGAAAAACTCTGAGTCTACTTGGGGAGATTAATCAAGATTTCAAGGAAGAGGTAGCATTGGAGAGGGCCATTGAGGGGGAGTCAGACCTCGGTGGGCACAAACACAAAGTGAAGGAGATGGTAACAGTGAGTACTTTTGTTTACTGAATGCGGACTGATGGTGAGAAGCTAACCAGTAAATTGGAGAGCCCAGACCTTAAATATCTAGTCAAGTTTTGTGTTCTATCAAGACAGTAAGTTTGCTGACTAAAGGTTTTTGAAAGAATTAGATGACATTTTCATGAAAAAGTACACTCAAATGGACATCAGCATGCACATACATGCACATATATATATTTATACAAAGCATATATATTTATATACATATAGAGTACACTTCATTTAAATGAGAGGAAACTACTTGGACTGTGGAGGGTAAATTTAGAGAAATATACATTTTGAATCACCAGTTACAATACAAATATAAAACTTTATGACAGTAATAGTCATCTGTGTTATACTCAGAACATTCAAGTAAATATATGATAATTGTATAATATCAGAGTTATATGCTTTTATAGTATAATGCATATAAATTTATAGTATGTAGTATACTAGTAGGCTGAAAATGTGGCTAGTACTGGTGCCTTTATTTCTGAAAATTAGTTAAGGTACTAAAAAGATAATTCATGTGAATTACACCGATAAGTTGAAAACATTGCTACTTGTTGTTTTTTTGTCAAATGTCATTTGTTTTAGAATAAACATTATGATTGGCTATTCAACGTCCACACACTTGACATACCTTTTTAGGTAGAATCAGCGATTTTATGGTAACAACTAACCCTGTGGGGAAAAAACGTTTCTCTAAATTTCAGTTTACTGAAACTTAAATTTCACACAGAGTCATTGACTAAAAAAGGAAGTCACCAGGACCTTCTCATCTTATCACATAAATTGCTAATGCCCACTTCTAATGGTGTGTTTGCAATTGGTTTCATCTGTGAATGACACACCCATAATCATATAACTTCCTAATAATATTTTGTGGTTTATACACCTCTAATAATTCTCTGTTTAACAATGATCATAATGAATTTCATACAATACAGATAAATAATATTTTGCATTTTCCTCATTATATTTTATCATAAACATTATGTTCATTGTTTATCTTCAATTAAAATAACAGACAAATCTAAAGTGAAAGAGAAGGCAGGAAGATAAAGACTCTAAAAACACAGGTTTTTAATTGTGAGAAATAATTTTGTCCATTTCTAAAAAAAAGATAGGAAAGGTGATTCTTAGGTATTAATGTCCAGGTAAATCGTTTTTACACAATTATTTAATTTGAACACATAATTATTATTAAGAATTATCATAAGTATATATATAAGACATAGTCTTATATGCTGTATTTGTCCGTTTGTACACTGCCGTAAAGAACTACTTGAGACTCGGCAATTTACGAAGAAAAGAGATTTAACTGACTCATAGTTTCACAGCCTTAACAGAAAGCGTGACTGGAAGGCCTTAAGACAAGAAACTTACAATCATGGCGGAAGGTGAGAGGGAAGCAAGGGCCTTCTTCACATGGTGTCAGGAGAGAGAGGCAGTGAAGTAGGGAAGTACGACACACTTTTAAACCATCATATCTCATGAGAGCTCACTCACTATTATGAGAACAGCAAGGGGGAAATTTGCTCCCATGATCCAATCTCCTCCTACCAGGCTCCTCCTCCAATTCGACATGAGATTCACATGAGGGCAGAAATCCAAATAGATTATGTTAAGTATAATGAAATATAAGTGCCATTTATTTATTTAAAAATCATTTATTGAGAACATGCTATTTACTAGACATGGTACTGTAACTCTTGTTCTGAGGATTGTATGAAAATTATCATGTTAAAATTCATACGATGAAAGAATGGGTGTACCTCAAGAAGGGTATGAGAAGCTATAAAGAGAATGAATGTTTTATCTGGAATTTTAAGATCAGGTAGAAGAAGCTTGTCTTAATGGAAAGAGACAAGACGTGAGAGAATGAAAAAAGAAAATAAGCAAAAATAGAAGGGCACCTAAAAGTATATCCCATTTGTTGTTAGTTCAATTGTGTTCTCCCCCAAAATATATCCAAGTCTTAACCCCATTACCTGTGAATGGGACATTATCAGGCAAAAGAATCTTTGAAGACATAATTCTGATGTAAGTTAACAGAATGGAGTCATGCTGAAGACCCTTAATTCAATACACCTAATGTGCTAAAGAAAGGGACAAGAAGAGACACATACAGAAAGAAAATAACACCATGGCAGAATACAGGCACACACAGAGAATGAAGACAGCCATGTGACTTTGGTGGCAGAGGTGTGAGTGATGGCAACTGCAAGCCGAGGAATACCGAAGATTGCTCAAAACCCTCAGAAGCTAGGAAAGAAGCATGAAACACATTTTCCTTCAGAGTCCCCAAGATGCAACCAACCCTGCTGAAACCTGGATTTCAGGCTTTTAGCTTCTAAACTGTGAGAGAATAAATTTCTGCTGTTTAAACCACCCAGTTTGTGGGAACTTCCTACAGCAGTCCCAAGAAACTTATATACCATGCTGAATGAATGATGTAGAGTTGTCAAAAGGTAGAACAATTAGTTATAAAAATATATGGAAATAAATGATGAGAAGGAAAGAAAAAGTCTAATAAAACTAGGCATTGTGTGAATAAACTAAAGAGTCAAGCTCTTAGCATATAATAATATAGAGTTTGCCTTTTAATGCAAGGCAGTTACATTCTTCTATTTGTTTATTGGTGAGAGCATGAGTTTCAGAGATGATAATTTTGAAAAGTTAAAAGCTACAGATATGTAGGCCAGTGACAAGACCATTTCAATTTTCTAATGAGGGATAATGATAGTTTGTGCTATGCATTGTTACACATGTAATGCCCTCTTGAGATGAACATGCTACATTGGACCCAGCCTAGGAAATAACCTTTGATTTCGTTTTCCTGTCAATGGCGAAGGGTTTCACCAATCTGTCCAGTTTCCCTTCTTGTTTCTCTGGGAGTTAAGGCCACCATTAGAAAGTTGGACAGAGTGGGTAATACCTTTGTAATGGCATGGACAATGTCTTGATGAATGGACTCTTGAGAGCAAGATAATTTAAATGCACATTACAGAATACTGTGGCAAACAATAAAGCTTAAATAGATCGAAAACCAGACCTTTTCCTCACTGTTATTAACTGGGAAAACTAGCTTTGAATTGTAATTTATTTTGGGGTTGGATCGGTTGTAAAATGCACATTTTATAAACTAAAGGTCTATTTTTTCAGACAAGGTACAACTTCCAGTAACAGGTGAATTTGAATAAGTATTAACTAATTTTAAATAGTTATCCAAAATAACATTATGTAGTTAGAGAAAATCAGAGGGACACATACAGGTTGGGAAATATTTTGCATTTCTTGATGCAATTCTATATTTAATGATTTTTTTCTATGATCTATAATCATAACAACAATTATTGACATTTTACTTGGTAAAAAATGCTGGATTTGGATTTGAAGTTTCATTCTTACAAAACTGTGTTTTGGTGTCAGTATAACTCAATATACATCATATTCTTATATCACTGGACCACTGTAAACATATCAGAAGTCTGGGATATAGTTTTCTTTAATTTTACAGTTTTAAAAATAAATTTCTGAGAAAATCATCACAATTAGTGCAAATAATTGTACTACTATGAAAAATAAATGGCAGCACGGTCACAATGCTACTTGTAAGCAGAAAGACACCTGGTCATCTTAAAGATACTTGTAGTCCACTAGGCACATATAGGCCATATTTCTTCAAACTAAAAGACAGAAGAGGCATCTGAGTAATGGACATGTTTCCTTCACCCACCTACCTTCCTTTTTCTATCCCTTATTGAATTACAATAATAGAGTATGTCTGATTATCAATTAAGTGATCTTCCTTGTTCTCATAATGAGAGCAGCTGCATCAAGTACGTTTTCACCTTACTAAAACTTTCAAATGTTTTTGGTCTTATTATTCAATTTTTGAGATGTATAATTAAATCCCTGGGAATGAGTGGATATAATTTAGAAGGCAGTTCAGCTCTGTGAACTTATACAGATGTCACTAAAATCATATTTGACAGATAATTTCAGAAACAATGAAAGCATCATTAACTAGTTACTTGGAGGAGCACAAGTAAAAGACACTGTTATTTTGACAATATTGAATTAAATAGAGGCTACAGAAAAAAAAAAAAAAACACACACAAAAACCTGCATATCACAGTTAACTTACCAGTATTCAATGTAAGACATTCTTGGAGAACTGCGATGTTTGCTTTGGTTTTGTTGAAGTGATTAGCATGAATATGTCAGCTGCCTAACTCAGTGAATAAAATGCTACAGCATTTCACTGTAGGAAGTCCATGTGGGTTAAGGGAAAACAAAAATCTCTTTATATGCCCAAGTGGTTTTAAAAAGGATCTAGGGAACATTTAGTATGGTTCTTACTAATGGTTTTCCTTCTTTAAGTGGAATAAATAATTCTAATAAATAAAGGGAATAATCATAAGAATATTCTGAAAGGAACTAACAGAAAGTTCAGGCCAAAATGAAAAATTATAAGCATACAATAAACTATGTTTTCTATGTACATTTATAGGTATATAAATGGTTAGATAGATAGAATAGCAATAGAGAACAGAGATAGAGATAAAGATTGATTCTAGGTATATACCATGTCTTTATTTAATTTAATATAAAAGAAAATCATCAATCAAAGATGCAAGAAGTTTTATTTAATAATCCAAATGTTGTTAGAATTGACCGGAATAAAAATAGTTTGCCATAGGGCTTTCCATGGTACATTAAAATTAAGAAAAATATTTTCCCATTTACTAACAGGTCAAGTTGCTTGCTTTCAGTGATCATAATCAATTTTCCAGGAAAAGGGACAGAAGAAATCCAAAAAAAAGGAGAATATACTATCTATGCATAGGTAGGTTCAGAATTAACAAAGTTTTGTGGTGGTGGTTCTTTGCTTTGACACAGATTCAATATAATGAAATTTGTACCACCTTTAGGCAAAATTGAGACCAATAGAAGAAAAATGTAACATAGTTCCTTGAAGTCATGTTAATAGAATAATTTTAAAACATATTTGCTTTTAAAAATTGCTTTATGGCCATATAATTTGCCTTCAATAACGTGCACACACCTTAAATGTTCATTTTGATGAGTTATGATAATTTTATACACTCTTGTAACAAACACCCTAAGTAAGATATAGAACATTTGTATCACCCTAGAGTTACATTATATGGCTTTCTATTCAATTTTCATCTAGAAGTGGGAACTACTTTCTGATTTCCACCAACAGACATCAGTTTGTTTTGCATATTCCTGAATTCTTATAAATTGAATCATGTAGTGTGTAGTCTGGTGTGTGTCTGACTTTTTTCACTCAACATATCATTAAGATCCAAGCATGTGGTTGCATGTATCATTAATTTGTTTTTTTATTGCTGAATAGTACACTATTATAGGAAAATACCAAAATGTGTTAATTCATTCTCTTTTTGATAGATATTTGAGTTGTTTCTACTTTATCAACTGTAATTAAGGCTGTTATAAGCATTTTTATGCAACATACGTTTATGGACACACGTTTTATTTTTATTTGGATAAAGACTCTAGAACAAAATTGAGGGACCATAATGCTAGATTGTATATATATTTAACTACGTTTAACTGTATCAGACATTGCCAAAGTGTTTTTCAATAGTGTTGCAGCATTTTATGTCACCACCGGCAATTTTTGAGAGTGCAAGTTGTTCTATATGTTAGGCAACATAATGGCCCCCAGAGATGTCCTAATCCCAAAAATCTATGAATTTGTTACTTTCTATGGCAAAATGAACTTTGAAGATGGGATTAGTTTGAGGATCTTGAGATGGGAAAGTTATTCTGGATTATCTGCTGAATCAAGTATAATCACAGGGTCTTTATAAGAGGAAGATAAGAGAGTCAGAGTCAAAGAGATATGATAATGGTGACAGACACAGTGGGGAAGGAGAGAAAGAGAAAGCAGAAGATGCTCTGCTGCTGGCTTTGAAGATGGTGGAAGAGGCCATAAACCAAGGAATGAACGTGGCCTCCACAAGGTAGAAAAGGCACGGGAATAGGTTATCCTCTTAGAGCCTTCAGAAGAAGCCCAGACCTCCTGACATCTTCATTTTTAGGCCTTTGACCACATAACATTATATTAAAAAGTTGTATTGTTTTAAGCCACTAAGTTGGTGGAAATGTGTATTAGCAGCAACAGAAAACGCATCCTTGCCAACTTTTGCTGTCCCCAATCTTTCTAGTTTCAGTCATTCCAGTGGATATGAAATGGTTTAGAATTATCATTTTAATTTGCATTTCCTTGATGACCCGTGATGTTGAGCCCATTTTCGTATTCTATCAGGC
The DNA here is from genome assembly GCF_000951035.1 of Colobus angolensis palliatus. Classification (NCBI taxonomy): domain Eukaryota; kingdom Metazoa; phylum Chordata; class Mammalia; order Primates; family Cercopithecidae; genus Colobus; species Colobus angolensis. Next base: position 4,113,199 of record NW_012114711.1, read on the forward strand.
CATTTGTGTATCTTTTCCTGTGAGGAATTTGTTTTCAAGGCTTTGACCATCATTCTACTGAATTATTTTTTCTTCTGTTGTTGATTATCAGGAGCTTTAATATATAGTTGACACTTGAACAACATGGATCTGAACTGCAGAAGTCCACTTATCAGTGGATTTTCTTCAGCTTCTGCCATGCTTGAGACAAGACCTACATCTCCTCTTTCCTTCTCTTCATCCTTCTCAACTTGAAGATGGCAAGGATGAAGACCTTTATGATGATCCACTTCTACTTGATTAATAGTAAATATATTTTTTCTTATGATTTTCTTAATAACACTTTCTTTTCTCTTGATTATTGTCACAATACAGCACATAGTACATATAATATGCAAAGTATGTATTAGTTGACTGTTTAAGTGGTAGGTAAGGCTTCCGCTCAACAGCAGGCGACAGCCAGGTGTTGTGACTCATGCCTGTAATCCTAGCATTTTGGGAGGCTGAGGTGGAGGATCGCTTGAATCCAGGAGTTCAAGACCAGCCTGGGTAACACACGCCCGTCTCCACAAACAAATTAAAATACCTAATCATGGTGGCACATGCCTGCAATCCCAGCTACTCAGGAACCTGCAATAGGAGCCCAGAAGGTGGAGGTTACAACGAGCCATTATTGCATGACTGCACTGCACTGCACTCCTGCCTGGGAAACAGAGTGAGACCTTGGCTCAGAAAACAACAACAAGCAACAAAAACAACAACAACAAATCAGTAGTTATTAGTAGTTAGATTTTTGGGGAGTCAGAAGTTGTACACAGATTTTGACCATGCAGGGGATCAGCACTCCTAACTCCTGCATTCTTCAAGGGTTACCTGTATTCTTCATGCAAGTTCTCCTTCACATTTAAGTATTATAGTTATGTTTCCAGTCTATAGCTTACCTACTCATTTTCTTAATATTGTCTTTTGATTGATTTGTAATTTTTAACTTGGGTGAATTCTAGTTGTATTTTTTTTTATGAGTAGCATTTTTGTGTCCTATAAAACTGTTGCCTTCCTCAATGTCACTCAATTCTCTTAGGTTTTCTTCTAGCAAGTTTATGTTTCAGATTTTCACCCTTAGATCTATAATTCATCCCAAATTTACTTTTGTCTGTAAAGCAAAACGATTCATTGTTTTCTCAATATAGTTATCCAGTTGTTTCAAAGCTGCTTATTAAAGTTTTTCTCTTATTCATTGAATTTTCTTGGCACCAAATTATTAACTCTTGATGAAAATAATTGACCATTAAGTAAGCAGACGGACAAGCAGTGCTTCTAGTTTATAGCAATATAAATAATACATGACTTACACAAAGACTTTTTAGAAACTAACTAACACTGGTCATATCTAAGTACATACACCAGATTTTTTATAACCACTTTTAAAATAAAAGTATTTAGATTTTAACACATAGATTAGGACAGAGAAAGCATATGGTGGAATAAACTGTATCTTTTTGGCCAGATGGTGCTATTTCTAGGTCATTTGATAAAGAGAGGAGGCAAACATGAAAACTTAATGAAAAACTATTTATGATGCTGGAGAACATCTTGGCTTTGAGTCACTTTTAAATCACAGAAGAGGATTATTACATAAAATTATTTATAATTCCTAAAATTATTCTTTGCCCAAATCATAAATTTTCAGCAATACCAAGAACCCATTTAGTATGTATAGAGTGTTTCAGCAAGTGCAAAGATGCCCAGGTGGTTGGAATTCAATACATCGAGTTGTCATGCTGCACATTCTTGGAGTACAACCTTAATGGGCATTTTCCCACCTGTGCAATTCCTCTGTTTTCACCCCACTCCGTTCATATTTCACAGACTACTCTAATTATAGTATTTATTATTGACCTCAGGCAGAAGAAGTTTGAAAGGGTGGAAAAAGCATATGCATTTTGTCTCCATGGATAGTAAATCACTGAGCTATTATTCCTGGGGAATCCCAATTCATGAGAAATCACATAGACAGACTTTTGCCCTAACACTAATCAGCCACCTGATCTGTATATATTTTAGCTCCTTGCCTGTGTCTATTGCTCCTTTTAGAAAACTGTGATTTATCTAGATTTTTCTAGTAATTCACTCACATTTTACTGCTAGCTAATGAGTAATTCATTGTTGCTTTTGGTATCTTATGATTTTGTTCTTTTGTGTCAAAGTTTAGCCAGTTTCATCTATCAAGTTGGAATAAAAAATTCAAATTATGACTATACCACTTATATAATTACATGATCTACTGACCAAAGTTAATCATCACTTTAATCCTGATAACTCATTCAGAGCCCTAATTATAATAGCTTTTGCCTGAGTTACCTAGACAGTGGTCTCAATAATCCTCTTTTATTTTTTATATACAGATAAGGTCACACAAAATGTTATTATCTCGATCACCCAGCACATGTATTAAACTATAACAGACTTTTTAAATCTGTGTGATCTTTTATTTTTTTTGACTAAAAGGGACTAAGTTTGCTGCCCAGAGAAGTCTTTAGGGAGCAAGGAAAGGCAAGCAAATAAACTTATCTAGGGTCAAAGGTCTCAAGGAAAATCTTGCTTTCTATAAAAGGCAGACAACGTCAAGGCTCATAGATTTTCCCAGGGCTGAAAGTCAGAGCCAGTTGCCTCACATCTTGAAAAGACTCATTCATCATGATCTTGAAGTATCACAGATCTTGCCAAAATATTCATGACTCAGATATGACCCATCCAGAAGACAAAAGTCAACATAATAAATACATTTTACCAAATTCTAAAATACTGTTTGTTTTATTATTCTTTGTTATTCTCCAACAATTGTTGTTACATTTATTATATGAAATATAGTAGCAATTCCTTGTCTTCATGGTCTTTCTGTTAACAGACATGTTTTACACTAATTATACCTCTTTAGTGAAATTCATTATACATATTCCTGATCTAAATTCCTTTTATATTAGCTATATAGAAGAGAGAAAGTGGATATTAAAATAATTTTCGTGGCAAAATAAGTGAAAAAAATAAAACATGCATGGTTAAAATGATTAAATTACAGAAAAGTGACCCATGTGTTTTAGATAAACTGAAACTTGAGGGTTTTTGTTGTTGTTGTTTAAATTTTATTTTATTTTAATTTTAAGTTCCAGGATACAAGTGCAGGATGTGCAGTTTTCTTACATAGGTAAAGATGTGCCAAAATGGTGGTTTGCTGCACCTATCCACCTATAACCTAGCTATTAAGCCCTGCATGCATTAGCTCCCTCCCGCTGCCCCTGCCCCAGTATGTGTTGTCCCCCTCCCTGTGTCCATGTGTTCTTATTGTTCAGCTCCCACTTATAAGTGAGGACATACGGTGTTTGGTTTTCTGTTCCTGTGTTAGTTTCTTGAGGATAATGGCTTCCGTAAAGCTTGAGTTTTTATTCTGCAATTTACTGAATGACATTTGAGCAGCTAGCTGACTTTTTATTGTCTTAATTTAATAATTCAATGAGTTATTGGGTAAGAGCATTTAGAACAACATCTGTGATATTATTAGTCAATACAATGTTATTTATCTTATTATTACTAATAACAAAAATATGTGTATGATCCTTCACTAGGTTTGAATATGTGATATATTGAATTAAATTCACTGTGAGGCTTCAGTAGGTACCTATAATATTCAAATATGTTAGCTGAAAGCTGTGAAAAATATATTTTTAAAAATTAGATTTACATGCAGCCAAGTTTTCTTTTGATGACACACTCTCTTGATATATAATAAGTTTTACATGTGGAATCTTTCAGTTTTGTCCTTACTCAGAAATGTGAATATTAAGAATTAGAAGAGCCAGCTCTTCTACACTTTCCCTGCCAATTGCTGTCTTGCCTACTTTTAAACACCTCTAACTTGAGAAAATGAAAACCAACAAACTCACAAGTGTTCCAGGGAAGTCCGTGGTATCACTGTATAGTGCTCACATTTTTGTATGGAACTGAACCCTCCTGGAACTTTTCATCATTAGTCCCAGTTACACTCTTTTGTGTTATATACAACATTGGCATATACTCTAGTCATCTGTATGCCAAGTTAAATGAGAGTTCCTTCAGCAACCAGTAATATGTCATGCATCAGAATTCTCTCTCGTCATATTGCTTATCACCATCACATAGTTTCCGTTTTGTCTTTATTCCTTTAAAATTGTCATGCTTAAAATTGATGGAAATAATCTAGATACTCATGATTCTATTATCTCTACATATACTTTTCTATTTTGCAAGGGATGTGAATTTTAATAAATTAGTTCTCTTAGATAATAATGCTACAGAAAAACTGAATGACCTGACTCCTTGGTGATTTGATTGGGTTTGGATCTGTGTTCCTGCCGAAATCTCATGTTGAAATGCAATCCCCAATGCTGGAGTTGGGAACTGATGTGAGGTGATTGGATCACGGGAGTGGTTTCTAATAGTTTAACACCATCCCCAAAGTGCTGTTCCATGATAGAGTTCTCTGAAGATGTGGTTGTTTAAAAATGTGTGTACCTCCCATCTGTCTCTTCCTCCTGCTCTGGCCAGGTAAGATGTGCCTGCTTTCTCTTCGCCTTCACCTTGCACTGAGGAGAGAGGTTAAAGATTAATCCCCCAACTCTAATCACATGTACTATCTATAAATCTCAATCTATCAGGACACTTTCACATGGACCCCTTGGAGTTGTAAGCCCTTAAAAGGGCCAGCAGCTCTTTCTTCAGAGAGCTTGGTCTTGAGATGCAAGTCTGCCGACGTTCCCAGCCAAATGAAGCCTCTTCCTTCTTTAAACCAGTGTCTGAGGGGTTTTGTCTGTGGCTCATCCTGCTACATTTCTTGGTTCCCTGACCAGGAAGCGAGGTGATTAATGGACAGTTGAGGCAGCCCCTTAGGTGACTTAGCCCTGCCCTGTGGAGCATCCCTGCTGGGAACTCCAGCCCGCTTGAGCAATGCAGATCTTGAGACCACTCCCGAGTAGGTATTTGCTCTGGTGGAACTCCTCATCAGAGTGGTGCACAGCAGACCCCCACAGGCAATCAACGCAATGGCTGAACACTGGGAAGGGACTGGCGCTTGGAGTCCAGACATCTGGGATATGGTAGGACCAGTCCTGGGAACTTGCCCACTCCATTTGAGTGGAAGCATGGCCTGATCACCCACAGTGTGCCATTGTCAGCACTTTGGTCTCAGTATTGATTTTGATTTGGCTTGATCTGTTTGCAAAAAGGAAAGTGAAAGTGAGTGAGTGCTTGAGTTTGAGATGGGTGAGGTGAGGTGAGTGACCCCTTTACCCTTTCCTTCCTGTGATGTGAGTATTGTTTTGTCTCAGGAGGAAAATGAGTGGAATGCAAAATAAGCCCACTCCGCTAGGAACTATGTTGAAAAATTTCAAGAAAGGATTTAATAGAGACTATGGAGTTACTATGACACCAGGAAAACTTAGGACTTTGTGTGAAATAGACTGGCCAGCATTAGAAGTGGGTTGGGCATCAGAAGGAAACCTAGACAGGTCCCTTGTTTCAAAGGTATGGCACAAAGTGATTGGTAAGCCAGGACACCCAAACCAGTTTCCATATATAGACACTGGTTACAGTTGGTTTTAGACCAACCACAGTGGTTAAGAGGACAGGAAGCAGTAGTACTAGTGGCAAAGGGACAGACAGCCAAGGAAGAATTCTGCTCCACCCGCCGAGGGGAGCCATCTCCTTAAGTGCTGTCCGATCCAACATCAGAGGATTCATGGCAAGAAACAGCACCAGTGGCCCCCCTTTCACCAGGAAGAAAGGCCTCCCACTCCTGAGCCCACTGTGTCCATGCTTCCACAAGGCCTACATACCCCTAGGCAACCCAGAATAGAAAGGAAAGGATGCAAAGCCTCGACAGAGATCCCTCCTTTGGCAGCTCATTTGTGACCTAAGACTGGGATACAAGTGCCCCTGAGAGAGCAGTGGTATACTGGGGTAGATGAGGAGAGGCATATGGTGGAGAGGTGTGTTTTTGTGTATCAGCCCTTCACTTCTGCTGATCTCCTCAGCTGGAAGAACAATACCCGATCCTATGCCAAAAAGCCACAAGCTCTAATTGATTTGCTCCAAACTATTATCCAGACCCACAACCCCACCTGGGCTGATTGCCACCAGTTGCTCGTATACCTCTTTAACACAGATGAAAGGAGGAGAGTGCTCCAAGCAGCAACTAAGTGGCTGGAAGAACATGTTCCAGCTGATTACCAAAACCCCCAAGAGTATGTGACGGTCCAATTACCAGGAACAGACACCCAGTGGGACCCAAATGAAAGACAGGATAAGCAAAGGTTGAACCAGTACAGGCTCATGTGACCCCAAAGAGCCCATTGTCAGGATGACAGTTGTGGGAAAGGACATTGAGTTTCTTTTCAATACTGTTGCTGAACATTCAGTATTAACCACCCCAGTCACTCCCTTATCCAAAAAGATTATTGATATATTTGGAGTCACAGGGGTTTTGGCAAAGTAAACTTTCTGTTTGCCCCGGACCTGCACTGTGGGGGGGCACGAAGTGATTCACTAGTTCCTGTACATGCCTGACTGTCCCTTGCCTTTGCCAGGAAGGGACCTACTTAGCAAGCTGAGAGCCACCATCTCTTTTAGAAATCATGGCTCTTTACAGTTAAAGGTACCTGGTATGGGAGTCATAATGGCCCTTACGGTTCCTCGGGAGGTGGAATGGAAACTCTTCTTGACTGAGCCAGGCCAAGAGATAGGACCACCACTGGCTAAGTGTTGGCCAAAGGTAGGGGCAGAAGACAACCCTCCAAGGTTGACAATCAGCCAGGCCCCCATGCTCACAGAAGTTAAGCCTAGAGTCCAGCCGGTCAGTCAAAAACAGTGCCCAGTCCCCAGAGAAACTCTTGAAGGTATCCAGGTCAATCTCAAGCGCCTGAGGGTCTTTGGAATTATAGTCCCTTCTCAGTCTCCACAGAACACTCCTGTCTTGCCTGTTCCCAAGCCAGGGGCCAAGGACTACAGGCTGGTACAGGATTTGCACTTGGTCAGTCAAGCTACAGTGACTTTGCACCCAATGGTACCTAACCTGTACACATTGTTGGGGTCACTGCCAGCTGAGGACAGTTGACTCACCTGCCTGGACCTAAAGGACATTTTCTTTAGCATCAGACTAGCTCCTGAGAGCCAGAAACTGTTTGCCTTTCAGTGGGAGGATCTGGGGTCAGGTGTCACCACTCAGTACACTTGGACCTGGCTTCCCCAAGGGTTCAATAACTCCACCACCATCCTTGGGGATGTGCTGGCTTGAGACCTCCAGAAGTTTCTCACCAGAGACCTAGGCTGTGTGTTGCTCCAGTACATCAATGACCTCCCACTGGGACAGCCCACAGCAGTCAGGTGTGCCAAGGGAATGGATAGCCTACTCCAGCACTTGGAGGACTGTGGGTATAAGGTGTCCAAGAAGAAAGCTCAGATCTGCAGACAGCAGGTATGTTACCTGGGATTTACTCTCTGACAGAGGGAGCTCAGCCTGGGATCAGAAAGAAAGCAGGTCTTTGCAACCTACCAGAGCCTAATACCAGAAGGCAGGAGGGGGAATTCTTAGGAACCATGGGGTTCTCAGGTTATGGATCCCAAACTTTGCATTACTGGCCAAGCCCCTGTGCAGAGTCACAAAGGGTGGTGACAAGGAACCTTTCAAATGGGGGTCCCAACAGCAATGAGCTTTTCATAAATTAAAAGAGAAACTCATTTTGGCCCCAGCCCTGGGGCTGCCTGACCTGACAAAGCCATTTACACTATATGTGTCAGAGAGAGAAAAGATGGCGGATGGAGTTTTCACCCAGATCGTGGGACTCTGGCCGAGGCTGGTGGACTACCTCTAGTCTAATTTCTAAAGGGATTTCTAAAGGTTGGCCCCCATGTTTGAGGGCCTTGGCTGCAGCTGCCCTGCTAGCATAAGAAGTGGATAAGCTGACTCTTGGGCAAAACCTGAACATAAAGGCCCCCCATGCTGTGGTGACTTTAATGAATACCAGAGGACATCACTGATGAATGCTAGACTAAGTAGGTAACAAAGTTTGCTGTATGAAAATCCCCACATAACCATTGACATTTGCAACAAATTGAACCCCACCACCTTACTACTGGTATCAGAGAACCCAGTTGAACCTAACTGTGTAGAAGAGGGTTGGACTCAATTTATTCTAGCAGGCCTGACCTCCAAGACCATCCTTGGACATCAGTAGACTGGGAACTGTACGTGAATGGGAGCAGCTTCGTCAACCCACAAGGAGAGAGGTGTGCGGAATATGCAGTGGTAACGCTGGACAGTTATTGAAGCCAAATCATTGCCCCAGAGTACTTCAGCCCAGAAGGCCGAACTCATTGCTTTAATTCGGGCCTTAGAGCTAAGTGAAGATAAGACTGTAAATATTTACACTGACTCTCTGTAGGCCTTCTTAACCCTCCATGTGCATGGGGCGTTATATAAAGAAAAAGCCTATTGAACACTGGGTAAAAAGACATCAGCAAGAGATCCTGAAATTATTAGAGGCTGTGTGAAAACCCCAAAAGATGGCAGTCATGCACTGCAGAGGACACCAGTGAGCTTTCGCCTCGATTGCCTTGGGGAACTCCCAAGCTCAGAGGCTGGAAAAGCAGCATCCACCCACTACCCGGCATCAATCACGGCACCCCTGCTCCCTCAGGCACCTGACCTTGTACCTACTTATTGTAAAGAAAAGGACCTTCTCCAGGCGGAGGGAAGGCAGGTGATAGAAGAGGGATGGATTCAGTTATCAGATAGAAGAATAGTCATGCTACAACTGCTAGGAGCTGCAGTCGTACTGGCTGTTCATGAGACCACCCACCTAGGCCAAGAATCACTTGAAAAGTTGTTAGGCCAGTACTTTTACAGCTCACATCTGTCAGCCCTTGCTACAACAGTGGTGCAGCAATGTGTCACCTGCCAGCAGCACAATGGTAGGCAAGGTCCAAATGTCCCACCCAGCATACAAGCTTACGGAGCAGACCCCTTTGAAGATCTCCAAGTAGACTTCACTGAGATGCCCAAATATGGAGGTAACAAGTATGTGCTAGTTCTAGCGTGTACATACTCTGGGTGGGTGGAGGCCTATCCAACACGAACTGAGAAAACTCGTGAAGTAACCTGTGTGCTTCTCTGAGATCTCATCTCTAGGTTTGGACTGCCCTTACAAATAGGTTTGGACAACAGGCTGGCATTTGTGGCTGACTTGGTACAGAAGACAGTAAAGGTATTGGGAATCACATGGTAACTACATACCGCTTACCGATCACAGAGTTCTGGAAAAGTAGAGCAGATGAATCAGACTATCAAAAGTAGTTTAGGGAAAGTCTGTCAAGAAACAGGATTAAATTGGGTACAAGTTTTCCCTATGGTATTGTTTAAGATTAGACGTACCCCTTCTAAAAGAACAGGATATTCCCCTTATGAAATATTATATCATAGGTCCCCTGCCATACTACGGGGACTCCCAGGCACTCCTTCAGAGCTAGGTGAAATTAAGCTACAGTGACAGCTACAGGCTCTAGGGAAAATTACACAAACAATTTTAGCCTGGGTAAATGAGAGATGCCCTGTCAGCTTATTCTCCCCAGTTCACCCTTTCTCCCCAGGTGATCAGGTGTGGATCAAGGATTGTAACATAGCCCCCTTGCAGCCACTGTGGAAAGGACTCCAGACCATCGTCTTGACCACAGTCATGAAGGTAGAAGGAATCCCAGCCTGATTCCACCACAGCCATGTAAAACCTGCAGCACCTGAGACCTGGGAGGTGAGACCAAGCCAGTACAACCCCTGCAAAGTGACTCTGAAGAAGACCATAAGCCCTGCTCCAGTCACACCCAGAAGCTGGCTGGTCCACGCATGGCTGAAGCATGAGGAAACTCTTCTTAACCTAGCCAAGCCAAGAGATGCATCTCATTTTCCTTAAATTTTGGACTTGTACAGTAATGACTTCAACTGATCTTCCTCAGACTGAGGACTGTTCCCAGTGACATCAAGTTACTGAGGTAGGGCAAAAAGTTAAAATAGTCTCTCTGTTTTATAGTTATTATGAATGTACTGGAACTCTAAAAAGGACTTGTTTGTATAATGCCACTCAGTACAAGGTATGCAGCCCAGGAAGTGACCAACCTGATGTGTGCTATAACGCATCTGAGTCCCCTATGACTACAGTTTTTGAAATAAGATTGAGGACTTGCAACTGGGGAAAAGCTGATATGAGTGAAGTAACAACTAGAACAGACGAGAAAGGAGTCTTAAAATTTGATGCCTGTGCAGCAATCAACAGTGACCTGTATGGAAATAGAATAGAGTGTGGCTCTCTAGATTGGGAAAGGGGCTGTATAGTAGAAAATAAGTACGTTTGTCATGAATTAGAACTGTGTAGTGATGAATGTAGTTACTGGTCCTGTGTCATTTAGGCCACCTGGAGAAAAGATAAGAAGGACCCCATCCTACTTCAAAAAGGAAAGAGTAACTCTTCCTGCACTAGTGGTCACTGTAACACATTAGAACTACTTGATCCCCATTGGAAAACAGGAGAGTATGTATCTCTAGGAATCGATGGAACTGTACTGGATCCCTGAGTAAATATTTAAGTGCAAGGGAAGGTCCACAGGCTCTCTCCCAAACCAGTGTTTCAGACCTTTTAATAATAATAGTGTTAGGAACCTGCAAGTTACTCCCCTGTATGCTACCTGTATTTCTACCACCTTAGTTCATCAAAAGACCTCAGCACAAGTGTATCACATGAATCACTATTGATTTGTCTCACAGGAAGACCTGGGTGGTGACTGTGAGAGTAAGAACTCCCACTAGTGAGTGAGGTTCTCAAAGAGGGGGAATGAGGAGAGAGGCCATTTCTTTTATTGTCTCCTGTCTCTGAAGAGAAGGAGGAAGTAAAAGCTGGAAAACGACAGGAATGAAGTCAGTGGCAAGACCAGCTGGTGCCACTGATGACCCCCCTGAGGTTAAAAGATTAACCCCCCACTCTAACCACATGTCTTATATATAGATCTCAATCTATCACGACCCTTTCACATGGAACCCCTTAGAGTTGTAAGCCCTTAAAAGGGTCAAGAACCTTTTCCTCAGGGAGCTCATACTTGAGATGCAAGTCTGCTGACACTCCAGGTCAAATAAAGCCTCTTCCTTCTTCAACCTGGTATCTGAGAGGTCTTGTCTGCAGCTCGTCCTGCTACAGTCCCAGTGCTGGTGGCCACAGGAGTGCTTGTGTCACCCCTCCCCTAACTCCAGACAGCATGGAGAGAGAGACTCCATTTGTTTGGGGAAAGTGAAGGAAAAGAACAAGAGGCTCTGCCTGGTAATCCAGGGAATTCTCCCAGATCTTACTTAAGATCACCAAGGTGGTACCTCTATGAGTCTGCAAGAATCATAGTGTTACTGGGCTTGAGGTGCCTCTAAAGCAGATATGACTGCAGTGACCAAAGACTTAGATCACAACCTTCAGTTCCCTTTGAATTCTGGGAAAGCCTTCTCAAAAAGGAGAGAAGGCCAGGCACAGTGGCTCACACCTGTAAACCCAGCACTTTGGAAGACCAAGGTGGGCAGATCACCTGAGATCGGGAGTGCAAGACCAGCCTGACCAACATGGAGAAATCTTGTCTCTACTAAAAATACAAAATTGGCCAGGCATAGTGGCACATGCCTGTAATCCCAGCTACTCAGGAGGTTGAGGCAGGAAAGTCACTTGAACCCGGGAGGTGGAGGTTGCAGTGAGCCAAGTTTTCATCATTGCACTCCAGACTGGGCAACAAGAGTGAAACTCTGTCTCAAAAATAAACAAATAAACAAACAAGTAAATAAATAAATAAGCAGAAGAAGAGCAGAAGAAGCAGAAGCAGAAGAAAAAGAAAAGAAGAACATGCCCAGACGTGGTGGCTCATAACTATAATTCCAGCACTTTGGGAAGCTGAGGAGGGAGGATCACTTGAATCCATGAGATCAAGACCAACCTGGGCAACAAACTGAGATCCTGTGTCTACAAAAAATAAAAAAAATCAGCTGAACATGGTGGCATGTGCCTGTAGTCCCAGCTACTTGGGAGACTGAGGTGAGAGGATAGCTTGAACCCAGGAAGCTGAGGCTGCAGTAAGCCATGATCATGCCATTGCACTCCAGCCTAAGTGGCAGAGTGAGACTGTCTCAGAAAAAAATAAACAAAGGAAGATGGGTACACACAAGCACAGATTGTGGAGATTACAATAAATAACTAATTTTTTAATGCCCAGACATTGACCTATATATCCACAAGCATCAACAGCATCCAGGAAAACATGACCTCACAAAATAAACTAAGTAAGGCATGAGTGACCAATCTCAGAGTGACAGAGATATGTGACCTTTCAGAGAAAAAATTCAAAATAGTTGTTTTGAGGAAGCTCAGTGAAACTCAAGACAACACAGAGAAGGAATTCAGAATCCTATGAAATATATTTAACAAAGAGATTGAAACGATTTTTTAAAATCAAGCAGAAATTCTCGACCTGAAAAATGTAATTGACATACTGAAGAATGCATCAGATCTCTTACCAGCAGAACTGATCAAGCAGAAGAAAGAATTAGTGAGGTTAAAGACAGGCTATTTGAAAATACACAGTCAGAGAAGACAAAAGAAGAAAGAATAAAAAACAGTAAAGCAAGAAATAAAAAATAAAAACAATGAAGCACACTTACTAGATCTAGAAAATAGCCTCAAAAGAACACACCTAAGCATTAGAGGAGGTGGAGAGAGAGATCAGCATAGAAAATCTATTCAAAGAGATAGTAACAGAGAACTGTCCAAGCCTAGAGAACCATATCAATATCAAATGCAAGAAAGTTATAGAACACCAAGTAGATTCAACCCAAAGACTACCTCAAAGGCATTTAATAATCAAACTCCCAAAAGTCAAAGATGAAGAAAGAATTCTGAAGGCAGAAAGAGAAAAGAAACAAATAACATATAAGGAGCTCCAGTATATCTTGCAACAGACTTTTCAGTGGAAACCTTATAGGGCAAGAGAGAGTGGCGTGACATATTTAAATAACTGAAGGAAAAAAAACTTTCATCCTAGAATAGTATATCCAGTGAAAATATTCTGAGGTCAGGAGTTTTAGACCAGCCTGACCAACATGGTGAAACTTCATCTCTAGTAAAAATACAAAAATTAGCCAGTTGTTGTGGCATGTGCCTGTAATCCCAGCTACTTGGGAGGCTGAGGCAGGAGGATCACTTGAACCCAGAAGGTGGAGGTTGCAGTGAGCTGAGATCGTGCCACTGCACTCCAGCCTGGATGACAGACTGAGACTCTGTCTCTGTCACAAAAACATAATAATAGTAATAATAAAAGAAAAAGGCAAAAATTCAAACAACTAAACAGAAACTGGGCAAAAGAGCTGAACCAGCCCTCCACAGAAAAGGAAATGTGAAGGAATGGCCAATAAAAACATGAAGAGGGCTTCAGCCTAATAGAGGGAGATATCACGTGACACCCACCAGACTGGCAAAAATCCCACAACCCAATCCACGCAAGTGTTGGGGAGAATGGAGAGTTGCAGGAACACCAAGCACTGCTAAGAAAGGTTGTGAAATATATTTTTGCTATACTTGTATACGAAAGGGTGTGTGTTGTGGGTAATAAGGACAATTACATTTCTTACCTGGAATGAAATTTTAAAAATTGAAAGCTACTGACGGGAAGAAACTTGCACTTGTGTACAAAATAAATGCCCAAGAACATTCCTAGCAAAACACAGTCCTAAGGGCCCCAAACTGACCAAACACTCATCAGCAGGGAAATGAAGACATTTCCCATGTTCCCCTCATATGACGGGAGATCACGCAGCAATGAAAATGAATCATGTCAATGTGGGTGGGTCTCAGGAAGAGAATGGAGGGCAAAAATAGACATCAAGCAGATGCTCAGAGCCATGCGGCGTAGGAGCAGCCACACAGGAGAATTTCTTCACATCAAAGTTCAAAACTACAGCCAAGGCAACAGAGCAAGACCCTGTCTCAAAAAGACAACAGAAAGTTCCAAAACTAAATGGCATATTTTTTAGGGATGTACACATACTTGGTGAAAGAAACATACTCTGAAGAAAAGTATGGGAATAATAAAGACTAAAGCAGGAAGTAATTCCTTCTATAGGAGAAGGGAAGGGACTGGGAATCAGGCAGGGCCTCCAGAGAGCATCCAAAGTTATGTCTCTTCAGATTCTATTCCCTAAACTTGGTGGAGGTCCTCTGTGTCCAATGTGTCCATATTCTTTATACCTTACCAATATTGTACAAATGCTTTATTTCTATTCAACATTTAGAAGACGGTTATAAACAAGATGCATTAAATAGCAAGATGGCAGATGAACATCACGAAGGAACATCAGGAACATCCATGAGGTTCTATCCATGGAATCTCACCATGGATACGCTTGTGATCAAGGGCCTGGTCTCTGCTCAAGACAGTCAGAGATCAGAGGCTGCACTCATCAAAGCAGTGGAGCAGGACTAGCTGGGACAGGGTTCTTCTATGACACCTGCTGCATCACCGGGCTGTGCAAACAGACTCAGCTGCCAGAGCTCACAGAATATCAGTATCAGCACCGAAACCTCACAGGAAAAATGGTAAGTTCTAAGTTTCTCCATCAATAGTAATTCTCAGATTAATCTATGTCATCCATTGTTTCTCCATGAAATAACTTTTTATACCTTTATGTGGGTCTATTTTTTAATTTATATTTTATTTTACTAACTGATTGAAAAGATATATATTGTGTGTGGTTTGTGATTTTGTCTCTGTCAGTCAGGATAATCATACTTCAATTTCTATCATTATTATACCAATATCATTTAGTTTTTTAAAGCTTTTCAATTCCTGAGGGTATTAATCAGGGTCTTACTGTCTTGTGAGACAGAAAACAAATCCAAACTGTGTAAGAGAAAAAAGAAGGCATTGATTGTGAGGACTGAGAAGCTCCCAGGCTTAACTTGCTTGGGATTCAGCTACATGTACAGTTTCAAGTGATATCCTGTAACTCTCTCTCTCTACTTCCCCAACATCTGCCCCATGTTTAGCTTCATGAATTCAGACTTAAAAAGCACCACTGGCTCCTGACCAGGATTCCAGCTGCACGAACCTCAAACTAGAACACCAGCGCGGCTTCTCCACAGGTCTCCAGCTCCACCAACCCCAAACTGGAATACCAGCCTGGCTTCTCCGCAGGTCTTCAGCTCCAAATACCTAAGACATCAGTGGCAGTACAAACTCCTCCCGGGGACTCCAGCTCCAGGACCCTCAGACTTGCACCGCAGCACCAACTCTTCCCCGAATCTCCGGTTCCATGACCCTTAGACTTAAACAGCAGCAGCACCAGCTCATCTGTGAATCTCCAGCTCCACGACTCTCCAACTAGAAACACACCAGCTCCTCCCTGGGTCTCCAGCTTCATGACCCTCAAACTGGAACATCAGCTCCTCCCTGAGTCTTGAACCCCACGACCCTCAAACTAGAACAACACTGTTCACCCCTGGATCTCCAGCTCCACAAACCTCACACTAGAACAGTAACTAGAACTGGAACACCGGCTCCTACCCAGGTCTCCAGCTTTACAACCTTAGGCATTAGTGGCAGCACCATCTTCTCCCGGGGTCTCAAGCTCCAGGACCCTCAGACTTGAACCGCAGCACCAGCTCTTCCCTGGATCTCCAGCTTGACGACCTTCAGACTTAAGCAACAGAAGGACCAGCTCCTTCCTGGGTCTCCAGCACCACAATCCACAAACTAGAAGAACACTGCTGCCCCATGGATCTCCAGATCCATGACCCTCACCCTAGAATACCAGCACCAGCTCCTCCGCGCATCTCCAGATCCATGACCCTCACACTGGAACACCAACACTGGCTCCTCTGCGGGTCTTCAGCTCCACAGCTTAAGACATCAGTGGCAGCATTGGCTCCTCCCATAGATTCCAGCTCTGGGACCCTCATATTGGAACCGCAAGACCACCTTCTCCCTGGATCTCCAGCTGCACAACACTCAAACTGGAATAATATCAGCTCCTCCCCAGGTATCCAGCTGCACGACCCTCAAACTAGAACATCAGCTCCTCCCGGGGTCTTCAGCTGCACGATTCTCAAACTAGAAAAACAACAGCTACTCCCTGGGTCTCCAGCTCTACAACCGCCAAACTAGAACACCATCAGCTCCTCTCTGGGTGGGTCTCCAGATCCACAACTCTCAAATTAGAACAACATCAGCTTCTCCTCGGGTCTCCAACTGCAAGACCCTCAAACTAGAAAAACACCAGCTCCTGCATGGGTCTCCAAAATCCATGACCCTCAAACTAGAACAACATCAGCTCCTCCCCACGTCTCCAGCTCTACAACCCTCAGTCTAGAACAACATCAGCTCCTCCTTGGATCTCCAGCTGCACGACCCTCAAACTAGAAAAACAGCAGCAAACTAATAAAACCTCCTCAGGTTTTTCTAGTTTGAGGGTCGTGCAGCTGGACACCTGAGAAGGAGCTGATTTTAATCTAGTCTGAGCGTTGTGGAGCTGGACACTCAGGGAGCAGCAAGTGTTTTTCTAGTGTGAGGATTGTGGAGCCGGAGATCCAGGGTGGAGCAGTGTTGTTCTAGTTTGAGGTCACTTGAGGGTTAGCTGCATGACCCTCAAACTAGAAAAACACCATTTCCCCCCTGGGACTCCAACTCCACACACCTCACACTAGAACAGCAACACCAGCTCCTCCGTGGGTCTCCAGCTTTACAACCTAAGACATTAGTGGCAGCACGATCTCCTCCCGTGGTCTCAAGCTCCAAGACCCTCACAATTGAATCGCAGTACCAGTTCTTCCCCGGATCTCCAGCTTAACGACCTTCAGACTTAAACAACTGAAGGATCAGTTCCTCCCTGGGTCTCCAGCACCACGACTCTCAACTACAACACCATCAGCTCCTCCCTGGGTCTCCAGTACCACAACCCACAAACTAGAAGAACACCGCTCCCCCATGGATCTCTAGATCCGCACCCTCACACTAGAACATCAACACCGGCTCCTCCAGGGGTCTTCAGATCCATGACCCTCACACTGCAACACCACTGGCTCCTCTGTGGGTCTTCAGCTCCACAACCTAAGACATCAGTGGCAGCATTGGCTCCTCCCATAGATTCCAGTTCCGGGGCCTTCAGATTTGAACTGCAAGACCACCTCCTCCTCGGATCTCCAGTTGCACAACACTGAAACTAAAACAACATCAGCTCCTCCCCGGGTCTTCAGCTCCATTACACTCAAATTAGAAAAACATCAGCTCCTCCCTGAGTCTCCAGCTGAAAGATCCTAAAATGAGGACAACATCAGCTTCTCCCCGAGTCTTCAGCTGCACAACCCTCAAACTAGAACATCAGCTCCTCTCCAGGTCTCCAACTGCATGAACCTCAAACTAGAACATCAGCTCCTCTCTGTGTCTCCAGCTGCAGGACACACATATTTGAAAAATGCTAGCTCCTTCCAGGTTCTACTGCTGCACAACCATCAAACTAAAATCACCGGCTCCTCCCCAGGTCTCCAGCTGCATGAACTCAAACTAGAACAACATCAGCTCCTCTCCGGGTCTTCAGTTGCACAATCCTCAAACTAAAACAACATCAGCTCCTCTCCAGGTCTCCAGATCAAGGCCCTCAAACTAGAACATTAGCTCCTCCCTGAGTCTTCAGCTGCACCACTCTCAATGTAGAACATCAGCTCCTCTCCCACTCTCCAGTTGCAGGACACTTATAAAAGAAAAACACCAGCTCCTCCCCGGTTCTACTGTTGCACAACCCTCAAACTAAAAAAACAACTGCTCCTCCTCAGGTCTCCAGCTACATGGATCTCAAACTAGAACAACATCAGCTCCTCTTGGGGTCTCCAGTTCCATGACCCTCAAACTGGGACAACATCAGCTCCTCTCAGGGTCTCCAGCTGAAAGACCCTCAAATGAGAACAACATCAGTTCCTCCCTGAGTCTTCAGCTACACGACCCTCAAACTAGAACATTAGCTCCTCTCCAGGTCTCCAGCTGTAGGACACTCACACTGGAAAAATGCCAGCTCCTCCTGGGTTCTACAGCTGCACGACCCTCAAGCTGGAACATCAGCTCCTCTCTGTGTCTCCAGCTGCAGGACACTCATACTAGAAAAACATCAGCTCTTCCCAGGTTCTACAGCTGCATGACCCTCAAACTAATAAACACCTGTTCCTTTCCAGCTCTCCAGTTGCATGATGCTCAAACTAGAACACCTGCTCCTCTGTGGGTCTCCAGCTTCATGACCCTCAAACTAGAATAACATCAGCTCTTCTCCAGGTCTCCAGCTGCAGGACCCTCAAACTAGAACATCAGCTCCTCCTCGAGTCTTCAGCTGCACGACCCTCAAACTAGAACATCAGATCTTCTCCAGGTACCCAGCTGGAGGACAATCATACTAGAAAAACGCCAGGTCCCCCTGGGTTCTACAGCTGCATGACCCTCAAACTAAAGAAACAACAGCTGCTCTCTGGGTCTCCAGCTGCACGATCCTCAAACTAGAACAACATCAGCTTCTCCTGGGTTCTGCAGCTGCCCGACCCTCAAACTAAAGAAACTTCTGTTCCTCCCAGGGCCTGTAGCTGCATGACCCTCAAACTAGAACATCAGCTTCTCCTGGGTTCTGCAGCTGCCCGACTCTCACACTAAAGAAAATCCTGCTCCTCCCAGATCCTGTAGCGGAACGACAGTTTTTTAGCTGAACTAAAAAACACTATCGCTTCCCCAGGTCTCCAGCTGCAAGACCCTCAAACTAGAAAAACACCAGCTTCTTTATGGGTATCCAGCTCCACCACCCTCAAACTAGAAGAACACCAGCTCCTCCCTGGGTCTCCAGCTGCACGACCCTCCAACTAGAAACACACCAGCTCCTCCCTGGGTCTCCAGTTTAATGACTCTCCAATTAAAACATCAGCTCCTCCCAGGTCTGCAGCTGCACGACCCTCAAACTAGAACACCTTTCCCTGCTGGGTCTCCAGCTCCATGACCCTCACAGAAGAATACCAACACCGGCTCCTTCATTGATCTTCAGCTCCACAACCTAAGACATCAGTGGCAGCACCATCTCCTCCCTGGACCTCCAGTTCAATGACTCTCAGACTTAAAAGGCAACACTGGCTCCTCCCCAAGGATCCGTATAGACCACCCTCAGATTTGAACAGCGGTAGCACCAGTTCCTGTCTGGGTCTTCAGCCCACTACCCTCCCTGAACAATCCCTTCTCATGAAATTCAGCAGTCAAGAAAACTGCAGCGGGAGTAAATGAATAAATGTTTTGTTTTCAAATATGTTTCTCTTTTATGTTCATGCAACTCAGTTAACTTTTCTACTTTCCATTAACCTTGCAATCTAATTATGTCCAATGTGAGATAGAAATACACCATTTGAAATGACATTTAAAAACTTAGTAATATTTTTTAATATGATCATCACACAGCTGTAGACATGATCTTATTTCTCTCTGCCTGTGCAGAAGTCTTATGAAAATTCAAACCATGAATTCACTTTGTTGGGATTTCCAGAATACAAATTAATCCCAAATGTTACTCCCCTCCTTAAAATCTTTTAACATGTTTCCATCATGGAAGCATAAATGCCAGCTCCCATCCACAGCCCACAGTGCCTAGCATGGCCCTGACCTCTGCCATGGTCTATGGACTACCCTCTTAAATGCCAGCTCCCATCCACAGCCCACAGTGCCCAGCATGGCCCTGCCCTCTGCTCTGGTCTATGGACTCCTCTCTTAAATGCCCTTAAATGCCAGCTCCCATCCACAGCCTACAGTGTTCAGCACAGCCCTGCCCTCTGCCCTGGCCTATGGTCTTCACTCTGGTGCCCAGCATGACCCTGCCCTCTGCCCTGGCTTATGGTCTCCCCTCTTAAATGCCAGTTCCCTTCCACATCCCACTGTGCCCACAAGGCCCTGCCCTCTGCTATGGCCTATGGTCTCCCCTCCAAAATGCCAGCTCCACAGCCCTGCCCTCTGCCCTGGCCTATGGTCTCCCCTTTTAAACACCAGCACCCATCCACAGCTCACAGTGCCCATTACGGTCCTACCCTCTACCCTGTCCTCTACTCTGGCCTGAGGTCTCTCCCCTCTGCCATTCCCTTCCTGCTGGACAGGCCTCTGTCAGTTCCTCAAACCACACAGGCTCAGGCCTGACTCTGGGCCTTTACCCTACTGTGCCCTCTGCCTGGGGTGCCTTTCCCGGGATCCACATCCTCCTCTCAACCTGCTCAGCTCCAGTCTGCTTGTTGCCCCACAGGTGGATGAACACATGGTGTCCTCTAGTGCCCTCCTGCCCGCCCCCCCACCTCCACCTTTGCACAGGCTCTTCTCTGTGCAGAAAACACTCCCCCTCTCACTATTGGGGTTTACTCTCTAAAGATCATTCATCCTTGGAGTTTAAGATTGTTTAATTTGTTTAAGTTGTTTAAGTTTAGATGTACCCCTTCTAAAAATAACAGGATATTCCCCTTGTGAGATATTATATCTTAGGCCCCCTCCCACACTACTGGAACTCCCAGGCATTTCTCCAGAGCTAGGTGAAGTTGAGTTACAGCGACAGCTGCAGGCTTTAGGGAAAATTACAGAAATAATTTCAGCCTGGGTAAATGAGAGGTGTCCCTTCAGCTTATTCTTCCCAGTTCACCCTTTCTCCCCAGGTGATCAGGTGTGGATCAAGGATTGGAATGTAGCCCCTTGTGGCCACGGTGGAAAGGATCCCAGACTGTCATCGTGACCACTCCCACACCCGTAAAGGTAGAGGGAATCCCAGCTTGGATCCACCACAGCCACATAAGACCTGCAGCACCTGAGACATGGGAGGCGAGACCGAGCCTGGACAACCCTTGCAAAGTGACTCCGAAGAAGACGACAAGCTCTGCTCTAGTCACACCCAGAAGCTGACTGGTCCACGCATGGCTGAAGCATGAGGAAACTTATTGCAGGTCTCATTTTCTTTACATTTTGAACTTGTACAGTAAAGACTTCAACCGACCTTCCTCGGACTGAGGACTGTTCCCAGTATATACATCAAGTCGCTGAGGTAGGACAAAAGGTTACTGCAGTCCTATTATTTTACAGTTATCATGAGTGTACCAGGACTTTAAAAGGAACTTGTTTGTAAAATGAAATTGACAGAGCTTTGACTATAGGCCTGCTACATGGGTACAAGACAGCTCGTGGGGATACGGAACCCCCATCTACTCTTTTAGCCCAGCAGGAAACCCAAATGAGAAATACCATCTATCAGAATAGATTGGCCTTAGACTATTTGCTGGCAGCTAAAGGAGGAGTCTGTGGAAAATTCAACTTGACCAATTGCTGTCTGCAAATAGATGATCAAGGACAAGTAGTAGAAAATATAGTTAGAGACATGACAAAGCTGGCACATGTGCCTGTGCAGGTTTGGCATGGGTTTGATCCTGGATCCCTGTTTGGAAAGTGGTTTCCAGCTCTAGGAGGATTTAAAACTCTTATAATAGGTGTAGTAGTAGTGTTAGGAACCTGCTTAATGCTCTCTTGTTTGTTACCCATATTTCTCCAACTACTAGGAAGTTTTGTTACTACTTTGGTTCATCAGAAAACTTCATCACAAGTGTATTACATGAATCACTGTCTATATGTCTTGCAGAAAGACCTGGGTAGTGAAGATGAGAGTAAGACCTCCCACTAGTGAGTAAGGTTCTCAAAGACGAGAGTGAGGAGAGAGGTTAAAGATTAACCCCCCCACTCTATTCACATGTGTTATCTGTAAATCTCAATCTATCACAACCCTTTCACATGAATCCCTTAGAGTTGTAAGCCCTTAAAAGGGCCAGGAACTCTTTCTTCAGAGAGCTTGGTTCTTGACATGCAAGTCTGCTGAAGCTCCTGGCCAAATAAAGCCTCTTCCTTCTTTAACCCAATATCTGAGGGGTTTTGTCTGTGGCTAGTCCTCCTACACCACCATGATTCTAAGTTTCCTAAGGTCTTCCCAGAAGCCACTATGTTTCTCATACAGCCTGGAGAACCTTGAGCCAATTAATCTTCTTTTCCCTATAAATTACCCAGTCTCAGGTATTTCTTTAATAGCAGTGCAAGAATGGACTAATATATGATTATTCCAAGTAAACAAAATCAAAATAGACACCATGCCATTGTTAGTAAATTCAAGCTAAATCACCAACCAAAAATATGCATGAATGTCTATTGCAATATGTGTAATGCATCTTTGTGTAACATGCATATTTGAATACAATTTATGTTTATGGGTTTTGAAAAGATAAAATCATTGGGATTCTTTTACATTTGGAATCCATCAAGGTCCTTGAACTAGAAGGTATGATTAATTTCAAAATGAATTTGAGAATTAGTTTGTAAGTCAACAGCAAAAATTAACATAGGTGGGAATTAATGTTATAATTTCATATACTTCTTTCATAACTTAGCAGTTTTTCATACTGGGAAAATTATAAATAATAATAGGAAATATATTAATATATCAAACTGTATACTTCTAGCCCAATTTGTTCTTCTTTTCTGAGAATATATAATTATTATTTGATGTAGTTTTTTTGTTTTAGCTATACACAATCCTTAATTGAAAAATGACCTCCAGTACATATAGAAAATTGGCTGCTTTAGTACCGGTTAATTTTGAAGAAATAGCAAAGAAATGCCCAAACTTTCTTTGTTTTATTAAACCAATGCTGTGTTGTGTTAGACTATTGAAAAACAAAACAAATAGGGACCTGTAATCTTTGAACTGATGAGCTTCTTGAAAATAGAATAAATGCCCCTGACATTGGACTTTTAATATAGTGTTGTTTAAAAGAGTACTTTTGGCTAGCAAAATTAGAAAGGATTTTTTATTTTTTTCATCCTCTATATATGCTGTTCCTTTCTCCAGAAGACAAACCAATGGTATGTGAAAGAGCTTTAAATTTTTCACTCAAAATAATCATGTAGAGATAAAAAAGAACAGATCTTCTTGGAAACCTGTTGTATATTATATCACAGGTCTAAGACAAACATGCATTTTAACTTCACCCTCAACAGAATAAGCTTTTGTGGCCTTAGTGCTTATCATCCATTGTCAGTAGGGAAAGAAAATCACAATTAAGAACAAACATATTTTCAACTTCTAAAAACTAAAAGAGGGAAAATTTAAGGCAGAATTAAATTAAGTAGCAATAAATTAGGACTGCTTTAGCTGGTGGTTTCCGATAAGCTTTAGAGCCACTTCCTTTCACCAAGTATATGAGTGCTGCTTCAGCCATCATTCCTATAATGATGATGATCCTTTCTCTATGATGATGATCCTTTCTCTCTCTAGAAATACTCATATATTCATTATCCTAGGAATATCAGGTTTGCAAAACTGGACCAAACTAAAGACTCTTCAAGGTGCACTTTCGCATCTTAAAAGAGCTACCAAGATTTCGGCTGAGGTATGTGACTTAAAGCTCAGCAGGTAAGATTGGCAAGCTATCCTGTGAAATTTTCAATTAATCACCATTGGTTTTAGTGAATTGTATTATCCTTGTTCTTGTAAAAATTTTCTTTCAAGTTATCATTGCTTATGATTGAAACATGAGCTCTTAGATTTCTAAGGGAGCAGAAGACCTGTGAAGCATTTGAAGCACTTTTGAAAAGAAACTTCATGGCCAGAAACTCACCAAAACCTGAGGAAGTCTTTTTTATTTTGAAATAAATCTGCCATAGAATGCTTCCTTTGTGTTTCTGTCCTGCAGTTGTTTTACTTGAGATTATAGCGAAGTCTTCTCTGTCTTTTATATAATGATTCTTTAATATTTGACCTATTCCCCTTCCCCCACCTCATTTATGAGTTATGTCTATTCCATCTTAAACATTCTCAGGTTGTTAACTGTATCTGCTACTGTAAATGGTAGTTTAGTTTTTGTTATTTTGATTTTGTTTTTTGTTTATTTTGTTTTTTTCTAGCTTTATTGCTATATAATTGACAAATAGAAATTATATGCATTTATACTGCACAAGTTGATGTTTAGCTATTCATGTATGTTCTGAAATGGTTATCCCAATCAAGCTAATTAACATACCAATTACTTCATGTAGTTAACTCTGTGTGTGTGTGTGTGTGAGTGTATGTGTGTGTGTGTGTGTGTGTGTGTGCAATGAGAACACTTAAGACCTACCCTGTTGGCCATCATCTCCCTATATTCCTTTCCTCCCAACCCTCCCTTCTACTCTGTGCTGCTATAAATTTGACTATTTTGGATTTCACATATAAGTGAGACTATGCAGTGTTTTTTCCTCTGTTGGATTATTTAGCTTAGTATCATTTCCTTCTGGTTCATACATGTTATTACAAATGGCAGGATTTCCTTCTTTTTCAAGGCTGAAAAATACTCCAATATATTTGTGTGTGTGTGTGTGTGTGTGTGTGTGTGTGTGCGCGCGCGCACGCGCATGCATGTATAATCCTTCATGGAGTCATTTATCCATTTCTCCATTAACATTTAGGTTTCCCTGAATTGGCTATTGTGACTAATGCTGCAGTACACATTGGGGCGGAGGTATCTCTTTGAGGGAGTGATTTTATTTCATTTGGATATATATCCAGAAATGAAACTGCTACATTATATGAGTTCTAATTTTATTTTTGAGGAATTTCCATACTGCTTTCCATAATGACTGTATTCACTTACATTTCCACCAATAGTTTACTTGGGTTTTCTTGTCTTCAAATCTTTGCCAAGACTTGTTATCTTTTGTCTTTTTGTTAATAGCCATTCTAAGAGATATGAGGTGATAACTCCTTGTGGATTTGAGTTATATTTCCCTAATGCTTAGTGATAAGAAACATTTGTTTCCTCTACCTGTTGGCCATTTGCATGCCTTCTTTGGAGATGTGTCTAGGCAGGTCCTTTGCCCATATTTTAATAGGGTTTTTCATTTTTTTCACTGTGGTGTTGTATGTGTTCCTTATATATTTTAGATATGAACCCCTTATTTGATGTTTTGAAAGTATTTTCTCTCATTTTTTAGGTGTGTTTTTATTCTATTCATTATTTCCTTTGATGTTCACAAACGTTTTAGTTTGATGCAGCCCCACTAGTCTATTTTTGCTTTTGTAGCCTGTGTATTTGGTGTCATATAAAAAAAAATTGTCAAGACCAATGTCAAGGACTTTTTCTTCTATGTTTTATTTTACTAGTTTTACAGTTTCATGTTTTATATTTGCATATTTAATCCATTTTGAGGTAATTTTTGTTCAGTATATGGTGCAAGATATGGTTTCAGTTTCACTCTTTTACATGTGGATATTAAGATTTCCCAACATATTTTATTGAAAACAATATTCCTTCCCCACTGTGTATTCTTGGCACCCATGTCAAAGATTAGTTGAGCATATAGGTGCGAATTTATTTACGAGCTCTCTATTCTGTTCCATTGGTCTGTGTGTCTGCTTTTATGCCAGTACAATACTGTTTTGATTATGATAGCTATGTAATATAGTTTGAAACCATGAGGTATGATGCCTCCAGCATTTTTTTTCCTTGCTCAATATTGGTTCGACTATTCAGGATTTCTTATGTTTCAGTATAAACTTTGGTTTCCAAATCCAAAGATTGTTTAATACAGTGGACAAATCTTTGTTTTCTTTCTGAAACTATCTTTCCAGTATATCGCAGAAGTCAGTGGCCTTAATGAATTGGTATCACTGTCTTTCCTTGCTACTCAAATATGTGTTACATAAATTTGAAAATTATTTGAAAAGAAAATTGCCAAATACATCTCCTTCATATTTCTCCTTCATGTGTTTTTTTATCCTGAAAATAAAACTACAAGAGGGAAAAAACAAGGAACAAGCAACAATAAATAAAATAAAAAAAGAAAGTAGAGATTAGGTCACTAAGAGCAAGATAAAAAGGTGAGTTTTTTCATTGGAGGATTGGATGAAAGAACTAATTAATTTGTCTCTCAGTTTGAGCTTTTCAAGGGTTCTTTAAAAGTCATTCATACTGTGACATGATCTGTTAGCTATTTTCACTTTGGTCCCTATTCCAGAAGCATTTAACTCTCTCTCTCTTTTGTTTTTTTTTTTTTTTTTGCAGGAATGGGGGATAGGGGTAGGGGGATGGAGCCTCGCTCTGTTGTCAGGCTGGAGTGCAGTTGTGTGATCTCTGCTCACTGCAAGATCACCTCCTGGGTTCAAGGATTTTCCTACCTCGGCCTCCTGAGTAGCTGGAACTACAAGCATGTGCCACCACTACCAGCTAGTTTTTGTACTTTTAGTAGAGACAGGGTTTTACCATGTTGGCCAGGATGGTCTCCACCTCTTGACCTCGTGATCCACCCGCCTCGGCCTCCCAAAGTG
Source organism: Colobus angolensis palliatus (assembly GCF_000951035.1). Taxonomy (NCBI): domain Eukaryota; kingdom Metazoa; phylum Chordata; class Mammalia; order Primates; family Cercopithecidae; genus Colobus; species Colobus angolensis. Next base: position 4,139,654 of record NW_012114711.1, read on the forward strand.
CTGGGATTACAGGGCATGAGCCACCGCGTCTGGCAGCATTTTACTGTCTTTCACGTAAGTTCTTATTTTTATCCTTAGTTTTTTGAAAATATAAGAGTGACATTATAAGGAAAACTTAAACTGTGAGTAGCTCCCAGTAGAAATGGACTCCCCCATGACTTTTCTCTCCTGTTTTGCCTCTAATCATTCTTCCTGGTTAACTGAGTATGATTTCTAACATTAAGAAACTTGACCTTCTGGCTATTGGCAAACAATAGAAATTTTTTCTCTGTTGTTATATTATCATATGGCTTCAGTGCATGGCAACACATTTTCACTTCAGTCAATTCTAACAGCATTTGGATTTAGGAATGAAATTGTTCGCATCTTTGATTGATAATTTTTTCCAAAGCAGTGTAAAATAAAATGTGGTTTTGATCTGGAATCACTTTTTCCTACGTGCACACCCACACACACACACATTAGGTGCTCACATACTTACAATGGCACAAACAATTTTGCACTGAACCCTTTACTAGTCACTTAACACTTCTCTCAACTTGAATATTCTGTTTATTTATCAGTGTAATGGCCTTTATCCAAATAAAGTAAAACAATAAAATTCAGGTCAACTAGTCTTTATATCCTTGTTGAAAATATTTAATATTACAAATAATTTTGTTTTTATTTAGTCCTCTTTAAATTTGTCTTTCACTGTATGAGACAGGCGATATATTCGTGTTTATCACTTGAAAAAATTGAATCAAATGTTAAAGTGCTTTAAGAAAGCAATAGTATGAAAGCTGATCAAGCCCACTGTGGTCCACATCCTTTCTTTATATGGTATACTGCTTTTCAGAATCTTGGAAATGTTATTAACACATCAGATTTTTGAGGTCATTGATGGCATAGCATGTATTACATTCTTTATCTCTTCAGTTACTAGAACTAAAACACTAGATCGATTTTAGATGTATGTATGAATTGATAATCTCAAATCTTATTTTTACATGTTTAAATTTTCATCTCTTTTCTGCTTTTTGCCCAAAATATATTGTGTTCCTTAGTTCTATGTTTATATTTAGGAATGAATTATTGAATAAACTAATTTAGGCAGCTTGAGTGGATGCCCTCTTCACATACTGGCCTCTACCACAGAACATGAGAAACAACCGTCAGTAATTATTGGTAAGTATTAATTTTCAGAAGTGGGAGCAAGGAACAGACATGCCCTATCTCCAGCCCACATGCATCCTCGATTAAAAATGATTTGGGTTCTATTCCCTGTCTCCATGCCCACTCTTGAATCCCCAACTTTGGGCAGTCAGATTGGTCAATTTCTTTAGAATGTATTAATCTGGACTCAGCATGAAAGAAAATACCCCATTGCAAATATGGCTTGGAATGCAGAATAGTTTATCTAATTTACATACCTATCTTCTCAAATCTGAGATCTCTGTAAATACCAATTTCCAAGGACTCTTTTGGGAAGAGCAGCTTTCTCCTCCACCGAGTCCTTTTTCTGCTGAGTCTCTGAGCATTTCAGTTCATTCCTAAATGTAATATTATTTACCTTCCTACTGCAAGGAATGTCTTTGTCTCCTGGTGTCTTCTTTTTCTCCTGTTCCTAATATATTTAAGAATTATTCTCTATTTTACTGTCTTGTGGTTAGGGTAATCTCATGGAAGTTAACACATTTGTCCACATGTGTTATCTGTTGGATACCATCACACTGCTCAATTTGCATTTCATAATTTTGTCTTTTGTACTTGTTCATCTTCATTCTATTTCTAGTAGGCAAAAGCGTTCCTCTAGGCTAACATCACTATAACATAAATAAGGACACCCCTAGTTTCTACGCAGCCCCAAAATAAATTCAGCTTCATGTAAATATGACTATTGATAAAGATGTCCACTTATCGAATACACTTATCAGAAGATATTTCTGGTGTCAAATGGATATACTTTCTATCTTAAGAACTCTAATTCTAGAGAAACATGTGTATGGATTTCACCTTTAGGCCTTAGTTTAAACTTATTTAAATTTGTCTTCATAGATCTTACCCTCTCAAGCTATTTTGTTTTATGACCAAGAACAGCATTGAGGTTTTTTATATTTATATATGCGAACTGAAATTACGTTCTAAAATATTTTAAATCCTATTAGTTTCTTTCATTAAACAGAATCCTTTCCTTGTATTAGACATTAATTAGGTGTTAATGTGAATATAATTGTCATGGATTAATATTAAATATTTGCCAATATCTCCCTTTAAAAAAGGATTTTTTATTAAAGTGTGTGAATGTCTTTTTTTCTTCGTAATATCTTAAGTAGAAGAAAACTTTGGTCATACTGTAAAACTTGAGTCTGAAAATGTTTTATTATCTTACACCTGGGAAACTTTTTACAAGTATTTTCTTTGTTATTAAAATGACATTTGGGTTACATGTGAATAATTATTAAAATAATTATAGAACAACATGCATTTGTGAGAAATAATACAAAGAGATTCTGTATACACTTTGCCCAGCTTCCCCCAATTATAATATTTTGTAAAAGTATAGTGTAATAGTAAAACCATAATATTGACATTGTACAATCTATTCAATTTACTCAGGTTACTCCAGTTTGACTTGGACACATTTGTGTGTATGTGCATGTGTACATGTATAAATTCTATAGATTGTTATTAATGTGTAGGTTTATGTATCTACCATCACAATCAAGACACTGAGAAGTTCTGTCACAAGAATTCCTTATGCTACCATTTGACAACCATGAGAAAGCATTTTTAATATATCTATTTTTACATTCGGGAAGGGTCAAAAGTCCTTTCATTAGCCCAGCTCCTGTCCAGATAATTTAAATTAATGGTGTCTGTGTTCTTGTATGGATGGCATCATTGCTTGAGTTATAGATCTCCAGGGTGCTCCTCCTCACACTTTTTCTGAGCCATGATCTATTGCATGTCTGTACATCATCAAAGCAAATTGCTTCTTCAATGATGTGTAAGTACAATACATCATCAAAATGGCACACGGTGATAATGCATTACCCAGAAAAAAATGACTATCATATTTGACAGACAAGGTCAAGGAGCAAATTCAGGCAGCCCCAGCACATTTCATCAGCAGCATTCTTGGTTTAGAAGAAAGTTTGTTTACTTAGAATGATCCACTTGAAATGTGGACAAGGCTAAATACATACATATGCCCTGGGTTGATTCCTTTGGTAAATTAAAAATGAGGTGGTTGAGCTTCCGTTAAAATGACATCTGGATGACATGTGAATAGTTTTTCTGTCCACAGGGTGTTTTGAATCATCTGTGTTTCTTACTCATTCAGCAGCAAATTGTTTTCCAGAGAAAGCTCTTCAACAAGATTGCAAAGTCCTTCAGGGTAGTAACTGTCTTATACATCCTTTGTTTCTTTCACAGTGTCTAAAGCATTGCTGAGCACATGGAAGACAGTCAATAAATACTTGTTTAATGGAATTGAATTTGTAAGCATCAGAGACTCATGCTTCCTTTTCACATAGCTTGACACTTGGCTGCCCAGGATCCTTGCATGCAAAGTGGTAAGGTTACTGTGGGAGAATTCTGTTGGCTTACTATCCCATTTGCTGTCTGCTCTTTCTTTGTTTCTTCATTCTTCTTCCTTTTTTTTCTTCTTCCTTTTTTTTTTTTTTTTTTTTGTAGAGTCTTGTGGCCAGGAGCTATTTTTATAAAAGGATTTCATTTTTTGCTCATGAGGATTAAACTTTTAAGTTTGACTTCAGGATGTGAGAGAAGTACAACTTATGAAGGTTGCTCTGCACTGCAAAAAGGATAGGATTTGAAGAAGGGCTGTTTCTGACATTGGCACAGCAGTATTCCATTCTCCCCCATCCCCTAGTTGCTGCCAAATTGGCCTTTATTGAAAGCATACAGTATTTATTTCTCTAGTCCTTGGATCATAGCAATTTTATTTCAATGTCACCAGTGAAGGAGAGAAAGGCAATATTTTGTCCAAGACTGGGATTTGAAAATGAGTCCTCTGAGGATAGTTAGAGCAACCTAAGTATTAGATGCTGGAAAAATGGATCATTTATTGATATTTTGGTAGGACACATCTCCATTTCAAATATATGCATGCTATAATGCAGTGAATATATAGTGCATTTTAGTCAGCTCTAAAAGTAACAAGCCAAATTTTATACAATTGATACAGACAATGTGTGTTCAAGTGGGAATATATGTTACTGGCTCTCTGCCAGCATGATGAAATAGAGGAGGCAAATACATACAGCTCCTGTGCCAATTCTGGTTGCTCAGTCACAGTTTTATCAATAACATATTGATACAAGTTATAAATCAGGGATCAATTTGCAATGTCTACCAGAGGCCCAAGGAAGGAAAAAGATGGAGAGTCATGGACCATATGCCTAACAAAGGCATTGTACCTGGTCCAATTTTGGACCATGAGTAAACCATTTAATGAAAATATGTCATAGAATTGTTTTGAGATCACATTTTAAGTGGTTTGTTATGATTAATAATGTTTGTTATGATTATGCTAATAGTATATATCATTAAAGAAAATCACTAAATATTTTGAAACAAAAGGAACAAAGAATTTACGTAATAAATATAATCCCCCTCAACTAGAGATGACAAGTTATTGATACTCTTGTAGATATGTTTATTGCATATAATCAAATATATCATGTGATTTATATTTTATCTCAATATTATTTTAGTATCTATATCTCTCATAATAAACCTTTAATATATTTCAATTTCAAAAGATAATTTCTGAAAAACTATTTTTTATATTTGCATGGTAATTAATCATATGGCTATACATAATTTATTTAATCAAACATCTATATTTTTACATTGAAGAAGGATCTAAATTTTGTATGTGAAACATATTAAATATTTTTGCAATAAAAATGTTTCTACTTCTTTAGTAAAATCCCAAAGGCTGATATATTGGATCGAATGTTCTACAGATTTAATGGAATTTATTCAGTACTTAAAAGGAATTGTATTAAATTAAACTACACAAAGTCTGTGCCAGCTTATGCACCTGCAAACAAATGTATCTGATTAGAAGAAGGCAGTGCAATAAGTTATTTTAAAAGGCTTGTTTTTTAAAAAATGAATTAGTTCCAAAACTATTTATGTATTAAGGAACAATTTGAGCATGACACAAATTTCTTGTTTGCCTATGTGTTACTTCATCTTTGAGAAACACTAGGCGGATGCACAAAATGGCACCTGGCAGAACAAAGCCATGTAGCAATACATAAAATGTAAGCATAAACAAACCTCAAACATCTAGCAGCTACTTCAGCTCAGCACAGATATAGACCACTCATCTATATCTGGTGTTACAAGTTTCTGTCTGATTTCAGATAATTCTTATTTCACCACTTCGCAATTCCTCCCAAGCTGAAACCCTTTCAATACTCACTTCCACAAGCAAACCTTAGTTGTTTTTCAAAAATGAAGTGTCATATTTCCTTTATGAAACTATGTATTTCTTTACAACTTAATATGCATAAAAGTATGCTACTATTTTTATTAGGTTCCTATGATTTTCTTCTGTGTATGTCACTGAAAAAATTTTTGACTATTGTTTCCCAACACCAGTTTCCCCATCAGCCATGTAATTTTTATTTCATAAGTTTGCATAGCATGGTGAATTTTAGGAATACATAAGTCATATAATGGAGCTGATTCTCTATGTGTGTATGTTTTCTGAAAGATTCCCTATGTGACATAAGAAAAATAAAAAGCATTTACCTTGCTCTCATATTCAATTCAAATTTATGAACCAGATGTATTGGTTCCCCATGACACACACCAAGCAGCTAATTCTCTAACAGATACCAACTGGGTATACTATAACTTAGCTCAATTTTGACACTATCTACCTAGAGTTATTATCAGATTCTACAGGTTAAGCACTCAGTCTCATAGGACTAACCTCCATTTAAAATGCCAGTTGCAAACCTGGGGTTTTGACCTGTGCTTCTGAGTGATTGGCTATAAACCTGAGTTTCCATCACCCCTTCCTCAGATTCAGCTAATTTGCTAGAGAAGCTCAAAGAACTTAGTGAAACACTTTACTTATGTTTACCCGTTCACTATAAAATACATTACAAAGAGTATAGATGAACAAGACAGATGAACAGATGCATTTTTAAAAGAGCCAGGGCAAGGTATGAGGGCTAATCACACTCCCAGGCACCTCCAGGGAAGCCCGACTTCTGAATTTTTTATGGAGACAACATTACATAGGCAGTATTGATTATATCATTGGTTCTTGGTTATCAACTCAAACATCACTCCCTCTCTCTTCCCTGGAGGGTTGGGGGTGGGGCTGACAACTCCAACTCTAATTATGCCTTGGTCCTTCTGGTGACCAGCCCAGTCCTGAAGCTATCTAAGGGTCGCAAGCCACCAATCTCATTAATATGCAAAAGACACATCGCTCTAGAAATTCCAAGGGTTTTCAGAGCTGTGTGACAGGAACCAGGGGCAGAGAGCAAATGTGTAGTTCTTATTATATCATAATATCACACTCCAATAAGTCAACACTTGCCTCATTCCAGACTAATTCTAATAAATAATGATAGCTATTATTTTTCACTAAAGAGTCAGACCTATGTGGAAGTTGCAGTAAACCCATTTACAATTTATTCCACCATGAAACTTGGAAATTCTATGACCCTTAACACAATTTTAATGTGAAAGTTTTATATTGCCTGTAAACCAAAAAGTATCCGAGACTGGTCTCAATTAATTTAGACATTTATTTTGCCAAAGTTAAGAACAATGCTTGGGAGACAAGTCTGTGCCTTTCTCCAGAGATGATTTTGAGGGCTTCAATATTTAAAGGGGAAAGGGAGAATGCTGACGAGGAGGAAGACATTTTTAAAAGCTGTGTGTGGTTAAGAGGCAAGCATTGCATTCTTCTGAGTCTTTGATCAGCCATTCACATGTGAGAGTAGGGTAGAAAAATAGTCACTTATGCATTCATCTAGCTCGGTGAATCTGCATTTTTTACATAAAATAAACTTAAGGCAGAGGAAGCAATCAGATAAACATTTGCCTCAGATGAGCAAAGGGAGGACTTTGAGTTCTGTCCTTTGTCCTGTACCTGTGAAGACAAGCTATCAATGTACATAGTCAGGGTAAAATTCAACAGAACTGTTTCAGGATAAAGATCTTGGGGCCCACAAGGAATTTGCTCTTGGGCAAATTATGACGGAGGTATGTAGCTTTTTCATGTTTTCAGCCATCTTAGAAACAAAATGGGAGGCAGGTTACATGATGTAGTTCCCAGTTTAACTTTTCCCTTTAACTGAGGGAGATTGGAATCCTGAGATTTATTTTCCTTTCACATATCTTGCACAATTTATTCATGAGCTGCAATTTTATTTAAAATGATTTTATTTTCAAATTTATTACATTCAAATAATCATAAAATGTGTACCTGCATTAAATGAGGCAGTGTTGTTCCTTTTCTTCCTTCTTTTACAGAAGCTTTTTTCCACTTTTATCATTGAATAAAAAAGAAACTTAGTTATGAATAGCATAAATAATGTAATATGTGACTATTTTGCCAGTTATGTTTCTTCTACTGTGAATTTCCTATGCCATAAATAACCCATTTTTCAATTGAGCAGATATTTCTTCTTTCATTAGTTTGCATGACCACTCTAAATGTATCTTATACAGCAATATTCAGTTGGTTAGCTACATGAGTTTATCCCTAGCTTTCCTAATAGCACTATTTCCAGTGTTACACACAAACACACACACACACACACACACAAACAGCACTCACTTATAAGTTGAGTAAACTCCAAGTAAGATAAACCAAATAATTCCACGCCAAGAGACATTTACAAATCTTGAAGAGCCAGAGAAAACCCACACCTTACCTTTAGAGAGAAATAATACAAATGGCAGTAGATTTCTTATTAGAAACCATGGAGTCCTGAAAGAAGCGGCTCAGTGAAATGCTGAGAGAAAAGGCCTTTCAACTGAGAATCCTAGCCCCAGTGAAAATGTCCTCCCAGATTGAAGGGGAAATCAATACATTCTCAGGTGAGAAAATATTAATTTGTTATCATCAAACATACCATAAATAATGGCTAAATAAATTTGTTCTCTAAACAAAAAGAAAATGACCTTCCAAGAATCTTGGAACATCTGGAAAGAAAGAAACAATGTAGTAACCAAAACAGGAAGTAAATACAGTAGGAGTTACTGCGTTTTCTAAAATATGTTTGATGGTAGAAGAAAAAATTGTAACTTTGATGTGTTTCTAAATGCATACAGATGAAAATTTTCTTTTTCTTTTTTTTTTTTTTTTTTTTTTTTTTTTTTTTCCGAGATGGAATCTCGCTCTGTCACCCAGGCTGGAGTGCAGTGGTGTGATCTCGGCTCACTGCAAGCTCCGCCTCCCGGGTTCACGCCATTCTCCTGCCTCAGCCTCCCGAGTAGCTGGGACTACAGGGGCCCGCCACCTCGCCTGGATAATTTTTGTATTTTTAGTAGAGACGGGGTTTCAGCATGTTAGCCGGGATGGTCTCAATCTCCTGACCTCACGATCCACCTGCCTCGGCCTCCCAAAATGCTGGGATTACAGGTGGTGAGCCACCGCACCCGGCCCAGAGGAAATATTTTTAAAAATTATTTATAAACATGGAAAGGTAAAAGAACACACAGCAGACGAAGTTCTATACTTTACTCAAGTAGGTAAAATCACAACAAGCATTGACTGTGATAAATTATGTATGAAAACACAAAATACTTGTACAGATGTGGAGAAACTGGATCACTCTTACATAAATGGTTGGGATTTTAAAACTGAAAGGCACTCCGGAAAACAACTTGGCAGTTTCTCATGTAAACATGTAACTGTCATATAATTCAGCAATTGCTCTTCTGGTCATTTGTTCCAGAGAAGTGAAGACTCGTTTTCACACTAAACTGTGTACATAAACAAAGTATTTTTATTCATAATAGCCAAAAACTAGAAACAGTCTAGATATCCTTTAACTGTTGAATGATGAAACAAACTGGGCTACATCTGTACCTTGGAGTACTATTCAGCAATATGAATTATTCTCCGTGAACACCACCAATCACAAGAAATTATATATTTCATAATTCCATTTATATATCATTTATGAAATGACAAGGTACTGAAATAGAGAACACATAAGTGATTATCAGGTGTTAAAGAAGAAGCGGGACAGAAGGGAAATGGGTCTAGCTAGAAACAGACAATTTGAGGGATATTTGCGCTAATATAAATGTTCTGTATCTCAACTATGTCCATTTTTCTCTTGGTTGTGATTTTGAACTCTTGTTTCTCAAGATATCCTCACTGAGAAAAATGGAGTAAAGGGTATTATGACAATTTAATGTGTCAACTTGACTGGGCCACAGTGTGCCTAGATATTTGGTCAAATATTATTCTGGGTGTTTCTGTCATGGTGTTCTTGAATGAGTTTAACACTTAGATCATTAGACTTAGTACAGCCTATTTTCCTTGATAATGTGAAGCCTTATCTACCCAGTTGCAGGGTTGAATAGAACAAAAGGCTGATACTCTCACTAATAAGAGGGAACTCCTCCTGCCTGACTCTCTTAGAGCTGGGCCATCATTTTATTCCTGCCTTTGGACTTGAACTGGAACATCAGTTCTTCCTGGGTCTCAAGCCTATTAGCCTTTAGACTGAAACTATATTATTGGCTTTCCTGGTGCTCAGGCCTGGGGACTCAGGCTTTCCTGGGTCTCCAGCATGCAAATTACAGATTGTGGGTATTGAAAGCCTTTGTAATTATGTGAGCCAATTACTCATAATAATACATGTCTTCATAAATAGATATATCTCTTCTATGATATATATTCTATCAAGAGATTTATATATGTGTGTGTGTGTATATATCTCCATTGTATGTTTGTATGTGTATAGCTGTGTCTCTCTAAATATAGACACACACATATATACATGTGTATGTGTATATATATATATATGTTTCTCTGGAAAACTTGAATCAATACAGATGTACATGATCTCTCTGTATTATTTCTTGCAACTACGTATGAATCTACGATTATCTTAAAGAAAATTGTTTAATTAAAAAAACATAGTTTCTCCAGGGTACTTTTCCGTTTTTCTCCTACATTTAAAGTTTAATTAGTTACAGCTGGTATTATGGCTGTGTGACCTGTGCACACACGGCATCCCACACAGAGAAGGTCTCCGTGATGTCTAATGCTCTGCTGCTGCTTTTTAACTTTCTTATTATTTGAACAAGATGGCCTATATTTCTATTTTGCAGTGGGATTCAGAAATTATATCATGAGTCTTAGTGATAGGTAATCTAAAAACAAATAGGTATTTGTTTTTCATAGGTAGCTGGGTTTTTTTTTCTAATAAGTGTTAAGTACATTTAGCTGTAGAGACACAAGTTTAAAATCTTATATATACTATATACACGCAAATACATATATAAGCAACTATATATAATATATATGACATAATATTAATTAATATATATTTCATATAATTAATATATGCAATATATTGATGTATTATACAAAATATATAATTAATATGTTATATGTATAATATTAATATATAATATATTAATGTAGATAATATATGTAACTGAAATTAGTTATATTATATCTATTAAAATAAATATAATGGATATATATTATTATTCCATAACACATAATTTTTTATGCATATATAACCAAAATGAGTTAAGCCATATTTAGAAGACAATCAAGAAACCTGAGACTACTATGAGTGCTTTTAAAAAATATTAAAAAACCCTCCCTAACGTGCACCTATATCTGACTCTTAAGTTCAAAACTATTATTTCACCAGATGCGCAATATATTATTTGACCTTTCACAATAAAAAGTTATTATTTTTTATTCTTTTTCACCCAAATGGTTTGCATATTTTGCAAGGATTTATGAAAGAAAATGATAGTGTTCTAATGTGAGTTTTTGCAGAATTTACCATTATATTTATGGTGCCATGAAGGCTCATCATAAATCATAAAATTATGGTTGTTAAGCAAATGAACAAGAAATGTAGTCAAAAAATAAGATTGTATTTGCATAATTTTAAAAGATCATCAGAATACAAAATGAACCTTGACTTTAAAACTTGGCCAACATTTTTAGGTACTGAACTTTCCTAAGATAACTTTCTTCTATTTTTCTTCTTCTCTTTGTCCTCCTTCTTCTCTTTTTCCTCCTCACAATACAGATACACAAGATCTCTCTGTATTATTTATTTTCCTCCTTTTATGTGTCTTTCATATTTGTTGTACTGTCTGTGTCACACACACACACACACACACAAATATATACACAAACACACACACACACATATAAACCTATAGGAAATCTATGCTATTACACTCTCTGCTTCATGTGTAGAATAAAATATAGATGTTTAATTTTTATTCAAATCCATTTCACTAAAACACAACTGCAGTTCTATTAAAACTGAATAAGACCTAGAGTGAGAGCCTTTTACATCTTAGAACATTTCTAAATATGCTTTTGATAAAATTTGTATATATGTCCCCTCCAAATCTCGTGTTGAAATCTGACTCCCAGTGTTTGGGTGGGGCCTAGTGGGAAGTGTTTGGGTCATGGGGGCAAATCCCTCATGAATGGTTTGGTGCTATCCTCATGGTAATGACTTCTCACTCTATTACTTTATACAAGAGTTGGTTGTTAATAGAGGCTGGTACCCCTCCTTCTCTGTCTGGTGCTCTCTCTCTTGCCATGTAACATGTTAGTTCCCCTCTACCTTACGCCATGAGTAAAGCTCCCTGAGGCCTCACCAGATGGCAAGTAGATAATGGTGCCATGCTTGTACAGCCTTCAGAACCATGAGACAAATCATCCTCTTTTCTTTATAAATTATCCAGTCTCAGGTATTCATTTATAGCAGTGCAACATGGATGAACACAGACTCTCACCAAAAGTTATTTGTAGAACCTAATTTCTGTGAGGAGCAGGGATATTTGGGGTTTGTAGATGAATACCACCTTTTACATTGCTTTCATTTTATTTGGTGAATTTTTATTACATATATTTGGTGGTTTTTTAGGCTACTTTTTGTTTTGTTTTGTTGCTGAGATGAGGTTGTCACTACATTGCCTGAAGCTGGAAGCTGGTCTGAAACTCGTGGACTTGAGGGATCCTTCCATCTCAGCCTCCCAAGAAGCTTAAATATAGACATGCACCGCTGCACCTGGCTCAGGCTGTTTTATTAAATAGGGTTGTGTAGGTTACAATTAATAACAACAATCCTTAAACTAGCTCAATCATTCTTAAACCTGTTTGCATTTTTTAATTACTAGGGGAGCTTTTAAAAATACTGATTCCCAAGTAAACATATTTAAAAAAGAAACTCCGGAAAAAAATTCCAGGTGATTCTGGTCAAAAACAACTATCGATTGTGCTTAAGAGATTCCATTGGGATTTCTTGCCATAATGACTAAAATGTCCAGTTATATGTCTAGATTCAGATCTCCATTCAAGATATTAGAATTTTGTATCCTTTTTTTGTGACTCATTTTTCTCTGCATTTTAACTACATTCTCTTCAACTACAAGCAATTTCCTCCATGTGACTGCAAAAGGTGACCGCAGTCAGGTCTATATCGTAGTGGTCATTTATTCCAAGAACATTTATGGTTTGTAAGGTCAAGTTAGTGACTTGACTGTATATGAAGTAGAGTCAACCCCACACAAATTACATGAAATGAGAGCGAGGGGATTTTTCCAAAGATGAGAACACTGGACATGCTTCATGTCTATTTGTGTCTTCAGTCAGTCAGTTTTCAGCATGAAAAGTACATTTCCTTCAGAGAAAACAAATGAACTAACATTTTAAAGACTGGATTATGGATAAAATAAAAGCTATCACCCAATCTATTTGTTTTACATTTGGATTTCTCCCCATTCATATGTTGAATAGAAAATTTCACTTTCTTAAATAGATTTTTTTGAAGTATTTAAAATATGATTTCCTCAAGTATTTGGACATATTTTCTGGTTCATTTTGTTTCACATACTGGAGAAAAAAAAATACCAGCTACAAATATGAAGCAGCAATTGTCTATTGAGCATTGGTATCCGATTTTCTACGGAGAACACTGAAAGCATTGTCTCATTTAAATATATATATATGAGTCTTAGGATGGTCATAACCGAGTACCATAGACTAAGTGGCTTAAAACAGCAGAAATGTTGTTGGATCACAGTTCTGGAAGCTTGAAGTCCAAGTCTGAGTTGTTGACAGGGCCATGGTCCCTCTGGTATCTATAGAGGAATCTTTCCTTGCCTCTTCATGGCTTTTGGCAGTTTTATGCACACCTTTGTTGTCCCTTGAAGCTGCAAAATCCAGCCTCTTGTCACATGGTTTCTTCCTTGTGTGTATATTTGTCTTCTCACGGCTGTCTTCTTACAAAGACACCAGTCACGTTGGATTAGGGACTCGCCTTACTCTGGTATGACCTCATATTAACTACTTACATTCACAACAAACTTTTCTACAAATAAGGTCATGCTTTGTAATACTGAAGGTTAGGAAACACTGGGTGTTAGGACTTCAATATATCTTTTTTCGCTGGGGGGACACAATTCAACTGATAACACAGTGGGGCTAATATAACTCACATTTTACGGGTGAAGAAATTTGTGCATATTGAGTCATTTACATAGTGTCACAAGTAACAGAGCCAGGATTTAAACAAATTCCATCTACCACTGAAATACCACACACAGACCAGTTACTCACCTCACTACTTCCTGCAGCCGATAACAGTTTTCCATTGCCTGAGTAGGGTGGAACTGCCAAAATTAAGAACAATAAAAATGCATAAAATAAGAGGACTTTCATAGCAAAGGAGACAGCCACAGTATAGAACCCAGCACATTGCATTTTTCAGAACAAAATAATAGATATTTTTAAATGAATTTGTTAGCCAAATAGAAAGTAAAGTCTGGTGCAAATATCTCTACTACACAGATAATCTACTGATGACTTACAGTTCAATTGGATATATAAAATATGATAAAACTTTTCAATAATTATCCTCAAACTCTAGAAGAACTTTGAGGAGTCCTTGTTCATACTGCTTTTCTGCATGTAATTATTGAGATTATTAAGATCAATCTGCAGCAGTTTCTTTGTAGATGGAAAAGTTAGTTCTCAGTTCAGAGTATAAACTGCTATAAATATGTGAAGAGAGGCCGGGCGCGGTGGCTCAAGCCTGTAATCCCAGCACTTTGGGAGGCTGAGACTGGTGGATCACAAGGCAGGAGATCGAGACCCACGGTGAAACACCGTCTCTACTAAAAAATACAAAAAACTAGCCGGGCGAGGTGGCGGGCGCCTGTAGTCCCAGCTACTGGGGAGGCTGAGGCAGGAGAATGGCGTAAACCCAGGAGGCGGAGCTTGCAGTGAGCTGAGATCCGGCCACTGTACTCCAGGAAAAAAAAAAAAATGTGAAGAGAAAGAAACACCAAGAAAAGAAGAATTTTAAAAAGTTTGGTGGACTGGGAGGAGAAAGGGAGTTGATATTTAAAAGACATTAGGTCCATGAAGGGTGCCCTCCAGATGTTCCCAAGACTTAGGCATTCAAACTGTGTTCCTTTGTATGGTGCATAGGAATGAATTAATCAGCCTCTTGTTGCAGTGTGATTTGTAAAGCATCAGCTTCAAGGTTATCCTGGAGCTTGATAGAAATAGAGACCCACCAGTCCCACGCACTGCTTAACAAATGAGAATCCACATTTTCAGAAGATCCCAGGTAATCCCTATGTACATCAAACTGTGAAGAACAATGAGCCAGACCACAGAGTGCAAAGCCTTGTTCTAAGCCACAGTGATCCTGACTCTCCTCACCATTTTCTCTTTCAAGGTCCTGACTGTGGGCAAAATATAGAATCTTAGAGCCTGGATTGTAACAGTTTTACATAAGCAGCACACTGATGGAAGCCGGTACAGAGGAAAAGAGAACTGACAGCTCTTGAACTTTCACCCTCTTTCAGAATTCTTAAAAATTCAGAGAGCTGTTCTTTGAAGAGGCATTTTTCTCTCAGCAGTTGAATCTTTGTAGTGTGACTTGTGAGAGCACGTCAAAGACTTCCTCTGAGGAGTCAATTTCCCTGCCATCCCACCCCGCTCCTTGCCTAGCCTTCTTCCACATCTCCTTTATCAGAGGGCCCTCAAAACTATAGACGGCAGGCAGTGACTTGGTGCTGACCATAAAATTCTAAAAGGAAGTCAACTCAGTATTGTAGTTTCAAATGGAATTTGCATTTCTAAAGTCTGACTAGGATAGCATTGAATATACCAAGAAGTTTCTTCCCAGAAACAAAACCCTGTTCTGAATGTAGTGTTAAGAGGAAGCTTTTCCTGTTTCATGTGGTTGTGATACTCAGATCGGTGTGCTGTTATCAGCCCTGTTGAATACATTTCCAAATCCGTTAGGCTTTTGCATTTTCCCCTACTCTAGAAAGTAAAAACTATAATCAAACTCATTTTCTTCACCCCTTTACAAGAATTAATGTTATAATCAATTGAATTGCATGGACATGCCAGTATCTATCTTAAATCTGTGTAGGCAGAATGAAGAAAGCATAATTGGGCTGCGCTAATCTTTTAAAGGCAAAATGAAGTTTTCAGTTTGGAATTGATTAATTGTTAGGGGATTAAGACCTTTGTGGTAATTCCCTGCAGCTGGGGCAGTTAGAAGGCAGGAGATTTGAGTTTCTGCCTTGTAAACAAATCTTTAAAGTAGATTTGCTATTTCTGCGGGGAGCCTCGGTGGAACTTGGTAATTGGCAAGATTTGGCATTTTTCTGCTTGGGAAAAGAACAAGATGGGTCTCAAATCTATGTCCTCTGTTTCTCAGATCAACATCACCTTTTGAAAAATAAACTGATTCTTTGGCCTTAATGACTACTAAAGGAAATTAAAAACAAACAAACAAACAAAAAACAGAAGCAAAATGATTAAGGAGGCTAGGCGCAGGGGCTCACGGGTGTAATCCCAGCACTTTGGGAGGCCGAAGCGGGTGGATCACCTGAGGTTGGGAGTTCGAGATCAGCCTGACCAACATGGAGAAATCTCATCTCTACTAAAAATACAAAAATTAGCTGGGTGTGGTGGTGCATGCCTGTAATCCCAGCTACTCGGGAGGCTGAGGTAGGAGAATCGCTTGAACCTGGGAAGTGGAGGTTGCGGTGAGCCGAGATCATGCCATTGTACTCCAGCCTGGGCAACAAGAGTGAAACTCTGTTTCAAAAAACAAACCAAAAAAAAAAAAAGATTAAGAATGAAAATTTATTTAATATTATTTAGGACAGTAAGAGCAGATGTAGTCATGGAAGGACAACGTGCAGATAATTATACAAAAAGAAGATTGTGAAACCTTCAGATCTGTTTAAAATTTTATAATAGCTTTGGATTTTCAAATAAATTGCGAAGAGTTTCTATACCTGTATCTGGTTTCCCCTGTTAACATTATACATTAGTGTTTTATAGTGTTAGTGTTGTATAGTATCTTAGTTAATGAAACAATCGTGATACCATTGATTATGATTTCCTGAAGTCTGTAGTTCATTTGGAATCCTTTAATTTTTAAGAAGTGTCCTTTCTCTGTTCCAGGATCTCATCCAGGATGCCACATTACATTTAGCTCTCATGTCCCTTTAGTCTTCTCTTTACTGTATTTCTCACACTTCCCTTGCCTTTGATGATCTTTACAGTTTGAAGGAGAATTGATTAAGTATTTTCTAGTCTACATATCAACTGAGGCTTGCTTGATATTTTTCTTTAAAATATTTTTTCCCATTTGTATACATGTGTGGCATACAAGTGCAATTTTGTTACATGCATATATTGCATAGTGGTTAACTCAGGGCCTTGGGCTATCCATCACTTAAGTAACGTACACTGTACATTGAAGTAATTTCTCATTCACACCCCCTCCCCCTTGTGGGTCTCCATTGTCTATTATCCACTCTACATCCATGTGCACGCACTTTATAACACCCACTTACGAGTGAGAACATGCAATATTTGACTTTTTCTGTCCAGTGATGTTTTCCTTTTGATTAAACTGGGATACACATTTATGGAAGGAAGACCAGACAGGTACGTGCCATTCTTATCACATTATCTCAAGGGCATACAACATCAACATGACTTACTGCTGTTGATGTTGACCATGGACACTGGGTTGAAGTAGTGTTTTTCAGGTACTCCACTGTGAAGTTATTTTCCCCTGTTTATAATACTGTATGCTTTAGATATAGGTTATTATGTACAATCCACACTTAAAACGTATGAAGTTATCTTCCACCTCCTTGAGGGAGTGAAGTAGTACCTACATAAATTATTTCATATTCTTATACAAAGGATATTTGTTTATTTCATTTATCTACTTATTTATTTGTCTTGATAAAATGTAAATAAATCACTATTTATTTATATTATTATAGACACATGAATATCTATGGTACACTTTGGGTTACAATCCAGTACTTATTTTGTTACTCACATTGTTCTTGCTTTGATCACTGGGACATCTTGCAGTTGGTTCTTGTAATACACCATTTTTAAAAGCAAAATGGAGCTAAATGTGGTGGTGCATGCTTGTAGTCTTAGATACTAGGGAGGCTAAGGTGAGAGGATCACTTGAGCCCAGAAATTTCAGACTGCATTAAGAGCTATGATCACATCACTGCACTCCAACCTGGGTAACAGAGCAAGATGCTGCCCCTGCCAAAAAATGAAAACAAAAACCAGTAACAATGCTACATGGGAAGTGAGCATGTCAATGTGATATTTTATAATTCTATCCAAATACTAGTAAGCATGATTCTTAGAGAAGTGGCTAAATCTAAGCATTGTTTTCGCATGAGATTGCTGTTAGAAAAGCAATAGAAAAAAAAAAAAAGAGTTGAATGAGTCAAGAGATAGGGAGTCTTTCAGTTACCTTAGAGTCACATTAGGTATGTAGAGAAGCAGTTCAGATTAACAAAGTTCAAAATCCCGCCATCAGATCTGTATAGCAAGCTTTGCAGCTTTGCACACTAAAGAGCTAGAGTATCTATGACCCTTGGATGTAAGAAGATATTAACTCAGTGGAAAATAAAAACAAAATTAAAAATGCCTAGGTAGACTCATTTATGGGTTTATAGTATCCCTTACTGGGGCACAGATGGGAAAGGAGAAACTGTTTTTAGATAAAATGATCAGAAACTTACACTGTGACATTCATTTGTTGGTTCAGTGTTTTAATTTGGAAGTAAATTATACTAAACAGTAGTATGACGCTTTCTATAGAAAATCTTCTACGTGTATTGAGTCACTGCCTATTAAATTAGTTTAATCAGCAAGTCATTTTTGCTGAATCTCTTACTCTCCATTAATATTGCCTTGAGGCCGGGCGCAGTGGCTCAAGCCTGTAATCCCAGCACTTTGGGAGGCCGAGACGGGTGGATCACGAGGTCAGGAGATCGAGACCATCCTGGCTAACACGGTGAAACCCCGTCTCTACTAAAAAATACAAAAAGCTAGCCTGGCGAGATGGCGGGCGCCTGTAGTCCCAGCTACTGGGGAGGCTGAGGCAGGAGAATGGCGTAAACCCGGGAGGCGGAGCTTGCAGTGAGCCGAGATCCAGCCACTGCACTCCAGCCCGGGCGACAGAGCGAGACTCTGTGTCAAAAAAAAAAAAAAATTTTGCCTTGAAGGTGTAAATGGCATGCAAGTTGCCTAAATAAAGCTACAACATTCTGTAAGTGAATGAACTACTTGTGCAGATTTGGTACAGGTGTTCACCCCTGTAAACTCACAGTTATTTTAGAAGTGATGTACAGGTTGTCAATTGTCCCCATCTGCCTCATTCCCCACATGCATTGTCGCCTTTGTGTCAATCCAGATCTCATTAGCTATTTGTAGACAAAGATGGAATGGTAGATAATATATAAGTAAATGTGGTTGTGTTTTAGCTCTACATGGGAATGCACAAGAGACTCACTCTTAATTTTTACTATTTCATGTATGTGCAGTCTCTTAATGCTTACTATTTCACGTGTGTGCAGCCTCTACAACTACAGTGCATCCCTATTGTTTGTACAGTGACAATAATAGTAAGAATAATAACTTATTACATACCATACTACAGAAACTGTTTAAATTACATCCAATGTGTCCATGTAATCATCATTTTAAAATAGGAACTCCTATTCAGTAGCAATGTGCGGTTTATAGATATCTTTCACATTTTAAGATATGAAAATCAGTCCTGCAAAAAAAAAAAAATCAGTTAAACATATGTTTAGACCACTTCTATTTTAATCCCACCAAGCATATGGCAAGCTTAACCTTAGGGGTTTGTGTGTGTGTGGAGGGTAGGGGTTCTCTAAACTTAAAACCGTTTGTGGATGCACATGAAATTATACACAATGCCAAGAAGGGGCACAGGCCCTGCTCTGAGTCATCTGACTGCACAAGTTAATAGTGAGATATAATGTAAAGGGTCATGGTTCTCTAGTTGGGGTTTTTTACAGCCTGTTTCTCTGTCTCTACATAGCACATAACCTTTTTTTCAAGTCTCAATGCCTCTTTGACAGATTGGCCCTGGGTCTACTATCTGGTTTTCACTGCTTCTGTTCTTTTTTCTACTTGCCTATTTCTTTATTATTATTATTATTATTATTTTACTTTAAGGTCTGAGATACATGTGCAGAACATGCAGGTTTGTTACATAGGTATACAGTGCAATGGTGATTTCCTGCATCCATCAACCTGTCGTCTAGGTTTTAAGCCCCCCATGCATTAGGTATTTGTCCTAATGCTCTCCCTCCCCTTGTCCCGCAACTGCCCAACAGGCCCCAGTGTATGATGTTCCCCTCCTTGTATCCATGTGCTCTGGTTGTTCAACTACCACTTATGAGTGAGAACATGTGGTGTTTGGTTTTCTATTCTTGTGTTAGTTTGCTGAGAATGATGGCTTCCAGCTTCATCCATGTCCCTGAAATGATATGAACTCATTATTTTTATGGCTGCATAGTATTCCATCTACATGCCTATTTCTGAGACAAGCATGTTGTTTATGCCCAGTGCATTTTCTTTATACACAGAGGCTGAGAAAGAACCAGGAAGCCTCTGACTGTTTCAAGTGTGTTCTCTGCTATACCTGTCTACTGATCCAATAAGCATAAGTTCATTGAATAGAAAAGGCCTGTAGTCCCAGCTACTCGGGAGGCTGAGGCAGGAGAATGGCATAAACCCGGGAGGCGGAGCTTGCAGTGAGCTGAGATCTGGCCACTGCACTCCAGCCTGGGCGACAGAGTGAGACTCCGTCTCAAAAGAAAAGAAAAGAAAAGAAAAGAAAAGGGCAATATGCAAAGAGAGCAAAATGAAACATATCTCAAAGGAAAGTTCCACTGTAAATTTATTTATTTGACGTACACAGAGGAATTTGAGTTAGGTCTAGTTTTTATGCCCACTTTAAAGACAAACTAATTGAAACTTGTTCAACCCTATAGAACCAGTAAATGTCAGGATCAGACCTGGAGACATACTCCCCTGGGTGCATATTTTATATCTTTTTCATTTTATCACCCCAAATCATTTGCTCCTGAAGTAAATTCATATAGTATTTAACAAATATTTACAAAAGTTGACTATAGTAAAAGTGTTATGTTAGCTGCTATGAAGTAGAAATATAATCACAAGTTTATCTTAATGAAGCATCTCCACTTTGTAGAAGGGAAATTGAGATTCTGAATCATTAAGGTTTTAAATGTCTTCACATGGATTGTATAGAATACAGAGTTGAGTCTAGGACTTATTAAACTGTATCTGTCACTCTATTGGTGTATTAGTCTGTTCTCATGCTGCTAATAAAGATCTACCCAAGAATGAGTAATTTATAAATGAAAGAGGTTTAATGGACTCCTAGTTCCGCATGTCTGGGGACGCCTCACAGTCATGGCAGAATGCAAAGGAGAAGCAAAGTCATGTCTTACATGGCAGCAGGCAAGAGACCACATGCAGGGAAACTACCTTTTATAAAACCATCAGATCTTGTGAGGCTTATCCACTGTCACAAGAAAAGCACAGGAAAATCCCATCCCCCTGATCCAACTACCTCCCACTGGATCCCTCCCACAAAATGAAGGAATTATGGGAGCTACAATTCAAGATGAGATTTGGGTGAGGACACAGCCAAACCACATCAATTGCTCTATTTCAGTTTGAGAACATACATCTGAATTTCAAGGAAATTTGACTACATTTGAAGAAATTGACTATCATTACTAATTTCTAATGGATGTTGCTGCATGTAATACTTTCTATATGAGAAACAAGATGTAAGGATGAAGATGAGGGACAAATTCCCCATCTAGAAAGATCAAGGGTGCAGTCAAGGAAGAGTTGAACTTGATTCGGAACTGAAGAATATTTGGGATTTCAACTAGTTCAGACTGCAGCTAGGCACTCATAGTAGAGGAAAGGGCATGAACAAAACATGAGCTGACAAAATCACTCTAATGATTGGAAGAGTTTAGTAACCATTAAAGGATGTAGAGAAGGAAATAAGCTTTAGCTCTGGGTAATATCCAAAAGAAAAGTGAGGTTAAGGTCAGTAGTTACGACGGGGCATGCATGGCCTCACAGTATCAAGGATTAATTAGTTTAATTGTTTCTAGGTACTTTCAGCAGTTCCATGTTTCTCTCATGTTGAACTTGAATATCTACAGTAAGTACTTTTGGCTTTGACTTTTGTCTTGTTACATATACTTTTGTTTAGCTTTTCAGGGCATCTCCAAATATACTTATTCCTCATGAAATATTCTCCATCTTCTCAAGATTTTCTTACACATATTTTCATTTCTGAGTATAGTGGAATAAAATATGAAGAAAGAATTTTTCACACAATTATATTCTCCTTTAGAGGTGAAAGAAGTTTTTTGACTGACTACATCTTTCAGAGAAATTCTATAGTCACTGGTAGATCCTTGCCTTTGAGAGGACAAATTTGAGTGTGTTCCACAAGTAAAATCAGAAATTGAGCTTTTTATTTTACTAACCAGATTAATGCTCTATTTCAAAAATGCAAATAGGTTGTACTTTTATTTTAACTTGGGGCTACTTTTGCCTACTATTTTGCTGGTTTTGTTGTTTTATTGCAAAACCACAATTACTCAATTACTATTACACAATGGAAGCTCCATCAGTGAAGATACTTTATCTACTTTCTTTGCTGCTATATTATGGGGTAAAAAATGCTTTGCATATGAGAACAAGTAATAGTGAAACTGGTTATTTTTAGCAGAGTCTGCATTATATATAGGATCTTTTATTTGAAGATCCAAATATGGTTATGTAATCAATTGTTCAGACAAGAAAAACATAGATTAATTGAGTTAGATAATTAATAACCTATTAATTGAGTTAGATAATAGGTTAAACAATAAAACAAGCTATAATCATACCCCATTAGAAATACTTTTGTATAACAACAGTGTTTTAACATGTTTATTTGGATTATCAGTGACTATGGAAGTCAATTAAGTGTGGAAGCAAAACATGGTATTTGATGACATTACCAGCCCTGTATTGCTACAAATACATTCTATAATAGCACCAGACACATCATTCAGATTTTATGACAAGATGCAATAACCAGCCACCTGTGATGATAAAAATATATTTTTTTCAAATAAAATTTCTAGCTACCTTTATTATGCATGTTTTCTGTGTTGTCTTGTAACATTAACTATGGACATCACATGCCAAGCGTGATAAAGAGAATTTCTTTAGAATCGAGTTTTATGACAAAGAATGTATTCCAAAGTAAGGATTTATGTTGGTGGATAATTATGAGCCAGACCAACTACTTTGAATAACTTACATCAGGTCTAGGGTTAGAGAAAATGAGGAGAGGGTAGTACAATTAAATGATCAATCCTAACTAGTCTATTTGTTTATACAATAATAAAAAAAATAGTAGTTTCTATTGGACTGAAATTTTCCAGGTAAAATTTATGTTGTATTAAATTAATTAAATAATAAATGTAATTGCCTTAAATCAATGCATGCTTAGGATTAATACTAATTAAAAATATAAGGATGCAAGAAGATTTACGACAAAGTGATAGTAAAAGTGATCTTCCCTCAATCTCTTTTTCTCCCCAGAGCAAAACCTGTTTATAATTTTAGTTTTTATGAGAGCTACTTATATAAAAAGGTAGGCAAGAAGAAATTATTTTTTCTACTTGTGTATCTGAAAGCATCATTTCTTCTCCTTCCTTCCTTCCTTCCTTCCTTCCTTCCCTCCCTCCTTCCCCACTCCTTCCTTTCCTCCTTTCTTCCTTCCTTCTTTCCTTCTTTTCTCTTTCAGTTCCTTCTTCCCTTCTCACTCCTCCCAAATTTAAAGTCATCTGTCCATTGTCTTTGTCATCCAGTATAGATTATAAGGAAATCTGATGATCTTCTCCTTAATAATGAACGTGCTTGTTTCCTCTCAAAAATGAGAAAGCTTTTGGGAGCTTCTTTTTATCTTAAGTGTTCTGAAATTTCAAGACAGTATGCCTGGGTTCTTCTTAAATTCCTTTTGCCGGATATTCAGGTTTCAAATCAGAATGTTTATGTCCTTCTTCATTTCTGCAAAATTATGTTCAATTATTTCTTGTATTGTCTATTCTTCATCTGTGTTCTTACTGAGATATTGAATCATCTGAATTTGTTCCTTTTTTGTATTTTTTCTTTTTTCACATTTTATTAGAATTATTTAGCTTTATTTTAAAGTTCTATGATTAAGTTTTGGTAATTATATTTTTATTCTTTAAGTGACCATTCTTGTATTTAAATTTTTATAGCATAGTCTACTTTTTAATGGTTGTCACACATTTTTGAATGTTTACTGACAGAGAATCCTTTTAAAATTGTTTTCTTTCTATAAATTAGGTCTGTTTGTTTTGGAACAAGCTTTTCCATTTCTTTTTCTTGATCTCGTCTTTAGTGAGCCCCAGCTGTTAATTTATGTTGTAGAAGGACAGTGACACTGGTCACAGATTCCCCAAATGCTAAGGCTAGTTGAGAACCAACATCCTCATCAAAGATCTTCATTTTCCCCAAAGACAAAATCCAGTGCTTTTAGAAAAAAATAATAATTACTTTTGGGATGTTATTTCCCTCATGATAAATATAGTTGCAGTTTACACTCTCTACTGCTTTGAGAGAGAAATTTCTGTCAAGTTGTGAAATTGGTCCACACAGAGTACTTCAATTAAGTTCAGTTTTTGACCCCATTGTCTTCTCAAAACAGTCAGCATCTCCTCAATCTGAAGTCACAGGATGGCAGAGGTTCTGCTTAGCAGACTCTCCCACTTTGAACTGGAGTATTTTGTTTTACATCTTTCATCTATTTTCCAATTATTAGAAGTTTGTTGACTTTTTTGTAAACTTTTTTTTTCATTTGCACTTCTACATTCATTTATATTATGCCTTTTACTTCTGTGGGAGCTCAGTAATGAAGCAAACATATATGCCTACATCACCATATTGAATTCAACATAGAGCGTATGATTTTTAAAATAAACCCTGAAAGAAAACTGCCTATAAATCTACGAATCCTCTTGTATTTTCTTTTTATATTTACTTGCAAATTTTTAATTTCTTATATTTCCTAAACTAAGAATTTTAGGCATTTTTACATTTGTAGCATCAAAAATAATGTTTTAAAATGATGATGTACTTAGAGTCAATCTATTGGGATTGAGTGTATTTTTAAAATTAGAATTGTTAAAATATTATTTGACATTTGCTTCGCTTCTGGTACTGGTAGGCTAGTTTGCTACAGACTAAATCTCACACCAAAAATCTCTAGAAAAAAAGGCACAAACTTATTGTCTCAAAATATCCATGTTTCAGCAGAGGTTAGCTGGGTCTTCTGCTTAGGGTATTGTTATGCTGAATTCAGGGTGTCATTGGGACTGCAATCTCATCTGAAGCTTGAGGTCCTCTCCTACACATGCTCAGGTTATCATTCCTTGTGGCTGCAGGACTGACCAAAGTTTTCTTTCTGGCTCTTGGCTGGAGGATATGCCAAGCTTCTAAATTATGCTCACAATTCCATGCCATGTGTCCTCCTTCATAGGACTTCTTACAACAGAGAAGATTGCTTTGTCCTCAAGACGAGCAGAAGAGCATTTTTCTCACATTAAATCTGACTTATTTTGTCCCTAACCTCTTAACAACATTTAATAAAAGCTAAATTGGTCAGATCGGACTCACACTGACCTAAACATAAGATTAATAAGGATAAACTTTCCCTTGGTTAATTTAAAGTCAACTGAGGAAGATGCTAATTACATCTGTAAACCCCTTTGCTATATAAAAATAACAATCTTGACAGTAATATACCCTCATATTCACAGTTTCCTTTCACACTCAAGGGGAGGTGATTATATAGGGTTTATGCACATGGAGCCAGACATCTTGGAAGTCATCTTGGAATTCTTCCGACCATATCAGTAGGCAAGTCTCATAACCAAAACCAGGAGAAAGAAAAGGAAAAAAAATAGCTCACAGGAAATCCAGATATTGGGGTTATCATAAGTAATTTCTAAATAAATATTTAATATGTTAAGTATTTTAAATGTTTTAAATATTCAAAAAATTAGATGGCCATGGAAATGTTCATTAGAGAACAGAAATTAGGATTGCTAGACTTACCAAATAAACATATAGAGCTCCAAGTTAATTTTAAATATCAAGTAAATAGCAAATACTTTATGAAATATATCTCATGAAATATTTGGGATATATTTATACTAAAAGTTTATTGTTACTGAAATTCAAGTTCAATCGGGTACCCTTTAGTTGACAACACTAACTGTAAACTATCAAAATAAATAAAATTTTTGAACTGTAAAATATAACAAATACAATTAAAGACT
The DNA here is from genome assembly GCF_000951035.1 of Colobus angolensis palliatus. Classification (NCBI taxonomy): domain Eukaryota; kingdom Metazoa; phylum Chordata; class Mammalia; order Primates; family Cercopithecidae; genus Colobus; species Colobus angolensis. The sequence continues at coordinate 4,165,667 of NW_012114711.1, forward strand.
CAAGAGGTTCAAAGCACAACAGACTAGATATAATTGACAAGAAGATTAGTAAAGTGCTAAGTAGGTCAGAGAAGACATACACTGTAAAACAGAGAGAAAAAAATGGAAGATTCACAAAAGAGCATAAGAAGCACACAGGACATGAGAAAAGTATTATTTAAAGAAATAATGTCTAGGGATATTCTAAAACTGACAAAAGACAACAAGTAGCAGATTCATACAACACTACATTTATTAAGAAGGATAAATTCAAATAAGCCATACTTACCACATCATGGAAAATAGTAAAATGAAAAGAAAATCCTAAATAAGCTAGATAAGAAAATGTCATACTACCTTTAAAACTGCAACAATATTGTAACACTTTTAATTGATTTACTATATGAAACATTGGAAACTAGAAGTCAAGAACTGTGATCTTTGAATTTTTCTTAGGGGGCAGGTACCACATTGCCAAACTAGAATTTTATTCCTGGCAAAAACATCCTTTCAAATGAAAAGACAAACAATGGAAAATGAACTTGAAACTGAAGAGTTTAGAATTACAAAGATTTTTTCCCCTATTTCCTAGGAGCTCAACAGCCAATTAAGTTTTATTATAAAAAATAAAGCAGCTTATATCTACTTGAAAAAGTGAAGGCAAAATTAAAATGTCTTCATTTAAACTAAAAGTCATAGGATTTATCACTAGAAGAACTACACTAAAGAGCTCTTCAGCCATCATGAAAATGTTTTGAAATATAAGCAGAAAGGAATAAAAAACAGTGCAAAGGATATTATGTGGGAACATGTAAAAGAGTACTTCCCATATAAAGCAATATTATTAATTATGTCAGATTTAAAATATGGAGAGAATAAGAATACATGGCAACAATAGCATAATAGATGGAGTGAAATTGAGTTAACATCTAAGTGCCTTGCATTTTTGAGGAAACTTTAAACTACTAACATATCAGAAATGAATAAGGATATATATTGTATGTTAGGAAATTCACCATAGAAAATGAAAAGGATGTACTATATAATAGTAAACTAATGAAGACTATAATAATGAATTACTCTCAATATAAAAGAAATAAGTAGGACAATATAAAACAGGACAATTTCTTTCATTTTATTATACTTTAAGTTCTGGGATATATGTGCAGAATGTGCAGGTTTGTTATACAGGTATACATGTGCCATGCTGGTTTGCTGCACCTGTAAACCTGTCATGTAGGTTTTAAGCCCTGCATGCATTAGGTATTTGTCCTAATGCTCTCCCTCCAATTGTCCCCCACCCCACAACAGTCCCCGGTGCGTGATGCTGCCCTTCCTGTGTCCATGTGTTCTCATTGTTCAACTCCCACTTATGAGTGAGAACATGCAGTATTTGGTTTTCTGTTCCTGTGTTAGTTTGCTGAGAATGATGGCATCCAGCTTCATCCATGTCCTGGCAAAGGACATGAACTTATTCTTTGTTATGGCTGCATAGTGTTCCATGGTATATATGTGCCACATTTTCTTTGTCCAGTCTATCATTGATGGGCATTTGGGTTGGTTCCAAGTCTTTGCTATTGTGAATAGTGCTGCAGTAAATGTACGTGTGCATGTCTTTATAGTAAAATGATTTATAATCCTTTGGGTATATACCCAGTAATGGGATTGCTGGGTCAAATGGTATTTCTAGTTCTAGAACCTTGAGGAATCACCACACTGTCTTCCACAATGGTTGAACTAATTTACACTCCCACCAACAGTGTAAAAGCATTCCTGTTTCTACGCATCCTCTCCAGCATCTGTTGTTTCCTGACTTTTTAATGATCACCATTCTAACTGGCGTGAGATGGTATCTCACTGAGGTTTTGATTTGCATTTCTCTGATGATCAGTGATGATGAGCTTTCTTTCATATGTTTGTTGGCCGCATAAATGTCTTCTTTTGAGAAGTGTCTGTTCATATCCTTCACCCACATTTGGATGAATTCGCTTGATTTTTCTTGTAAACTTGTTTAAGTTCTTTGTAGATTCTGGATATTAGACTTTTATCAGATTGTTGGCTTGCAGAAATTTTCTCCCATTCTGTAGTTTGCCGGTTCACTCTGATGATAGTTTCTTTTCCTGTGCAGAAGCTCTTTAGTTTGATTAGATCCCATTTGTCAATTTTGGCTTTTGTTGCAATTGCTTTTGGTGTTTTAGTCCTGAAGTCTTTGCCCATACCTATGCAGACAGGACAAATTTTTTAAAAATTCATAGAATAGTCTATTTAAACTCAAATAGTTCAGCTATTACATTAAGTTAATATGGACAAAATCCTGTAATTTGTATGCAAACAATTTAAAATTCAATCCTAAAACAAAATTTAACTACATTCTGCTGATAAGAGATGTATCTTTAATATAAAAAGAAGAAAGACTGAAAGTTGAATTACAGAACATGATAAACCTAATCAAAACAAAGCTAGTAATTTTAAAGAAAGTATACTGAAAAGCAAGAAATATTTATACATAAAGTTTGACATTTTATAATGATGAAAGGATAAAAACAACAGAAAAAGATGACAAAAATAACTCTGTAAGCATCTAATAACCTAATCTCAAAATGAATAAAACAAAAAAGTACAAAATAAATAAACAATAGAAGAAAAATAATGAATAGCTACATTTACAATCATAGTTAAATAATTTAATGCAATTTTTCTCAGTAATTAAAGAATAAGCAAAAAATGACTAGATAAATTAAATACCTTACATACATATAATAAAATATAATTTTGCAATAAAAATAAAGTATTGATACATATTACATTAAACATAAATTCAACTTGAAAACTTTATACTAAGTGAAAAAATCCAGTCACACATTGGACAAAAACTTACAAAAAGACATTGTAAAATTCCATTTATATAAAATGTGTGTAATAAGCAAGTTCTTGGAGATAGAAAGTAGTTTGGTGCTTGCCTGGGGCTGGTAGATGAAGGTGGGGAACAATGAGAATGACTGCTGATAAGGACAAAGATTTCTTTTTAAAGTGATATGAATATTACAGAGTTTGATGATGGTTGCACAAATGTGTGAATGTAATAAAAACCACTGAATTATACACTTTATTTGATAAATTATAAATTATTTATCCATAAAACTGCAAAAATGATTTTTTAATTAAAATTGCATCATCCACCTGTAAATGGCATTAAAATTATTTTCGGTTCAGTATATTCTAGAGCAGTGGTTTTCAACGAAGTCTAACTTTGCCTCACAGGGAACATGTGTAATGTCTGAAGACATATTTGATTGTAACAGTAGAGGTGGAGTGGGTATTGGCATTAACTAGGTAGAAGCCAGAAATACTAGTAAAAATCTTACAGTGGGTAAGACAGCTCCCAACTAAAACAAAACAAAACATGTAACTGCCCCAAAATGTCAACAGTTACAAAGGTTAACAAGCCCTCTTTTAGAGACATTGATCTCTATTCCTATATAATTCTTAAGCCTCATGGTAATACAGTCTATCTTGGAATGTGAATGAATGTAAACATTACAAGCAACAACATGTCACATTTTTAGAATTTACATCATTCAGAATGCACCTTAGTATTACCTGACCCCAAAGCTTAGAACGATTTTGCCAATTTTGCAAATATGAAAACTTGGATTATGTTATTCTTTTTCTGATGGGCCAAGAAAGGTATAACACTACACTGGCACTTTTTTTTAACTTCTATACTAATTACTTTCTGAATCTATCTATCTATCCATTCTTTTACTACTTAAAAAATATTATTTTAATCTTTCTAAAACTAAGGCCTAAAAATAAAAAGTGCTATTTTGTCTGACAGCAAAATAAATAAGTAGTTTTTAAAATAGTAAGCTGAAGTTTAATAATGATTTTGTTAAAATTATAGTAACTTTTTCCTGCAGTAATTATTTTTGATAAAAATTAATACAATCACATGATACAAAATTAAGATATAGTTTAGTAAGAAAAACATAAAATAATCAATAACCATTGTAGAACAAAAATAAGTTTTAATGTATGAAAGAGTTAAGAATCTTTTAACACATTAAAGTGACTGACACTAGTGTTCTTTGCTGAATCATAGGTAACATTTTTATTGATTTTTAAAATTAGGGTTAGCATAGAATAAATGAAATTTATAATTTAATAGTCATCGACTTCACGTTTTACTTACCACAGGAGAAAAAAGGAAGCTCAGAAAGATTAAGTTCTTAAGGATCATTGATTTTAAAATTAGGGCCAGAATTAGGACTCAAACACATATTTTCTAAGGTCTAGTGGTTTGTATATCACACCCTTGCTGAAGACTGAATTTGTGTGTGTGTCTTATTGGCAGTGAGTGAGAAGGCAGATTTGCCAATATGTAGCTTCTAAATTTATCTTGCATTTATTTATATACATTTTAAATTTAATTTAGAAATAGAACAGGGAGAGTAATGTCAGCAAGATGGTCAGTCAGAGTTGTTTGGCACTCATCTTCATCACAAAAAGGGTTGTGGGGTTTCCCTCCAACATAACAAATGAACAACTATATTTCAGTGGAAGTTACTGAGGAAGTATGCTGGGGAACATAAGGGGAGTGATAAAAATCCCCGTGAAGCATGGAAACTCAGGATAGAACTATAAAATAGAGGCAGACATATCAACTCTGCCAACTTGCTCCCTCACTGGGATCAGCTCATAGCCAGGAGGGGCTACTGCTTATGGAGAAAAGGTAAGCTGGAGGCACCAGTGGTCCCCATTACTACTGCAGATGCCTGCAGACTGCTACAGGAGAGTCCTGCAAGCCTCACAGTCAACAAATTCAATCTGGGGCACTTCTGGAGTTCACATAGCTGTGTTGCCCTATACTAGGAGCCCATTTTGTATACCCACCAGCTCCCGTGACCTAAGTTGGAACTGCATAGTACCATCCTGAAACCAGACTGACTGCTAGAGTATGTCCTACTCTGGAGGCCAGTAGCCACTGTGTCTCTCCATCCCTGAGGCCCCAGCATCATTCCACCATGCTCACAGGGAAAGCCACAGAACTACAACCCCAGCTACTTTAAGCTTAGGCCCAGTGGAATGGCCCAAATCCATGCAACATCCCTTCCTCTCTGGGAAACAGGTATACCTGCACAGCAAGAAAGTCAACACACAGCTGATTGGCCTGTGGTGCCTCTGTGTGCCTGACCCAACAGCAAGGATGGCAGCAGCCCCACCCATTGAAGAACCCACCACAGACTTGGCCAGCCCACCATGCCTATGTAAGCAATGCCTGACAGCCAGACTAGGGGTAGTCCTGCAGCCCTGGAGAATCCACTACACAGCCAGCTGGCCCAGCATGCGAGTCTGTCCAAACAGTGAGACTGGTAGCGTTGCCCCCAACAAAACTGAGCCATTACCATCACAAACTCCTGTAGCCCAGGCCACTGATGAAATTGCAGACATCACTGATGAGAATTATAGCTAATGAAACTGCAAAGAACCACACAGAACCAAAGCCAATGGATCATATTCAACTGACATCCTGGGACACACCTACAGGAAAAAGTTTCTCCTCACAAAAGTTAACCTGTAAAGTTGGAAAAGATAACCGTTCCACCAGATATGCAGATACCAATGCAGAGACACAAGAAACATGAAAAAGTAAGGAAATACGACATTTTCAAAAGAAAACAATAATTCTACATTAACAGGCCTCCATAAATAATTCATGCAATTCCTGAAATTTAAAATAATGATCATTTTTAAACTATGAGATATAAGAGAATACAGACAAACAATTCAATGAAATAAAAATAATAATGTATTATCTGAATGAGAAATTCAACAGAGGGACAGATATCATAAAAAAGAACAAAACAGATATCTTGGAGCTGAAGAATTCAATGAATAAAATAAGTACAATTGAGAGTTTTAACAACATACTAGCCCTTTTGGCAGCATGTATTTATGATTTGTGTAGTAGAAACAATTTCTAAACTTGAAGACAGTTCCTTAAAACTAACCCAATTAGAAGGGAGAAAAAATAAATAAAAATAAAAAACAATGAAGAAAGTCTACTTATGGGACACCATTAAGTGAACGAATATTTGCCTTGTAAGAATGCCAGAGGGAGAAGATATAAAGAAAGGCAGAAATATTGAAATAATATCTGGAAATTTTCCAGTCTCAGCAAACATATGGACATCCAAATTTAGAAACTCTAAGGTCCCCAATTAGATTAAAACAAAAACAATCTACTCCAAGGTGCATTAAAATCAGGCTATCAAAAGTGAAAGACAAGGCAAGAATTCTGAAAACTGAAACAGAATAGCATCAAGTCACGTATAAGAGAGTTCTATTATACTATCAGCAGATCAATCATTGGAAACCTTGGAGGCCAGCAGAGAATGGTATGATATATTTGACGTGCTGAAAGAAAAAAAAATACTGCCAGCCAAGAATACTGCATCAGCAAAGCTATCCTTCAGCAATGAAGGATAAATGAAACCCTTCCCAAATAAGCAAGATCTGAGGGAATTCATCACTACAACACCAGTCTTTACAGAAATGCTTAAAATGATAGTGCTACAACTGAAAGTATTATTTTCTACTGTTATGGAAACACGTGAAAATATAAAACTCACCAGTAGATGGCAATTCATAATCAAAATCAGAATATCCTAGTGCTATAATAGTGCTATGTCAACCTTTTAATCTTCTGATATAAAGTTTAAAAATCAAAGGGGTCAAAAAACAACTTCTACAATTAGCCATTAAGAAAAACAATAGATAAAGACACAAATTAAGGCAACAAATGTATAAATTATGGGGAAGGGTCAGGAAAAAATGTCTACAGTATTTTATGTGACCAAAATTAAGTTGCTGTCATCAATTATAACTACAAGAACCTTTATGTTAGCTTCATGGTATCCACAAAGAAAGAAATTACAACAGATACATAAGTGAGAAAGGGAAAGGAAACAAAGCTTAGCACAGCAGAAAACCACCCAGCCATAGTTGTAAATAATAAAAGATAAAAAAAAGAACAAAGAGTCTATACAACAATCAGAAAACACTTAACAAAATGTCAAGAGCAAGTCATTACCTATTAATAATAACCTTAAATGTAAATAGATTAAATTATTCAATTCAAAGATAGCATTGCAGAAAGGATTTTAGAAAACTAAAAACCAACTGTATATTGCGTGCAAGACACTCACCATTAAAGACAAACCCAGACTGAAAATGAGAGGATAAACAAAGATACTCCATGGGAAGGAAAACCAAAAGCAAAAAGAGTAGCCATATTTTTGTTAGATAAAGTACAATTTAAGTCAAAAACTGTAAAAGGAGACAAAGAAGGTCATTATATTTAATAAAGGGAGAAATTCAACAAAAGGATATACCAATGATAAATATATGTGCACACAATACCAGGGTGTCTAAATACATAAAGCAAATATCAGATCTAAAAGGAGAGATAGAGTACAATGCAATAATCACAAGAATTTTCAACACCCCACTTTCAACAATAGATAGGTTGTCTAGTTATAAAATCAGCAAAGAAACATCAAACTTAAGCTCCACCATAGTCAAAATGAATCTAACATATACTTACAGAACATTCCCTCCAACAATTGCAGAATATACATTCTTCTCAATTGCACATGAAACATTCTCAAGGACACAAACATGTTTTAACATATTTAAGGTAGAGAGAATATCAAGTATCTCTTTTGAACACAATGTTATAAAGCTAGAAATTAACAAGAAAATTTTAGAAACTTTACAAATATGTGGAAACTAAACAAATTGCTTTTATATCACCAAAAGATCAAGGAATAAATTAAAAAGAAACTTAACAAATTCCCTGAGACAAATGAGAATGAAAGCACATCATTCCAAATCCTATGATATACAATGAAAGCAGTTCAAGCAAGGGAAGTTTATAGTAGTAAACACCTATATCATAAAAAGGGAAAGATTTCTAATAAACAACCTAATGATGAACCTCAAAGAAATAGGAAAGCAAGAAAAAATATATATACATTGGTAGAAGGGAAAAGGTAATAAAGCCTAGAACATAAATAAATGGAGACGAGAAAAACGGTTCAAAAGATCATTGAAGAGAATTATTGATTTTTTTTTGGAAAAAATGAACAAAATTTGCAAAGCTTCAGCCAGACTAAGAAAAAAGAGAAAACTCAAGTTAGCAAAATTAGAGATAAAAGAAGAGACAATATAACTGATACTACAAAAATACAAGAGATCATAAAAGACTATTGTGAAGAATTTTACACCAACAAATTTGATAACCTAAAAAAGAAAAGATAAATTACTGGACACATAAAACCTACTAAAATTAAATTGAAAATCGGAATAGACCAATAATGAGCAAGAAAATTGTATTAGTAAAAAGTCTTTCATCAAAGAAAAGCCCAGGATCTGGTGGCTTCACTGATGACTTCTACCAAACATTTTAAGAAGACTAGTAACAGGTTTTTTTGAATTATTTTCGAAAATTAAAGAGGGGAGAATATTTTCAAATTCATTTTACAAAGCCAACATTACATTGATGTCAAAACAGGACAAAGACACAAGAAAAATAAATAAATAAACTACAGATCAATACACCTAGTAAACACAGATGCAAAAATTCTTAACTAAATTCAACAACATATCAAAAAGATCATTGACTATGATCAAGCAGGATTCATCCTAGGGATGGAAGGATGTTTCAACGCATGCAAGTCAGTAAATGTGACACACCATGCTAACGGAAAGAAAGACAAAAACAATCTGATCATTTCAAAAGACACAGAAAAAGGATTTGACAAAACTTAACATTCTTTTATAATAAAACTCTCAACAAATTAGGTTCAGAAGGAATGTACATCGACCCAATAAAGGCCAGACAAATGACAGACTCACAATTAAGATCACATTTAATGGGGAAAACGCAAAAGATTTTCCTTTAAGATTAGAAATAAGACAAGGATGTTCATTTTCACTACTTCTATTCAATATAATACTGGAAGTTCTAACTAGAGCAATATAGGCAAGAGAAATAAAATAAATAAATAAATACATCTAGATTAGAAAGGAGAAAGGCAAAATATCTCTCTTTTTACAAGTGACATGATGTTACAGAAGGAAAACACTAAAGATTATACAAGAAAACTGTTAGAACTAATAAACAAATTTAGTAAGATGGCAGGACAGAAAATCAACATACAAATATTAGAGGTGCTTTATAGACAAAGAGTTAGCTATTCAAAAAAGAAAGCTAGAAAATAATTTCATTTACAATAGCAACAGAACAGAAAGATACCTGAGAATAAACTTATCCAAAGACTTGATAGGTATTTACATTAAAAACAATAAAACATCGATGAAAGAAATTGAAGAGGACGTAAATAAAAAGATACTCTGTGTTCACGGGTTGAAAGAATTAATATTGTTTAAGTGACCTTATTACCCAAAACTGTCTACAGATATAATGCAATCTATGTCAAAATACCAATGACATGCTTCACAAAAATTTTTTTAAAAAATCTAAAATTATGTGAAACCACAAAAGACACAAAATTGCCACAGCAATCCTAAACAAAAAGAACAAAGCTAGAGGTATCGCATTACTTGACTTCCAAAGACATCACCTAACTCTCATTACAATGACTATGATTAAAAAGACAAAAGAAAACAAGGTTGGTGAGGATGTGGAGAAAAGAGAACTCTTGGTGGGAATGTAAAGTAGTAAAGCAATTACAAAAAACAAGATGCAGGTACCTAAAAAAGTTAAATGTAGAACCATATGATCCACAAATTTTACTGAATGTATACATAGAAAGGAAATAAAATCAACATGTCAGAGACATCTGCACTTCCATGTTTATTGCAACACTGTTTATAATAACCAAGACTTGGAATCAACCTAAATGTTCAACAAATAGTAAATGTATAAATATTTACGTAATTGAATATTATTCAGCAATAAAGAAATGAAATTACGTCATTTCAGACAAAATGGCTGAATATGGAGGACTTTATGTGTATTTGTCTGTTCTCATGCTGTTAAAAAAGATAGACCCAAGACAGAGTAATTTATAAAGGAAAGGGGTTTTATTGATTCACCATTCAGCATGGCTAGGGAGGCTTCAAGAAACTTACGATCATGGCAGAAGTGGAAGCAAACACGTACTTCTTCGCAAGGTAACAGCAAGGAGAAGAATGAGTGTGCAGTGAAGGGAGAAGTCTTTTACAAAACTATCAGACCTTGTAAGAACTAACTCACTATCACCAGACAAGATGGGGGAAAGCGCCCCCCATAATTCAGTTATCTCCACTGATTCCTCCTACAACGCAGGGGATTATGGGAACTACAATTCAAGATGAGATTTGGGTGAGGATACAGCCCAATCACATCATTCTGTTAAGTGAAATAAGCAAGACACAGAACGACAAACACCAAAGGATCTCATTCATATGTAGAATCTAAATGAATATGTTGATCTTACAGAAGTAGATAGTAGAACACTGTTTACCAGAGAAGATGTGGAAAGGGAAAATAGAGAGAGGTTTGTCAATGGGTACAAAGTTACAATTAAATAGAAGCAATAAGTTTTGTTGCTTGATTGCAATGGTAGGGTTACTAAGGTTAACAGTAAGTTGTTGTTAAAGGAATTGTTGTTGTTGTTGTTGTTGTTTGAGATGGAGTTTCGCTATGTCACCCAGGTTGAAGTGCAGTGGTGTGATCTCAGCTCATTGCAACCTCCGCCTCCCCAGTGCAAGCGATTCTCCTGCCTCAGCCTCCTGAGGCGCTGGAACTACAGGTGCACACCACCACACCCAGGTAATTTTTTGTATTTTTAGTAGAGACGGGTTTCACCATGTTGGCCTGGCTGGTCTCGAATTCCTGACCTCAGGTGATCCACCCACATAGGCCTCCCAAAGTGCTGGGATTACAGGCATGAGCAACCACACCTGGCCATTAAATGAAATTTAACCTAAAGCTGCATTCTTACATATTTTAAGTTCAGCCTAAAAGTCTCTTCTTACATAGTGAACTGTAACCTAAATGGATGTGTAACTAGATTATAGCTTAACTTTGTGCCAATTACTGAGTTTTGGCTAATGAAAAGCAGCCAATTGTTCAAATCGTGTTCAAATAAGGCAAACACCACGTTGTAACCAATCCAGCTGTTTCTGTGCCTCAATTCTGTTTTCAGTACTTCATTTTTCTTTTTCTGTCCATAAATCTTCTTCCACATGGCTGCACTGGAGTCCCTGAGCCTACTCTGGCTCAGAAGGCTGTCTGCTTCGCGAATCATTCTTTGCTCAATTAAACTTTATTAAATTGAATTTGGCTGAGATTTTTCTTTTAACATTACAAAACATCTAGGAGAGATGTCTTTGAACATTCTCATCACAAAGAAATGATAAATGCATGAGGTAATGAATATGCTAACTACCTTGATTTGATACTTATGCAATGTATACATGTATTGAAAATCAAATGGTATCCCATAAATATGTACAAATATAATGTTTCAATTTAGAAAAAGGAAAAAATAGAACTTGAGAAGAAATATATCTTCTAAGAAGACGGCATTTTAGGAAAATAATCTCTACTAAAATTATTTCCAAATGTTTATAAATTGCATAATTTACTTTGAAAAAGGAATGAATGACTTAAAATTCAGAGTATCAGGACGTCTCAGTTATTAATTGATACGTAAATACATATACTACATTATGAAATATAACTTGTTTATTTCTAAGAAATATAAACTCTAGTGCAATTCTATTCCTATTTGATCAGATGTCTCCTCACAACATAGATGTTTGTTTTAATCATCTCTCTTCAAGTAGACTAGCTTGGCATGTATAAATTCTCTCTTAATGCAATTAAACTGACCTGCATAAGAGACAAAATGGCCAATGGGAAATCTATTACTAAGATCTTGCATTAGTGTGGTACATTTGTTATAATTAAAGAACCAATAATCACATATTATTTTAACTACAGTCCATGGCTTACATTAATTTTCATTCCTTTTATAAAGTTCTATGGGTGTTGATATACAAACTGTATACACCTACAGTTTCATGAAAAACAGTTTCACCTGTTTTTATCCTTTCTCTTCCTCCTCACAAGTCTTTGGCGATGACTGATTTTTTTATTTTACAGTTGCTATAGTTTTTCTCTTTCTAAAATGCCATATAGTTAAACTCACCCAGTATATAGGCTTTTCAGATGGGCTTCTCTCACTTAGCAGAATGCATTTGAGGTTTCCCTGTGTCTTTTCATGGCTTGATAGTTCATTTTGTCTTCTCGATGAATAATAATGCCATTACACTGATATATCATGGTTTGTTTATCCATTTGCTTACTGAAGGACACATCTTGGTTGTTTCCAGGTTTTGGTGATTAAAAACAAAGCCACTGTAAACAGGTTTTTGCATGGATGTTATGGTTTCACCTCACTTAAGTAAATATCTAAAAGTGTAACTGCTAGGTTATATGGTAAGAATACGTTAAGATTTACAAAAACTTGCCAAACTGTTTTTCACAATGGTTGTATCATTTGCAATCTTATCAGAAATAATAAATAAGTGTTCCTTTTTCTCTGCATCCCTGTCAGTATTTTGTGTTGGCAACGTATTGGGTGTGATATATCCATTATAATAGGTGTATATTTCATTGTTGTTTCAATGAGCAGTTCACATGTGTATTTTTTTTCCTTTTCTACAACCGTATTATTCCAATACTTTCACTTGTTGAATCAGTGGCATATGTTGCTTCACTGGGATGGCAGAATAAGGTTTTGACTGTAAAATAAGTCTTTAATTCTAGGCTTTTATATATAGGAGAAGAGTAATTTTTTAAATCCACAAGAAGTCCTTCACATATTATTAATGTATATGGGGCATTATGTCAAACCATAGTGTGAAGGGAGAACATGCTGTCTGGAGTGGGGGTTTGGAGGCACCGGGAAATGCCTCTGCTTTGAGGGGGAGTCGTCCAGGATTTGAGAGAGATTTAAAGCTTATTGTGCTAGAGAAGGCTTTCGTGACCCAAAATTTTCCCTTCCCCAGGCTCTCAGCCCCAGAAGAAGGGGCGAGGAGGCAGCAAGGTGAGAGAGTTGATAGGAAAGGGCTGAAAGAAAATGCATGAACATACTGTCAGGACTCTAGTTGCTTGAGCCCTGCCTCCCATTACTCCACCAGCAGAGAACAGCAGAAGAGAAGCAATGGAGTGGGAAGAGCTCCTCTATAACTTGTGGAGGGGTTCACTTCTCGTAGGTACCATGGGTTCTGCAATCAGCAACACCTGGGAAAGCAGCATCTTCTTCTAAGTCAGAGAGAGGCTCAGTCCACTTGCCATGTCCAAGAGGGGCACCTTTTTTCTCACTCACAGAAATGTATAGTATTAGCCTGTAGTGATGGTAGATGAAGATGGTCTCTACAGACATTGGCCAGTGTTAATTCTTTTCAGCAGGATAGCAGAAACAGTCAGCAGACGTATGGTAGAAACCCAGAAAGGACAGGGTCGATATCCAAAAGGTAGTGGGGAATTAAGAATAGGGCTGACTGGGGACAGCGGTTCATGCCTGTAATCCCAGCACTCTGGGATGCCAAGGTGGGAGGAATGCTTGAGCCCAAAAGTTTGAGACCAACTTGGGCGATATAGTGAGATCCCTTCTCTATAAAAAACAAACAAACAAAAAAATAGCTGAGGGTGGTGGTGTGTGACTGTGGTTCCAGCTACTCAGGAGGCTGAAGTGAGAGGATCTCTTAGTCCAGGAGGTCGAGGCTGCAGTGAACTGTGATCATGCCTCTATACTCCAAACTGGGTGACAGAGTTAGTAAGACCCCGTCTAACCAAAATATA
>NW_012114711.1:4179802-4225529 GCF_000951035.1 Colobus angolensis palliatus
TGTGTATATATACATATATGTGTGTATATATATATATAAAGAAAAGAAAAGAATAAGGCTCAGGGCAGAAGTTCCATGGCAGAGGCTGGTGGTGGACATTCCCAATGTGGGAGCTTAATGAGTCCCAGAAAACCAGCAGAATCAGCAAGATTCAAGATGGAGGCCTAGTCATTGGGCCATCTGGCTAAGCTTTATGAACACTATTATTGTGTATCCACACCATTGAGGATATCAGGAACAATCAACACATGATAGTAGCTACAGACACATCAGTCCAGACCCAGAGAGAACAGAACTTATGTCCATAACCCGAGTGACACGGTGTTCTCCAATCACAGGTCACAGAAGCAAGCCAAAATGAACATGGAAGTAGATACAGAGTTTGGATATTTGTCTCCACCCAAATCCTATATTGAAATATGATCTTCAGTATTGGAGATAGGGCCTGGTGGTAAGTATTTGAGGTAGGGAGGTGGATCCCTCATGGCTTAGTACTGTCCTCTTGATAATGAGTTCTTGAGAGATCTAGGTGTTGTAAAGTGTGGCACCTCCCTTCCGATCTCACTCTTGTTCTTACTGTCACTATGTGAGATGCCTGTCCCCTCCTTGGCCTTCTGCCGTGATTGGAAGTTTCCTGAGAGGCCTCTGCAGAAGCTGAATAGATGCCAGTGCCATGCTTCCTGTGCAGCATACAGAATTATGAACCAAGTAAACCTCTTTTATTTATAAATTACCCAAATCAGGTTTTTTTTATAGCAATGCAAGAACAACCTAACACAGAGATCCTTGCTTCTTCTATGAGAATGAGTAAACTTACCTTGAATACAGTAACACCCAGGAAAAGGGCAAAGAGGAGGTAGAAGGGGGAGAAACCTGAAATATCAAGCAGTTATTCAAATGATGCTGAAGTTACCTGAAATAAGCTGTTTTATAGTGGAGGCAACAGAAATATCTTGAAGAGATCCATTCAGGTTCTTTGTCCTCCTCCTTGCTCAATAAAATAATAGCACATACTTAGGTAACATTTGCTATCCAACAGGAACTATTCTGTGTGTTTCAAATATATTAACCTATTTAATCCTTACAAGAGCCCTGTGAAATTATTACACCCATTTCACAAATGAGACCCACAGAGATTAAGCAAATTACACAAAGTTATCCAGCTTGTAAGTTTCAGAGCCAGAATTTAATTCAGGCTCTTAGCCACAGTACTATTTTTAAACTTCGTTTCTTTTTATTTTATTTCGAAACACAGTCTCACTCTGTTGCTCAGGCTGAAGTGCATTGGTATAATCATGGCTCACTGCAGCCTCTAACTCCTGGGCTCAAATAATCCTCCTTTCTCAGTCTCCTGAGTGGCTGAAACTACAGGTGTGAGAAACTGAGCCTGGCCAGCCACTATGCTATGTTGCCCCCCTAAGGCATAATAAACCCAGTGACTGAAAATAAAGTTTTAGTGGTCATTATTTTGTTGTCATACATGCGAATTGTAGCAAATGCACCATGATCCCTACTATAGAAATGCAAGAGAATAATTTCAATAATAACGATAAAGATTGGTGTGTAGATGTACTCAGGTTAATGGAGGCACAAGAAAGAGGGAAATGGATTTGTAAATACATTCCTGCAGGAGGTAACAGGAGCTGGGTCTCAGAAAAAGAGGTGAGTCTCAGAAAAAGAGATCTGTGGTTCTGAAAGTTGACTGTGTGCTAGAATTAACAGGAAGGCTTGCTAAAACATGAAATACTGGACCATCCAGAGTTTCTGATTCTGAGATCTAAGCTAGAGCCATATCATTTGCATCTCTAACAGGTTCCTAGGTGCTGGTAACACAGAGGGATCGCTCTTCGAACCAGAGTTAGATGGAAAAGAACACTGGAAAAGAAACACTGGGAAAGAAAGCAGGTTGAGTGGAGGATTAAATACTATTAGTATGAAGCAAAGCAAAGGAGAGATAAAGTAGAAGTTGGGTAATGCTTAGTGGTGTGAATTTGGAGCAGAAAAATAACATGAGCCAATGTATAACAGAATTCCTTGGAAACCTCAAAAATTCTATTTAAACGTGATAATTTTAGAGATAATATGGCTTAATGAGAAGAAAATAGCTCTTTGTGTATAAACATTTTGGGAAAGAGAATCAAAAGAAGCTAAAATGCTTCTAGTCTGTGCACAAATATCTGTAAATATCTGTACCTAACAAAAGTTTTATCTTTTGGCTCTTTCCTCTCTGCTCCACACACAAACTTACTCAAGGTGACACTCCATCTACTGATGATGTATTTTTTGGTCAAATAAAATGTTGAACATTCTTGAAAAAAAGCTTGAAGGGACCCTCATTGCCCTTCTACATCTAGTGATGTCTTTTTGTTCAAGAAGGTAGAGTCACTCTGTGTAAGGTTTTACTTGGACTTTAATGCGAGATTATAGCAGTCCCAACAAAAGCAATATTCCATGTCTCAAACTGAAATGTAATTTGTCAACTCATTTAAAACAAAAAAACAAAATTACAACAAATTTAGGTTAGATATTTAATTGGCTTTTATTTACAATTCATGAATGTGGGCAGCATCTCATTTTGTAAAATAGAATAAGAACTCTGATGAGCTTGTTGGATGCAGTGAATTCTAAATTTCTCTTCAAAGAATCAGTATATCAGTATGTTCAGTTCTTTGTCCTCCATTTTAAAGTTTAACTTACTCGTAGTTTCCATAAACAACATTTTCCACCAGTTTTAATCAGTGGTTCACATCTGTTCCCTTGTTTACCTGCTCTGTCCTGACTCATCTTGGTCACCTGCTTTGACCTGATTGACCCCTGATCACCTGCTCCATCCTGACTCATCCTGGTTACCTGCTTTGACCTGAGTCACCCAGGTCGCCTGCTCTGACCTAAGTCACCTTTAGTTACCTGTTCTGTAACCGTCTTTCCCACTAAACTGCTCACGCCTCTACTCTGCTCATACCCCTGCTCTCTTTAAAATAGCCTATCAGAATCAGCTTAGACTGTGCAGTCCAACCCTAGCCAATAGGTGAACAACACAGCAGTAGCGGCTACCTGTGTCAGGAATAAGAACCCCTTCCCCTCCCTTGTTCAGGTGTGCTCTCGCCATTGCTCCAACCATGAGTCTCACCCTACTATAGAAGTAAAATTGCCTTGCTGAGAGAAAACTCTCTGTCTGAGCACTAGTTCTTCTTTTCGGCATCGAGGAACAAGCGTTTGTTTCCAACAAGCTGGCAGAAGAGGTTGGCTTTGTAGGCAGAAAAAAGTTGAAGAAAACAGAGCAAAAAGCAGAGTTAGTCATTTAAAAGTTACTAGTCTTATAGAGTTAAAACATAGGGAATTCCTTATTACACTGGTTCAGATAAACTGGGCTTCCCCTGATTGTTTCCTGTGAATAATGTGGGTTTTCTTGTTGGTTTGTTTTGTTTTGTTTGTAAAGGTAAACTGAGGCTGGAGCCGAACCGGGAACGAAGACACAAGGCAAATGGCGGTGAGAATAGCTTTTATTAGGGCTTGCGGGCAAGGTTCTGCGGTCCAAAGGTGTGGGCTGAGGAAGTCAAGTTGAGGGAGGAGAGTAGAGGCTTTTTATAGTCCGAGAGGTAGGGAAGCTGGTTATGCAAACAGGGCCTGGGAGGTCTTGAAACTAGTAGGGCAGAAGTTGAGTAAGGGTCATGAGGAAGGGGTCTTTGGAAACTGTCAACTGAAACTGCTGTTTACGAACTTGTGGAATGCAGGTGAGCTGCAGGTCATGGGGGAGTGTGGTTGCCCAGCCAGAACTCTGACACCTGTAAGTCTGCGGGTGTGTACAAGGGTGAAGGGAATCTTTAACAAAAGGCCTGCTCTGCTATGCTGGGTAACGCCGCCATGTTGGGTCTAGATTCCTGCCTAACATTGTTAATATTGGCTTTTTTCGAAGTTCAGTTTGATTATCTGGCACGTAGCAAGAGTGAATTCATTCTGGTTTAGGCCTGGTCTGTTGGGTTTGTGAAAGGAAACTAAATCTTAGAGCCCCCATATCACTAAGCAAAAGGGAAAAGTCAAGCTGGGAACTGCTTAGGGCAAACCTGCCTCCCATTCTGTTCAAAGTCATCCCTCTGCTCACTGAGATAAAAGTATATCTGATTGTCTCCTTTGGAAAGGCTAATCAGAAACTCAAAAGAATGCAATCATTTGTCTCTTACCTACTTGTGACCTGGAAGCCCCTCCCCACTTCGGTTTTCCCACCTTTGCTTTGAGTTGTCCCACCTTTCAGGACCTAACCAATGTTCATCTTACATACGTTGGTTGATGTTTCATGTCTCCCTAAAATGTACAAAACCAAACTGTGCTCCGACCACCTTGGGCACATGTTGTCAGAATCTCCTGAGGCTGTGTCATGGGGGTGCATCCTCCACCTTGTCAAAGTCAGCTTTCTAAATTAACTGAGACCTGTCTCAGATATTCGGGGTTCACGGGGCCAAGTATAGGCACTTAGTCTAAAACAAGGATTTCATAAATTTATTTCATACACCAATCATTGATATTTGTTCAATTTCTATGTACGTTCAGGTGCACGCACGTTCATGCACACAGCAAACTGAATTTTACTTTTTCCTTCTGACTCTACTGATTGTGTAAATAATTGAATTAGTAGACATAACTGATGTTTTGGAGTATTTTGTTTTGTTTTGTTTTGTTTTGTTTTTGTTTTTGTTTTGAGATGGAGTCTCACTCTGCCAGCCAGGGTGGAGTGCAGTGGTGCAATCTCGGCTCACTGCAACCTCCGCCTCCTGCGTTCAAGCAATTCTCCTGTCTCAGCCTCCCGAGTAGCTGGGATTGCAGCAGGCACCACCATGCCTGGCTAATTTTTGTATTTTTAGTAGAGATAGGGTTTCACCTTGTCGGCCAGGCTGGTCTCGAACCCCTGACCTCAAGTGATTTGCCCGCCTCAGCCTCCCAAAGTGCTTATATTACAGGTATCAGCCACAGTGCTGGCTCTGATGTTTTCTTTTTCTCCTGAGTTGTTAGAGATTCCTCAGTGAGAGAACTTTGAGCAGACATGTAAAGAATAAAGTTTTCTTTTCTATCTGTCTTTTTCTCTCTGTTCCCACTTTAATGTTTCAAAATTGTTTTACCTTAAGCTACTCATTGCATACATAAAATGATTTGGATTAATGTTTGTGTGTGGGTGTCTGTGTGTGTGTATTTAATTGTGGAATGACTATTGGTTCAGCAAAGCAATTTCATTTAACATGGAACTAATTTTGTCTTCAAATATATTGTCTTTTTTCAGTTTTGATTTTTAAGTTCTGAGGTACATGTGCAGGATGTGAATGTCTGTTATATAGGTAAACGTGTGCCATGGCGGTTTGCTGCACCTATTAACCCATCGCCTAGGTATGAAACCCAGCATAACACAGAGCTAATCTTAAACCAAACTGCCTTCTAATATTCCATCCCCTGTACTTGTATCTGAAAAGGGTTCTATTATATTCTCCAGACTCTTCCAACATTTGCCTGCTAGAAATGAGAAGGTTTTTTTTATAACATCTGATCTTGTGTATTTATCACTCTTAAATCAGAAACTCCATTTGAACCCTGTGAAGTATGGAGGTTTAAAGCAAACATTTATTTAACATTTTGTGTGTCAACATTTTTCCAAACTTGACCTGCCAAGTGGATTTAACAGCAGATGACTCTGGAACCTGAACAAGTATTTGCTCTTATATTTCAACTATTAGTATTGAATTAAAGACTACAAGGTTTGGATCACATGGCAGGCTTCTTTGATGCCTTATGCTGCTGATGCTGGCCAAGAAGAGGAACATCTGAATATTTACATGTTTATGCCTGTGGAATACTGAGAAATCTTTGGACATACAAATATGTGCCTATACCACTAAGCCTAAGATTGCATCCAAATCACGTGCAAATAATTTCTCATAGATGGTAAAAATATACTGATTCTAAAAAGATGTCACATGAGCTGTTTAAAAATAACAGTCCAGGAAATTCACTTTTTGTGAATCTAAAATTCTCTCTCAGTATCTCTCAATAATTGTCCAAAATATAAGATCATCTGGGGAGTGATGAAACCAATGAGATAATGCATTTAACATTTCTTGTGCATTTCCCGTGAGTGCACATTATACCACCTTTTTAACACATACTATCTCCTTTTGTTCTCAAACCAATCCACTAAAACGATGACCAGTGCTACTTCCATCTCTAACTTTCTCTCCCATCAGCCTACTCATATGTATGCATTTGGTGTTTCACATTCATCAAGGTTATGGGGTTGCTTGCCCATAGCTTATTCTACCTGTAAAATAAAGTCATATATATATATATATATATGAAACTTTGTTTCATACATACTGTATTTGACACTATTATGGCATTAATTCATTAATGGTTGAACTCACAACCAACAGTATCATAACTCATTCCTGAATGAAGGTTTTCTAGCACACCCTATTTTCTTCATAAGACACATCACAGTCTTCTTGCATTTGGAAAGAACTGCATTTAAAACGCACAAATGCAAAAAACAAACACAACAACAGATTGTGAAAAAGACACGTGTAGTATGAGAGTTATAATTCAAGATCATTTTATTTATATGTGTTTTTTATTTTAAGCTGTCTCCCCAAGGTCCATGCTTATATCCATCTTGTTGTGCTAAGCCTAATATAATATCTGATACAGGAAGCCTTTTAAAATATTTGTTGAATAATGAATGGTTTAAAGAATTAACAGAAGTGGTATGAGGATATATGAACCAAAAGAATCCTTAGTTATGTATCTAAACCTAGTTACTTATTATTTCATTTATTGGCTTATTCTACACATATTTAGGGAGTACCTTGTGCCTAGGCACTATTCAAGGCTCTAAAAATGAAGCAAATATAAGAAGACCAAGGCTCCTGTCCTCATAGAGCTTACACTCTGCTGGGGCAGACAGACAGCAGACAGAAAATTCAGTTATAACTTACATCATCGCCATGAAGGAAACAAATCAATGTGTGGAAAGCTAGTGCAATAAATAGGACACTGACATCTTGACACTCCTCCTCCCACCACTGTTTCACAATGTGCAGAATAAATTAAACATACACACAAACACTTCCATATATATTCAGCTAATTTTCACCACTCTGTATGCAGAGAACAGTGTAAATGACATAAACAGTGATAGAGAAAAGCAATAAATTCAAAATAATCAGTATCTTAATAATGTAACTTTTTCAAAGGGTTTTTACAAAGATATTTTAATTTATTTATGAAACACAAGTTTATTGAATACATTTTATGCCAGGCATTCTTATAGGCAGAGGGAAAAACTTAAAATTGTATTTCAGGGAAGGGAAACATTCTAAACAAATTCCAATCTTCAGGCATCTAATTTAGAGCCACAAGAACATGATATATTAATGTGTTAGCACTCTATATCCTCAACATGTTAATCCTCATGAAACCAGGCCTTAAGTAAAGTTCATGTATTAAACATGTATGTTCTTTTTTAAAAAATGGCAATCTTCATAAACAGTGTATCCATTAACAAAAATCCACATAACTATTTTGATTTTTAAACTCCGTAAAGCTCAGAGTGCAACCTGCTGTGAAAGTTGACTTTTTCTCTGTTGCTTGGGACACAGGGATTTTGACAGTAGAGTTGTAGAAACTGTTTAGCTATTTTTAAACCATGAGATGTTCATTCTCATCTTAATGCTTGAGTATTTCTTCCAGGCTAGGTAGGGAAACTTGGGTGAGATGTTTGTGATTAAATGCATAATTTTAACAAGTTACCTAAAGCTCTCCTTAGCTGTTTGTGGCATACTCCACAGGTATAATGCCTCTCCTACTTAACCATGTGTATATTATATGTGGTATATTTTTAAATGTGGTATTATATATGGTATACATTATATAGGCATATGTGGTGTGTATTATATAGGTATATTATATAGGTATAATTATATATACCTATAAAATATATAGGTCTAATTATTATTATGTGAACCAGGGGATCACATGAAATAATCACGTCATCCTCTGCTGGAAACAATGCATTGACTTCCCACTGAATCTAGAAAAAAATGTAACCTTCTTACCATTTCCTGCAATGTTTATCCTTCTAATAGCCTTGATTGCCTTTCCAACTTCCCTCCTTTACATCATCCCACTTATTCTTTATTCTTTCCTTTCTGGTCTCACTTGACAACTTTCAGTCTTTCAAACATACTAAACTCTTTCTTTGCCTCTAGTTCTCTCTGCCTGGAATATTTTTTACTTCCACTTTTCACATACTTGGCTGTTTTCATTTTCCAGATTTCTGTTTAATTTTCACATCCTCAGAAAGAACTACACTTGTTATTTACCACTGCGAAGGGGATCTACTCCTATTCATTGTCGCATAGCACCCTGCTCATCTTATATAACATTTATCTTAATTGTTTTGCTATGTTTAGACATTTACTTATTGCAGTTTTCTCTATAGCCAAATAGGCTCTAAATCCCAATGAGGAAAGGAGCATTGGTGCTTTATTCACCACTGTATGTCTACTACAAGTACAAGGTGGACACATGAGGGGTCTTAACCATTACTTCACTGTAAATGAATGAATGCATAATGTAAGTGTTTAGGATCTGTAACTACTAGCTTACTTCAAGGAAAGAGCAGAGACACCGTGTTGAGAAGACCTTACATTATTCTTGGTTTTGCCATTGTGTCTCTTTTACTTTAGCCAAGTTGTTTCACATTTTTGGATTTTGATTATTATTTATAAATTATAAATAACAGAGATAGAATTAATATAAACACACACTATATAATGTAAACCATGTAAAATACAAGGTGCCATTATTTATAATAATCAATAATGTATTTTAAAAGCAGATTATTCTATGGATCCTCACATTTCCTTATAGACTTCTAGTTTTTCATCAACAAAGCACAAAAGATATAGAATAAATGCAAGAAAATAAAATCTCTGTGACCCTTTTGGATTTCCAATCCTCTTTTTACTCCTAGCTTAGTAATGCCCTTATTACCATTCTTTATTTCTCCAGTGGTTTATGTAACATAATGTTTTAATAATAAGCTTGGTAAATTTAGTTAATGAGGAAATTTATGGAATGAGTAAAAAATACAAGTAATGAATACAATTTCTTTTTCATTTCTTTTACCATTTCCGAAGACTGTTGTTAGTTAATAGAACAATATAGTTGACCCTGGGCAGTGAAAATTATATTCATTGTCCAATCACAACATCTGATCAATGGCTCATTAATATCTAATAGTAATTACTTATATTGCTTCACAGTGTTTTTTTTAATCTAAAATATAAAGTTCTTATTGAGAAAAAAAAACAGATAAGACATTGGTCTTCATAAATTCCAGTGTTCTCTGTTATCCAGTTATGTTTTCAGGGAGAAATCTTAAGAAAATCTATGAAAAATTAGAGGAATGACACTCTTTCTGGAGACTTACTTTACCTGCTACTGCTTCTTCCCACTATCCTGTTAGAGGCATAATTGACTTAGACACGCGGGACATGCCAACCTCATTAAACCTGAGAGCCCATAATGTGCAGGATCACAGATCTAAATGGCTTCTTTTAAGTTTCCTTATGCCACATATTTGAATGCCATAGAATACTGCCTATGGTGGGATGTGCTTCTTGCAGGATACTTGGAGACCATCTGTTTATTCTGGCATGAGATCCTCTATGACATTTGAAGACTTGGTAGCACTTAGTTTTTAGTCTACTTCCCATTAATAAAAAAATAAAAATAAGTTTGCTTTCTATTTGTATCACATACATAACCAACATTCCCCTGTGTAAAACAGAAGGTATGAACAAATCTGAATATAATTGTTTAGAAGTTCTCCTGCAGCTCCCTGGGGAAATTGTGTCTCAAACACCATCAGTATAGGTTATCAACAAGATGAGAGTTGCAAAGCCCAATTAGAGATTAGAGTAGGGATAACTGATAAGAAACATGACCAAGCTGCGCAAACTCAGCGTGGGAAGTCAAATTAGAGAGAGTGAAGTGGTCTGCATCAGCCGCCAATGAGGAATGGCAACATTTAAGTAATATAAGCAAGGAACTCAGAATTCATTGGCCAATTGGAGGTCAAAAGCCCAGGTTTGGAATGAGGATAAGATTTTGCTGTGAAAGTTGGTGTCTGATTCATCTCCATTCTAGACAGACAGTTGCAACACTTTTTAAGCCCCAAGGTCCCTTTTCTATTGATGCACCCCAATTAACTATGAGGAATCATGGCTCTGAGATCTAATTAATTCTAATGTTGGTTTCAGGGTTCCCTTCTGTACCAGCAGTAGCACGTGGAATTTTGTGGGATTTTGACAAGGAAATTACATTACTAACATATCTTGAAGGGATTCCTATAACAGTTTCTTGATACCGTAACAGGTTCAGGTCACTAAGAGTCCTGCCAAAGGCCAGGTGTGGTGGCTCACTCCTGTAATTCCAGTACTTTGAAAGGCCAACATGGGTGGATCACGAGGTCAGGAGTTTGAGACCAGCCTGTCCAACATAGTAAAACTCCATCTCTACTAAAGATATGAAAAACTAGCTGAATGTGGTGGTGCATGCCTGTAATCCCTCTATTCGGGAGGCAGAGGCAAGAGAATCACTTGAACCTTGAAGGCAGAGGTTGCAGTGAGCCCAGATGGCACCGTTGCACTCCAGCCTGGGTGACAGGGTGAGACTCCATCTCAAAATAAATAAGCAAATAAATAAATAAAAATAAAATAAAATATAAAAAAGAAAGAGTTCTGCCAAAGCCTTTAGTTTCTTAAAGAAAAAGAAGATGTGTTAATTTGTACGATTTGCCTGTTTTGTTTTTTTTTTTTTTTTCTGTTGTAAATACTCACAGCCTGGCCAGTTTCAAGTTACCAAAAAGTTAAAATTCCTGAATTCTTCACATTGGTGTTCTCTAACTTGTTCAAACAGGCACTGGCGCATCACTGCTGGTTACACAAACCGTCTAGAAAGAGGAAGGAAATTAACTTATCCAAGATCTCTAAATCATAAGATGAGGTCAATCTTTTGTGCACTGAATTTGAGCCCTGTCTTTCTTTTTTGGGAAATTCATTCTTACATGTATTATCTTTTTATTCTGCTATACTGGATCTTCTCTCTCAGCTGACACATTCTCAATAGCTAGTAAACAGATTCTGCCATCAGACATTCTTAACAAAAAGCCATACCTTGACCCCACATGTAATGGCAACCTAAATTTTCTGCTCTGCTTCCCAGCAAAACTTTGTAAAAGAATTATTTTATTGTTATCATCACTTCTACTTACATTCCTCAGAGACTTGACCCTTAGCCATCAATAATCTCTAGATTGCCAAATTAAATAATCTCATTTTTACTTCTATCTCAATCTTTTGTTAGCTTTAGAATGTATTGCTACACCCTTCTTCTGGGAGTTTTTTTATCCTTGGTTTCATTGACACTAAATAATGTTGGTTTTTCTTTCTGATCTCTCCTTCTTGATCTCAAAATTGCAAATATTGGAATCTTTCAAGACATTATCTTTGGGTCTCCTTTCCTTTTTTTGTCTGCACACTCAGGACTGGTGATTTCATTCAATACAAAGTGTTGAAAAGTCCCAAATCTCAATCCCAAGTCTTGATTTCTCCTCAGAATTCCAGAATTATATATCCAAATGTCTATTGGATTTTCCATTTGAATGTCTGATAAACATTTCAAATTTAACATGTCCTGAACAACATTTTTGGTCTATGCCACGTGCTGCAAACTATAGCTGTGAGTCAAATCTGGGTCACATAATTTTGTTCAATAAAATTTTATCGAAACTCAACCACACCATTTGTTTGCATTTATCTATAGCTTATTTCACACTGCAACAGAGACCCCTTTAGTCTACAAATACTGAAACATTTATTATCTGGCTCTTTACAGAAAGTTTGCCAACAGCTGACCTAGATACCAAATTTGCTCTTCTTGAAGCAGGTATTTATCTGAGTTCATAACACTACCTTATGTTTTATATCTTGAGTCAAAATTCTCATAATTGTCTTTGATGTTCATCTTTTTCTTACCTACTACACTCAACACATCAGCAGTTCATATGGGCTTTACCTTTACAGTAAACCCTAAATTTGGTTTTAAAATCTCCACTGAAACCACCAATGTTGCTTGAAGCATTGAAACAACTTCCTAATGATTTCCTTGCCAATTTTTTTTTTTACCTTTTACAACTTTGTAGTCTTCTTAAGTTATATAAAAGTCTTCTTAAATCACATGTCAGATAGTCTTTTCCTTGCTTAAAATCATCCAATGGGTATGTATTTCTTTTAGAATTTTCTCAACTCCCTACCTTCTCTTACAAAGTTCTGCATAATCTGGATTCTTACTCCTCCGCCTACCAGTTCTCTTCTTGCTCTTGGCCCACTGAACTCCAGCTGCACTGAGCTTTCTCTTACTCCAACATGCTAATTTTTCAGTTCTGGCCCTTTGAGCTAGCTGGGTTCTCTGCCTGGAATTCTCTCATGAACAACTTTCATGAATGTCTCCTTCTCTTCAATCAGGTTTCAGTTCAAATGTCACTTCTTTCAAGAAGCTTCTTCTTAATAATTCATTCTAACAGAGTCATACAAGTATATAATATCATAGTATCACTTACCGAGTGTTTAATGTTCTTCAAAGCATTTTAACTACAAGATAGGTCTTCTGTTTATTTACTTTTGTATTTATCTGTTTGTTGGTGATTTTTCTGTCTCTTCAAAATAGAATGTAAATTCTCCAAGAATAGGAATCAATTCTGTCTTGTTCATTGAAGCATCTATAGTATTTAGAACAATGCTGAACAATATTGGTTGAATGGATGAATATTCAACTCTCATATTCCGGAGAGGTTTCTCAAGGTTGTCGTGAAGAATGTGGGCCAGGTTAATTTTCTTAGACTAAATATGAGGGCAGAAGGCAGAGCAATCTATTGTATTAATTTAAGTAATATAAGTATCCTTATTAAAGAATTAATTTATTTTTATTGTATTTTTCTTAAATATAAATAAGTGTAACATTAGTTATAAACTCTTACATTTGCTACTTTTATGCACTAAAATCAAAACAATTACCATAAATTAATCAAATTAAGATGTTTACTCATGAAATTATTTTATTAATTGCCCTGATAAACTCTTTTGGGGGCTGGATCCATGTATGAATGTGCTCACTAATGCATCATCTGTGGTTGAAAACATTCGCTGGGACGTAGATAGAGCTCAGCAAATACTTGTGGTAAATTAGTGCTGAAGAGTAAATAAAAACATGGCCTCTGCAATCAAGGTATGTGTGTCTAGTAGGATAGACTTAAAGACACAAACCAGTTGACCATCCATCTGCTAGAAAATTCCTCAGACCAACTCTGAGATTCAATATTAATTGTGGGCATTTATTGGCACTATGTTACATTGTTAAAGAAATCACAATAACTGAACCCTTATAACAAGCTTTGTAAGCATTTATACTCTGATTATTTCCTTATTACAAGATGAAGGTGAGGAGAAACTGAGAGGTTGTCTGGCCACAGCCAATAAGAAGTAGAGTCAGGATTTAAAGCCAGTGGGTCTGTATACAGAGCCTGAGTTCCATTGATTCTCAGCTAATGAAGGAGTAAATGATTCTTTTTCATTGACAATGACCTAGATCTCAGAATCACAAGTTATATCCCACTAGAGCAGACTGGATTTAACTCATTAAAGTTGCATTTTTAACAAGATAATTCATTCCTACTGCTTGATACAGTAGCTATAGACAGTTACTTTTATCTAAATTACTCACAAAAATTTGAAGGTAGAAGAAATTTAGCAATATGCTTGTCCCACCTCTTCATTTTTCAGCTGAGGCATCCAGAGTTCTAGGGAGATTAAAGTTGATAGCTAGGTAATAGCAAAATCAGGAGGAGAAACTAGAATTGTTTTCCTCTGAATCACATGCCCTCTCAAATTTTGCCTGTGTTTAATGCCAGAAGGGCAAAAACAAACAAACAAACAAACAAACAAAAAGTTTGCTTTCCCTTAGCAGAAAAGTAAAAACAGATCACCTAAATATTTCCGTCCCACTTTCCTTTACTTTTAGAATCATTGCCAGAATGTGACAGTCTTCTCATCAACTGTTGAAAATGTAATACTTCTGTATCTTTCAGATATTCTGGAATCCTTTTCATTTATGCATGCATACTTCCACTCACCTTTCCATTCCTTTATTTACTTATTCATCAAGCATTTCTTGCATGGCAATTATGTGCAGAGCTTTGTACTTGGTAAAGGGGAAAATAAAGAATAGTTGAACATGATTTTATTCAAATTGATTCTATCCTCTATTGCATTTTATTTTGTAACTTGCCTGAAGTCCCTTCAAAGGTAGATGGGTTGTAATTTCTCAATAAAATAGATATGAAACACTAAAAAATGTTCTAGCATCAATGTGGCAATTAGCTGTTGACTGCAACATCTATTTTCTTAAAGTTGCTGTTTCTGCTTCTATCAATATTAATAGCTAATATTATTGACTGTTTAGTATGTGCCAAGCACTCTGTTAAACACTCCATGTACATTAACTCATTTAATCTCAACAGTTCCATGAAGACATATAGTTATTATATGTATTTATAGCGTAAGGTTACACTCTTACTAAGTGCTGGAAAATCCAAGCTGTCTTTGTCCAGAGAGTATATGCTTAAATGGTTCATCAAATTGTTTGTAAATTGTTAGTTTATATAGAAAATACCCAAGAATTTCAGTAGATGAGTGTTCAGTAGCCTGTAAGTTATCCCACATTGAAACTAGGAGACATACTGCTCTTCATTTTCTCCAACAAAAATACCTCACTTTCTCTTTCTATGATTTTTCACAGAATTCCTGCCCTATTATTAACATAGTTGTGATTTTACTTACTCCAAATACTGATAAGCAATGGTGAAAAATGTGAATATCTGAGAACTTGTACTTTGCAAAATACATTTTTACTTAAATATGATTCTCTTTTAGAAAATGCTGTGGCAAAGTGGTGCTTATTTGGGTTCTGTATTATTATTTTTTTGAGTCCTACTTTATAAGGGCAATAACAACTCAGAAATTGTATGAGTAAAAATGGCTGTTCTCCTGAGTTTGGCAGAAGATTGGAGAAGGCATAAACAGCAATCTACTCCCCTGATTTATTCTGAGTACTCACACAACTGAGGCCCAAATAAATTACAAAGTGGTTGGCTCCAGTGGTGTTATTAAATTCCTTGTAGGCTAGAAGCATTGATCATTGGATACCCTTAGGTTTGAGTTTCATTCAAATGGTGGAAAGATATATATTAATACTACATATCATTTCAACTTCATGCATGAGACTTGAAACAAGAAACTTCTGTTATAGCTAACAGGCATAGTCTGTGAGGTGAATTGGATCTACACTGCACATCGAAATATTGATAAATTGACCTACATTTTTAAAGCTGAAATGTAAACCTCATTGGGCATCAGGAGGTTGACACTGTCAGTTACTTATGTATTTCTCAGCGTTAAGTAGTTATATTATGAAAGATGAATGATTCTGTACAAACACTATATAAATGTGACTGCATTTGGACTTTCTAAAAGAATATAAGAATGCATGCTTGGACATCCTCTGCCTATTTGGAACTAGAACACACTTTGCAGTTGATGGTAGAAATTATAGATTTCTTCTAGAGAAACATAGAAGTTACAGGGATTTGGCTGATGACAAAGACATCTTCCCACAGCACCACTAAATGCTTTCTAAGTACTTATTATACTTAAATACAGTATTCATATAATATGTGAGAAATAGTTTGATGACATTTTAGGTACATTGTGTTTTTAGCATGAACTCCAAAAGGATACACAACTAAACTCCATAATTTCTCCACTTACTGGTTCAAGAGTCAGAGTTGAGGAGACTCACGTGGAATTCTTGACCTCATTTACATTCTTATGTTTCATAACTTCTGGCCCTCGGTTTCTTATTTGCATAGACAGTTAGTGTCCAGTAATCAATCAACATGTTGTAGCTTCTATATTGACCATATCATTAGCATCTTCTTTGCGTTATTTCTGATCCCCTACAGAGCTCACAGATACGTTGTTCACTTTGAACATGAGACATAAGACTCTGGGAGCACTCTAGGGCAAATTTTGAAACAACTATTCATTCTGGCTCCTAGATTTATTGTTTCTGTTTTAAACTTAATTTCCTATTAGTTGTTAAAGTGTTCACTTATTTTTCAAAGCTCTTTGAAATTAGAAAAATGGTTAGCTATTTTCTAAATCTTACCTGATTTTTTTTTCCTAAAGGGAAAGTAGTATAGATTTGGAATCCACTAAATAATGTTTAATTTATTCCTTTATCTGGGTAGAGAATTAAATGTCACAATTAGTCATTATATATATTTATTGTATTTTAGAGCAATGTTTTGTTAAATACCTCAGTTACCTTCAGATAAAGTACTTTCTAAGAGATACACATTAACTCCTTCAAAATCAGGGGGATATCATTTGGTAGCTGCCTTAAGGGCACCTCTGAGGCATCTAATATGTTTGCAAAGATTGATTTGGATGAAGCATGCATACTCCCATAAAATGCTAATATTGACTAATTATTCCTTGCTTAGAAATCATACAGTTACCATTTCATACGCTTGCTCCCTTCATTGCTAGAGGTATTGCCATAGATGGTAGAACAAGTTAAATCAGAATGTGTTTCTACTATCAAATTTCATCATCCATCATAAAAAGTACACTTGTTTTTTGTCATATTTTGCTATGAAATTATTAATGCTGGTGGGCCTGAATAAAATATGTCATTTGTATCTGAACTAGTAATATGAAATCTTAGAGAAATGATGAGTTGCTGAGAAGATAATTAGAATGAGTGGAATATCTTAATTTATCATATGAAATTTATTTCTGTGCTTTTAATCTTTATTCATATATACTGGCTCCAGATATAATGACATATCCATCCCTACCATTACAAATTATTACTTCTTTCAAGAGAATATATTTTTATGTGACTTTTGTTTTATAACTAAAGGGAAAATGAAAATACGTGTATACAAAACATCAGTTCAGAAACATTCCCCATGCTATGTAATTAATTCTAAGTGATATATGCACAGAAAACGGAGACCACATGTGGTAGAGAGGAATCTGACGAAGTCCCCCAAATACTCCTGTTTTCTGGTTATTCAGACAAACACTAATCTAGATATCTGTGTAAAGAAATATTACAGATGGAATTAGAATCACTGATCGGCTGACTTTAATTTAGGGGGATTATTTAGTATTATCCATGTGAGTCCAGTGTAACCACATGGGTCCTTAAAAGCAGAAACCAAAGCACAATATTTAGTCAGTAGAGATGCATTGGAGGTATGAGGCAAAAAGAGAAAAGTCAGAGGATTCAAAGGCCCATTTTTTCTGGTTTTGAGCAGGATGGGAATTAGCCTAGATTTATCACCTCTCAGAGCCAGTAGTGAAATGAGGGCCTTAACCCTATGACTGTATGGCCCTTATGGAACCAACCACACCACACTGTACCTAGACTTGGGACCCTTGTGAGATTATACATTCGTGTGGTTTTGAGCTGCTAGCTTTGTGGTAATTTGTTACCATAACAAAGAGAAAACAATATTTCGTATTTACCTGCCATAAGCAATGCTTAAGCAGGCAAATCTTACTTTTTTAACCATTCTTTGGAGAAGTTATGACAGTTTGCCGCATTAACAGCCTCCTTTTTAGTAACGTTCCAGATAATGAGTGGGCTCATGGAAATGATAAGAATTTCAAGGGGACCCCAAGTGGTCATATTTATTTTGCTGTTGAGTTCAAGTATTTTCAATATTGTTAACACACATGCTGCATCCAGATTGGACTTTTCATAATTCACACCTCACAATGTCACTTCCCCATCATATCTTTTGCTTAAACCCTTTCAACGACTTTCGACTTTAGGAAAATTGGGCATTTTTTAAAAGTCTGTGCCTGGTTTCACCTTTATCTGTGTCTCCAGTGCCATACTTCATTCCTCTATGATTCCTTGCATGGAATGTTGTCTTTATATCTGCGTCCCTTTACTCACTTGATACCTAGAAGCACTATGGTATAATGTTTAATAGGATGGACTCTGGGGTTATTCTCTCCTAATTTCAAATCCTGGCCTTACCACTTCCCCGCTCTACAACATTAGGCATGATATTTTACTTCTCTATGCCTCAATTTCTTTATCAATAAAATGGGAAAAATAATAGTACCTACTCTAGCAAGTTGTCATACACAGAATTTACTTATTTGTGTCTCCTCCATTTTCTGTGTACTTTTATTTTGCTCTCTTACACATTTAATGAATATTTGTTTCTATAAATAAGTGTCTATGATCCCAGACATAATCAGGAGATGCAGGTATAAATTTGATATTTTTCTCCTCATAGGACCAAGTAACTATTCCCATAGCTGCAAACATAGATTACTTATAACTATTTGTTTTCATTCACTGAAAAAAACATTTATTATGTACCTACTGAATTTCAAAAGCTAAGGATACATATATGAATAAAATATAGTTACTTATCTATTCTATTGTTGACTATATGTTTGATGGAATGTAACAAAAAATGTAGTAAATCTGGTCAAATTGTTATTTACTGATAAACTAGAAATATTTCAGGCAGTAGAGTTAAGTGGATATAATTAGAATTTAAGCAAACTTTTGCACTGGAAGAGTCTTTTGCTTTATTTTTACAAACTTATTCTATTGAGTGTTTATAATATGTGAAGCACATTATAGAATTATAAGAAAAATTGCATGTGAAACACCTAAGATAGTGCCTGGCATAAAATGAGTGTTTATTTTGTAAAAATACATATATATAGTTTGAGCCCCTAGAAAGTGCTAATCATTTTCTAAGAAACAAGGACATATCAGGAATGTGATGAGATTCTGTTCCAATGGAAGAAAAACATGTTGAGCAAATAAAATGTGCATAGCTTAATAGCAACCAGCATGGTTTAAAACATGTGGGTAGGCTGAACTATTTTTGATATGGCATCAGGGCCGATCTGGGAGAGGGAACAGTTGATCTGTCTCCTGGGGCCCAGAGATTGAAACAACAACAACAACAACAAAACAACAACAACAACAAATCAGCAACAACAGCACCAAACACTTGCCTGCAACTTAATCCTTAGTGGTGTACCCCTTTTTGTTAAAAAAAAAAAAAACCCTTTCCCTTTTGCAATTCATTGTAGGTTTTTCTTCTCAATTAAAGTTAAGTCAGAAAACTAAGCTTAATAATTTAGCTTAGTAATCCATATACCAAACTGATTAGTTCTATTGTATATTGTGATAGTTAATACTGGGTGTCAGCTTGATTGGATTGAAGGATGCAAAGTATTGATCCTAGGTGTGTCTTCGAGGGTGTTGCCAAAGGAGATTAACATTTGAGTCACTGGGCGGGGAAAAGTAGACCCACCCTTAATCTGGTGGGCACAATCTGTTCAGCTGCCAGCATGGCTAGAACATAAAGCAGGCAGGAAAACATGAAAAGGTGAGACTGGCCTAGATACCCAGCCTACATCTTTCTCCTGTGCTGGATGCTTCCTGCTCTCAAACATCAGATGCCAAGATCTTTAGTTTTGAGACTCGGACTGGCTCTCCTTGCTCCTTAAGCTTTCAGTCTATTGTGGGACCTTGTGATTGTGTAAGTTAATACTTAATAAACTCCCATATATAGATATAGAGATATATCTCCTGTTAGTTCTGTCCATCTTGGGAACCCTGACTAATGCATATATGTTTATGTTATTTGTTCTCATGTGCACCGAAAAGGTGAATTAAAAAGCCTTCCCTTAGCTGTGGTAATATCACACAAACACACACACACACATACACACACAAGCATGCATGAGCATGCACATGCACACACTCAGTATGTACTTTTTAAATTATCTTTTATATTAATGACCTATTTATTTTAAAACTTGAGCTAATTTTCAGACGACCAAATTTTGCAAGTGTTGCTTTATGTGTTTAATTACATCAATTAATTACTGTATTTGCAAGGTTTAACAGCCCAAAAGCTACCAAAGAAATAATCATTTTAAGAGCTTCAAGTTGCAGACTACTTCTAAGGCAAAACTGGAAAAGATTCAACCTGAACAATGATTGATTTCTTAGGGATGTCTTTCTGTCATAAACCCAAGATATTTGAGAAAGGCATGGTATAATATTTTCACAGCATAGTGCACTGCCAAATATCAACATTTTAAAAGCTTGAAGATATTAAAAGTAGAATTGTGTATCAACAGTAAAACTTCACAAACATACTACAATTTATATTTTAAATATAACTTTTAAAGGTCCTAGCATTCAGTGGGAATTCAGTTATTTTATCCGGTGGTTCAGACACTTTGTTTATGCAGAAACGATCTTCTAGAAATTTTAACTGTAGTGAGCATTCTAATGAAGGCTGTGCAAATATTAAACAGCTACTACAATTATGCTTCTGTTTTCTTTTCAATATTGAATGTTTACATTCTTAAAGCATCTCCGATCGATAACTTTTATTGACTGTTTTTTCTCCTTCCTCAGCTGTTTCTTTACTTGTTTTGCTTTATTCATTTCTTCATATGGTATGTTATTTATTTATTTCATGTTGATGTGGGAAAAAGGTTGCCCTCTTTTTATTAACAGATTGAATTATCAGCAGGCACTGAGGCTTAGTGCCAAGCAAGAAAGACACAGACAAGCTTATTTTTTCTGCTACCACTTTCAACCTTGAATACAGACCTCTGGGTAATGTCACACTGGATACTTGCTGAATATTTGCTGAGAACTTCTTTTATGCTTGTCTCAGCATTGGTTTAAAACAAGATCAGGGCTAAGAAGAGCCAAGCTGCTCTTGCAAAGGTATTCCTTCATTTGCCTTTTCTCTCCCAGACTTTCCAGCAACTCCGGCCATCCAGCATATTGAACTGTGACTTGACTCTGGACTTTATGTGTTTATATGTTAACTATTTGCTGATTTCAGTATTTTTTACATGACACATAAACTAAGCATGACCAATTCAAACCTATAATCTCTCTACACAAGTCTTCCAACCTGGTCTACTTCAGTGTAATCTTATCAATGAATGGAGAAACACCACTGTCCAGCTCTTACGCAAGCCAGAAACCCAGGAGTCACTTTTTGGACAACTCCCTCCTTCTCTCATTGTTCGTATCCATTCCTGAATATTCTATGACTACCCACTTCTCCCCACCTCCATGCCCATCAGCACTCCTCAAAACTAAGTAGTCACTATCTCTTTTCTGGAGAGGGGAATGTCCTAACTGGTTAATCCTAGAAACTTTTGTGTCTCTTTACTTGGTTTTCAAGCTGAATTTATCTAAATAGATATGAAATGATAGCATGTGCTCCATCTCATATATGAAACACTTCAACGGATTCTCATTACAATCAACGTGACTTATAAACTCTATAATGTCTTAGCTCCTTTTCACAGATTACGCCCACTTCATACTCTCCTTGGACCTATGTGCCCAAACCACATTGGACCATGTCGATTATATTATAAGACCTCAGCATATGCAGTTTCTTTTACCTAGAACACTATCATTCATTCATACCCTCAAATATATGAACACACACACACAGACACACATAATCATCTTTTGCAAAGTTAATTTTTTCTTATTCATTCATTTTTTTCAGAATCCCATTCAATGTTTTCTTCCCTGGGAAACCATTTTTGACCTCTCTCACTAGACCAGTTTTTCTTCTTCAAAGCACTTATCACAGTTGTAACTTTACATTTATTTGAGAATTTATTAGATTCTGAGCTGAAATTTCCATGAAAGGAGGTGCCATATTTGCTTTTGCTCAATAGCTGATCTGTGTCATCTAGTTTATCATCTGACACATAGTATGTATTCGATAAGTGTTTTTGGAGTGAACTGCCTTTAGTTCATGCGAAAGAAATGTAATTCATTTTCGAACTAATAGTTCTTCAGGCAATCCTGAAAAGCATCATACTTCCCACTCTGACTTGGACTTTCTTATTTCAGAAATAAAATGACCTGAATTTATTTAACCATCTTCACGTTAAATATTTAGTGACTATCACCTGACTGTCTTGCCCCGAACATGCTTTTCATATTCTATATAAAATATAGAAAACTTGAAAATTGGGTGCCTAGAAATGAACCCAATTCTCTAAATAACAAGCCTTTCTTTTTTTACCCTCCATATGTCACTGAAGTTCATGTTCATTCAATTTTGTAGATGGTGGATTAGCTAATAAAATAGCCATAAACATTTCTATTGTAAGGCTAGGCATCCTAATTTGTTTTATCAGGGAATTTATTTACTTTTTTTTTTTAGCATAACTCCCAGTTTGTTTTAGTTTGCACAATAGTTCTATCTTACCCGCTTGACTCAATTATGACTAAACTTAGAATCATGAAACCCACCACAGAATATTTAATTATTGAGTTCTTTTATTTTGATTTTTTTTATTGCTCTTGAGATGAGGAAAGGAAGTTAAAAGAAACCAAAATTATTAATCTAAAACTTCAGGAAAGATCAGAGTTGAAACTGGAACACAGCTTTCCTGATTCATAGACTGGAATTCTAAAAATTGCATGAAAGGTGATTAATAATTAGAATAAGTCATATCTGTAAGAGGCTTTAAAAAATAACTATTCCATTTTCATGTTATTTTCTCATATTTTATACCCATTATCCAAGATGTTGTTTCACCTTATCTGAGTCAGAAACTAGCAATCAGTAGCAAAAAAAAAAAAAAAGAAAAAGAAAATCCCAAACTAACTTTTTAAACCTTACAATGTATAGACCTGTTGTACTATACAACTTATATCATATTAAGATATTAAATGAACAATAATAAAATATAAGATCTAAAACTCAATTTACTCAATCATTACATAAAAAATGAAATACTTCTAAATGTTTTAAACCCTTAGATTATGTCTAACTATGAACATTTAGAAAAACTATGCTATGCTTTTAACTGGGATCCCTCCATATTGGTACCCCTTTCAAATTCCTTTTTTTTTTTTTTTTTTTTAATTAAGAGAAGGACTCATACCACCCCATTCTATTTCTAAGCGTCCCAGCAGCAATTGTGAGAATGTATGCCACACCACCCATATGTTCGTCTCCAGATGGCTAGCCTGCTTCTCTCAGCTCCCCCACCTGCCTGGGCCAAAGGCATGCTGTGCTCAGAACCCTGTGTATAACATGAAAGATGCTGATGCCTGCTGTCATCCATACCCTTGCATGTCCACAGTTGAATCAGAGCACAGGCAAGGAAAGAAAGAGAGGCAAGGCTGGAAGGAAGCAAAATTAGAGTTAAAGGAGAGGGAGGATGGAGGAAGAAAATAGGAGGGGAAAAAGACAGTAAGAAACAATGCAAGGAGGAAAAGGTTACAATTTGACGAGAAAAGTATAGTTATTTTATGACAATCATTAGTTTGGTAAGATTAAGAAAATTGATATTGCACACTCAAAAATCAAATAAGTTTACTTAAATTTAGTCACATGAAGACAAGCACAAATGGTTTCTTTGTGTAACATTAGAATTGATGCTGTGTTGTACTGGTTCTGAAAGTGGATGATAAACTGCAAGTGGTTGTTTGTCTGCTGTTCTCTATGAAAGACACACCATCCTATGGATTTGTGAGAGGTGTTTCACATCTAATGTTACTGAGCAATAGCACTCAAGATTAAAAACATCACAGAAAACACACACATGTTGCTGATGCATATGGGCATCATGTGTGCTAGTTGCAACTCAAGCAGAAACTCTCAGATAAAAGAAGGAAGTCAAAAAAGTTATAAAGGAGATTTTCCTTCTTTCTAAGGTTTCTTCCCTGCCCTTAGCCCAGTGTATCTTCAAGTATGACCCTGAGGTAACCCACTTTAGAGTCACCTTGAGTAGTCAAGGAGACCCATAGCATAAATAATTAATCACCAACAAGGATCTATTGAATGATATCTCCATACTAAGCAGGTGATTTGTTCGTTCAACAATATTTATTGAGAATCAATTATGGGTCACATACTAAGTTCAGCACTGGGATAGATTATTGCGAAAAAACATAGTTCTGGCTCTTTTATTCAACTAATATTCTTTGAAAACCTCCTGTAATATAAGCACTGTTTTAAGCTTTAGGAATAAAGCATTGGAAAGAAATAAAAATAAAAATCATTCCTTATGACATGAAGGTTCTTGTTATTGAAAACTATAATAAATAAATAAATGAATCACTTGTATGAATACATTACGCAAAAAGACGAAATGTACTGGAAAGAAAATAGAGCAGAGAAAGGAATATCAGGAGCAAGAGGTATGCAATGTTAAATAGAGTGGCTAATATAGACTTTTCTGAGATGCTAAAACTTGAGGAAAAATTTGAAGATGGTGAGGGAGTGAGTCATGTAGCTATCTGGCAGATACCTGGAAGGAGTAGCCAGTGAGAAAGGCTCTGGTTCAGGATGGTGTCTGTGACTCAAGGGTGAATGGAACAAGAGAGAGAGTGGTAGCAGATGAGACCAGAGAGCTTCAGGATACCTCTACAGTGGCCTGCAAGATGCCACAAAATCTGGTATCTTGTAGGCCATTATAAAGTCTTTGTCATAACTTGTCTAAATCAATTTACATTAAGGGATCCACCCCTATGACACAAACACCACCCATCAAGCCTCACCTCCAACCTTGGGAATCAAATTTC
Organism: Colobus angolensis palliatus; assembly: GCF_000951035.1. NCBI lineage: Eukaryota > Metazoa > Chordata > Mammalia > Primates > Cercopithecidae > Colobus > Colobus angolensis. Next base: position 4,204,607 of record NW_012114711.1, read on the forward strand.
AACATGAGGTTTGGAGGAGACAAATATCTAAACCATAGCATAAGCCCTCCCCGAAACTCTCCCTTCTTTAGAGTGAAAGCCAAATGCTGCTATGTAGAAAAAGCCTGAACGGGACTAAATTGGAAAAAGGGAAAGCAGGTAGGAGGCAATTGCAGTAATCTAGCAAGAGAGGATGAAAGTGATGGGAGTGACAGAGTTGAAAAGATGTGGGTACATTCTGGATATATTTTGAAGACTGGATTCGTAAGATTTCCTGATAAATCAGTCTTAGAATGAGAGAGCAAGAGATGTCAAGTTCGACTCAAATCTATTTGGCCAGAATAGCTGGAAGAATGGACCTGACATTAATTGACATGGAAGTGTGGATGGAGAAGGCTTTCACGAAGGAGTGTTAATTATTGATTCTGTTTCAACAGGTTGATTTTGAGATCCTAGTGGAGATTTTCATTAGTCTAGAGTTGAGAGGAATAGTCTGAGATAGAGTTGCCATAGATGATATTTTAAGAATTTAGATTGGCTAAGATCCCAAAGGTACTTAACATCATATCAAGAAATGAGGAATTACAAAGAATGTGCAACAGGGCACCCATATTAGGAGGTCAAGGAGAAGAGATTATTCCACCATAACAGACTGAGAAAGATGAGACATTCGTTGAAGAATAAAAAATATATGGTGTCCTGGATGACAAGTTTAAAAATTATTTCAGAGTTGAGGACATGATAAACAAGGTCAGAGACTAGAGAATTAAGAACGCAATTATTTGATCATTAATAGAAGAAATAAAATGTTAATAAAATGATAGGTAAGTCAGATATTGTTAATAATACAAATTAATATAAAATAAATAATGCTACAAAAAGTACATCATTTTATAGTAATAAATAATAACAAATATAAAGATGGTGGTGGAAAACATGGGATGAGGAAATGCTTGTTTAAAGAAGTAATCTTGAGATTAAAGATAAAAGATATGTACAATTTACTGAAGGTGAAACTGTGAAGGCTAGATCAGATGACATTTGCAATGGCCTTTTTTGAAAGAAAACAATGTATTCAAGGAGAAGGAAAAGGCTAGTTTAGTTTTAGCATGAAAAAAATGAATGTAGCAACTTAAATAAGGAATTACATATGTTTGGAAAGAAATGTATTGAAAATCACGGGCAACATAAACCAAGATGAGAATTAAATGCCATTATATTAGTTAGGATGTTTTGGGCAACAAATAAGAAAATATCTACATAAAAATTACTTACAAAATAATAGTTTATTCATAAGTCTCAGAAGAGACAAGTGGAATCCCACAATTCTATTTCTGAACATCTATCTAAAAGGACTGAAAGCTGTGCCTTGAGGAGATATCTGTACAGCCATGTTTACAGCAACAGTATTTACAGTAACATAAAGGTGGAAGCAACCCATGGATACATCAATAGACAAATGAATAAACAAAACATGATATATACAAACATGGAATTTTATTCAGTCTGAAAAAGGAAGGAATTTCTGACACATGTTACAACACAGATGAAACTTGAGGATATTAAACTTAGTTAAAAAGCCAGCCACAAAAACCAAATACCACATTATTCCACTTATGAGAAAGTAGTCAAATTTATGGAAACAGGAAGTAGAATGGTTGCTTCCAGGGACTTGACTTAGAGATACTACTTAATGGGTTCAGAGCTTCAGTTTCGCAAGATGAAAATCGTTCTAGAGGTAGATAGGTGTAGTGTAGTGCACATATGAGTGTACTTAATGCTTCCAAACTCTACATTTAAAATAGGCTGGTAAATGTTATGTTATGTGTATTTCATCAAAATTACTACTAATAATAATGAAAAGGGTCACTGGACACAGTGAAAAAGAAGAAAGAAGAGGAAGAAGAGGTGAAGGAGGGCAAAGAGATGTAACACCAGGGATGATTTTAGTAAATTCATGATACCTGGGCTCCAGGTAACTCTGCATGACTCTTTTAGTCTTCCCTTCATGGTCATAAGATAGCTGTTACAACTGAGCATCAAGTTATTCCACAAAAATGTCTAAGGCAGCAAAGAAGAATCAGGGACTTTTTTCTCATACAACACTTTCTTTCTACCAGTTAATAGAATATGTTTCTCAGAGACCTTCAACCAAGATCACTTTAGTGTAATTGACCAGAACCATAATAAAATTACCATACTTGTCTGCAAGAAAAACTGTGAAAGAAGGTTTCTAATGATTTCGGATTCACTTTCAAGGGCAAAAGTCAGTGGTGTGCTGATAAATATTTAACAAATAGCTATCTGGGATGGGAGAGAATGTGTGTACATATATAAGTGTATTATATATTTTATTGATATAAAAGATTTGTAGGATGCTATAAATAATAATAGTAGTATATACAGTATTCTTTATTGTCAATTTCATATAGTCAAATGATCTACACAGCATGCGTGCTTCCACTGATTTTTTTCCATGCTTTTTTATCCATAGCCAAAATATGGTTGCAATTCACAAGTGTAGTTCCAACACGAATGGTGGTAGATATTTTCCTTTGAGTTAATGAGTGACACGCAATGAACCAATGGACACATACATAAAAATTTAGTGTGAGTAACCTTTTTCCCAAATCTCCTGAATACCAGAACAGTTCCTCAATTTTTTTTGCACTATTTACAATGTAACAGCTATTGATATGATATACTTTTAAATTTAATCTCTATTATTAATGTTTTCTCCAACATTCTTAAGTCTAAACAAGCAACAAGAGAGTGCCAAGACTGGCTGACTAGAAGCAGCTGATGTTCACCACTCTCATGCAGAGGAGAAAGAGTAGCAAGTAAAGCCTGGCTCTTCAGCTGGATATTCAGGTAGACATGCTGGGATTCATCAAAGAAGCAATATGACCTACAAAGGACAGAGAAGAGCAAGATAGGACAGTTGCCCACCCAGGACTGGCATGGAGCAAGGGGAGGCTTTCCACTACAGGGAAATTGTGAGTAACAGCCCCTAAGAGCCCACTACCAATTGAAGGGCTCTCCAGTATAGGCTGATCACTTCCATTGGTAGTGGCTCTGCATTTCTCTGGGATAGAGCCCAATTAAAAGGCCCTCTGCCTCTTGCCACTGCTAAGGACCTGCTGAGGAAGGAACAGAAGGCCTGAGCTTACCCCAGGGCTGCTATGTGCAGCCAAGGAGGACCAAGCCAAAATCTACATCCAGCACTCAAGTGAGAGAGAAGCCTACACTTTCTGAGCACTGAGAGTGAGCATGGCTGCAATTGTGAGGAAATACAAAGACGTCATGTTGCTGAGCATGAGCCTACTGGCCATTACACCTAAGCACCATCTACTAGATCACAGACCAAACTTCAACACCAGAAATACTTTTCCAACATACCCCCAACCCACTGCAACCCCTGCCCTGTGAAACCAAGGACAATAATTCAACTACAAATAGAGACCCTGCACAAAGCCTCAGCCCTCAGGAAACATCCAGAAATGAAGTCAACTGACTTCAACACAAATTCCAACACAATTAAAGGAACATCAGCCCACACAGATGAGAATGAGCCAGAGCAAGAATTCTGGCAACTCATACAGCCAGAGTGGCTTATTTCCTTCAAACAACTACACTAGTTACCCAGCAAAAGTTCTCAGTCAGGCTGAAGTGGCTGAAATGACAGACACAGAATACAGAGTATGGGTAGGAATGAATATCATCAAGACTCAAGAGAAAATTAAAACCCAATCCAAGGAATCTAAAGATTACAATAAAATGACAAGGCTGAGAGAAAAAATGGCTATTTTAAGAAGGAACCAAATTTGTCTGATAGAGCTGGAAAACACACTATAAGAATTTCATGATACAATCACACATTAACAGCAGAATCAACCAAGCTAAGGAAAAAAAATTCAGTGCTCAAAGACTGGTTCTCCAAACTAACTCAGTCAGACAAAAATAAAGAAAAAAGAATAAAAAAGAATGAACAAAACCTCCAAGATATATGGGATTAGGTAGAGACCAAATTTATGACTCATTGGCATCAATGCAGGAAAGGGAAAGAAAATAAGCAACTTGGAAAATATATTTGAGGATATTGGTCACAAAAATCTCCCTAACCTTGCTAGAAAGGCCAATATTCAAATTCAAGAAATGCAGAGAACCCCTGCAAGATACTTTGCAAGGCGACCATCCCCAAGACACATAATCATCATATTCTCAAAGGTGATATGAAAGAAAAAATATTAAAGGCAGCTACAGGGAAGGGGCAGGTAATATACAAAGGCAGCTCCATCAAGCTAAAAGCAGAACATTCAGCAGAAACTCTATAAGCCAGAAGAGATTGTGGCCCTATATTCAGGATCCCTAAAGAAAAGAAACTCCAATCAAGAATTTCATATCCAGCCAAACTAAGCTTCACAAGCAAAAGAGAAATAAGAACCTTTTCAGGAAGCAAATGCTAAGAGAAATCATAACCACTCAACCTGCCTTAGAAGAGGTCCTTAAGGGAGGGCTACATATGGAGACAAAAAGACTATTATCTGCCACCCCAAAAACACACGTTAAGTACATAGATTATTGACAACATAAAGCAACAACACTATCGAGTCTGCATAATATCCAGGATCAAATATACAATATAGCAACATAACAATGTTAACCTTGATTGTAAATGGAATAAATGCCCTGATTAAAAGGCATAGAGGAGCCAGTTGGACTCACTGTGTGCTGTCTTCAAGAGATCTATCTCACATGCATTGACACTCACAGGCTCAAAGTAAAGGAATGCAGAAAATCCTACCAAACAAACAGAAAACAAACAAACAAAAATAGTGGTTGCCATTCTAATTTCAGACAAAACAGATTTTACACCAACAGTGATCAAAAAAGTCAAAAAAGACAAAGAAGGACATTACGTAACGGTAAAGGATTCAATTCAACAAGAAGACATAACACAACACAAGAGCAGCAGATTCATAAAATAAGTTATTAGAGACCTATGAAGAAAGTCAGATAACCATACAATAGCAGTGGGAAACTTCAACACTCCACTGACAGTATTAGACAGATCATCAAGGAAGAAAACTAACAAAGATATTTAAGATCTGAACTGAGCACTTGATCAAATGGACCTTGCAGACATATACAGAACTCTCTACCTAATAACAACAGAATATACATTCCTCTTACCTGCACATGGCACATACTCTAAAATCAACCACATGGTAAGCCATATAACACTTCTCAGCAAATCAAAAAACAAACTGAACTAACCACACTCTCAGATCACAGCACAAAAAAAGTAGAAATCAACACCAAGAAGATTGGTGAAAACAATACAATTACATGGAAATTAAATAACTTGCTCCTTAATGACTTCTGGGTAAACAATGAAATTAAGACAGAAATCAAGAAATTACTTGAAACTAGTAAGAACAAGGATACTGCATACCAGAACCTCTGGGACACAGCTAAAGCAGTGTCAAGAGGAGAGTTTATAGTGCTAAAAACCCATATCAAAAATGGCAGAAGAATCTTAAATTAAGAGCCTAACACCACACCTCAAGGAACTGGAAAAACAAGAGCAAACTAGCCACAAACCTAGCAAAGTCAAGAAATAACCATAATCAGAGCTGCTGAATGAAACTGAGATGTGAAAAAACATACAAAAGATCAACAAAATCAGAAGGTTTTTTTTTTTCTTTGTTTGATTGTTTTTAAAGAATAAATAACATAGACCACTAGCTGGACTAACAAATGAAAAAAGAGAGAAGATTCAAATAAATAAAATCAGAAATGACAAAGGGGGACATAACTATTGACCCCACAAAAGTACAAAAAAACCATCAGAGACTGTTATGAACACTGGTACAAAAATAGACACATAGACTGATGTAACAGTATAGAGATCCCCAAAATAATGCCACTCATCTACAGCAATCTGATCTTTGACAAAGTTGACCAAAACAAGCAGTGAAGAAAGGACTCCCTATGAATAAATGGTGTTGGGATAAATGGCTAACCATATGTAGAAAATTGAAACTGGACGTCTTTTTTATAACACATACAAAAAACAGCTGAAGATGGATTAAAGACTTTAATGTAAAACCTAAAACCATAAAAACCCTTGAAGAAAACCTGGAAAATGCCATTCTAGACATAGGCCTTGGAAAAGATTTTATGACAAAGATGCTAAAAGCAATTGCAACAAAAACAAAACTTGAAAAATGGGACCTAATTATTAAAGAGCTTCTGCACAGCAAAAGAAACTGTAAATAAAGAGACAACCGATAGAATGGGAGAAAATAAATGCGAACTAGGTATCCAACAAAAGTCTAATATAAAGAATCTATAAAGAACTTAAACAAATTAACAAGCAAAATACAACCCCATTAAAACTGGGCAAAGGATGTGAACGACACTTTCCAAGAAAGACATATATGCAGCCAGCAGGTATAGGAAAAAAATGTTCAGCATCACTAATCCCTAGAGAAATGCAAATCAAAACCACAATTAGATACTGTCTCACACCAGCCAGAATAGCTGTTATTAAAAAGTCAAAAAAAAAAAAAAAAAACTATAGATGCCGGCATTGTTAGTTGAAATGTAGAAGACACTGTTGAAAGCAATTTGGCAATTTCTCAAAGAACTTAAAACCAATTGACGCAGAAATGTCCTTATCGGATATATACACCCAAAGGAATATATATTATTCTACCATAAAGACACTTGCACATGTATGTCCATCACAGCACTATGCACAATAGCAAAGACATGAAATCAACCTAAATGCTCATCAACAGTAAACCAGATGAAGAAAATGTACATATATATACACCCTGGAATCCTATGCATCCATAAAAATGGAATGCAGGCTGGGCACGGTGACTCATGCCTGTAATACCAGCACTTTGGGAGGCCCAGGCAGGCAGATCGCCTGAGGTCAGGAGTTCAAGACCAACCTGGCCAACATGGTGAAACCCTGAACCCTGTCTCTACTAAAATACAAAAATTATCCGGGCATAGTGGTGCATGTCTGTAATCCCAGCTGCTCGGGAAGCTGAGGCACGAGAGTCGCTTGAGCCTGGCAGGCAGAGCTTGCAGTAAGTCAAGATTGCACCACTGCACTCCAGCCTGGGTGACAGAGCAAGTCTCCATCCCAAAAAAAAGAATGCGATCATGTCCTTTGCAGCAATGTGGATGAAGCTGAAGAAAAGTATTCTAAGAAAACTAATGCAGAAACAAAAAACCAAACACTGCATTCTCACTTACAAGTGGGAGCTAAACAGTGGGTACACATCGACACAAAGAAGGGAACAATAGACACTGGGGCTTGCTTGAGGGTTGAGGGTGGGAAGAGAGTGAGAATCAAAAAACTACATATCAGGTATTATGCTTACTATTTAAGTGATGAAATAATCTGAAAACCAAACCCCTGTGACACAATTTATCTATAGAACCAACCTGGACCTATACTCCTGAAACTAAAATAAAAGTTAAAGAAAAGAACAAAAAGAGCAAATAATTTGGAGTCCTGAGACCCCTGGGACTTGTTAGCCGAGTGAGATTGAGAAGTACATTCACTTGTTTTAAGTTTCAGGTTCCTTATCTGAAAGGATATCATTTGAAAACAGTACTCATCTTACAGGGCTGTGATGAATACTAAATAAAACTGTTGACATACTAGAAAGTTTCGAAAAATTTACCCGACTTCAAAGACTGAAATTTCACTGCAGAAAAAAGCTTTTTAAAAATCTTGATATAAAAAATTAATTTAAAAAATAAGCAGGCAACAAAATAATAACTCAAGCCTTCATTTATAGCATTTGCCTATTTCCGCAGAGTAAATACTCCCAATACATCCAATTTCATGGTACCCACTTGACACCACTGAATGTAAATTTGAGACTGTGCAATAGCAAAACATTCTATAGGATTTCTAATATTCAGATATAATCGATGCAAACACATTCAAAAGCATAGGCAATAGTAAAAGGTAGTAATATATTTGGAGATGATGAGTTTTGAGTTTTAATTATTTTGCATTTAATGTAATTCATTTAATTGTTCATTAATGTAATTTGATGTTCAAACATGTCTGTTTATAATATGGCTTGCAAAATTCCTGAAAATTTAACAATCAACTTTCATAGGCTTCTTTGGATCAGATGACCAGCAAGGCCCATAATACTAGCAAAAAAGGAGGAATGAGATGACTTTGGCTTTGCAGATTTTAAACATTTAAATTCATTTAGGTATATAGTAGAAGCATTTTTACTTCCAATTGTGCTTAATATAAGGAAAACAGCATCTTTGAATCTTTTCCTTTTCTAATCAACTTTTGCTCCTAATTTTCCATTCTAGCTTCTAATATCCTAGATTAAGAACAAGAAATAACATTGATTTCCACCACAGATAAAATGTCAAATAAAAGGCAAAGTAAAACTAGAGTCAATTGAATATTCTCTGTTTAATGCCAAATTGATTTTAAGGCTGCCAGGTAAGGAAGGGAGAAATAGAATGTAAAGCTCTCTTGAGAAGACATCATTCAGTCCAAGCTCTTCATTTTAGAGATATGAAAATGGAGATACCTCAAGATTGGGCTAAAATCGCCCAACCCGCTAGCAGCAGAGCAAAGATGACAATGCTGGGCTCCTGAGTTCTGAATGCCATACCTTTTATACTGCTGTGCACTAAACCCTAATTCCTGGGACATCTATATTAGAAGAGTGTTTGGCAAGTTCTTTGGATGTGAAAAGAGAAAACAGTTCTCATAAATCAGGTTTCCATGCCTGGTCTCTTAAATCCACCACTGGCACAATCACAGGGAAGTGCTGCCCCAGTTCATTGTGCTAGAAATAAACTGAGGTCTCATAGCTGCCATTATAGTCTAATTATATGTGACAGCCAACCTGACAGGTTTTGTTTATTTGTTTGTTTATTCTTTCAGTGCTTGTGGCTTGAAAAAAATAGAATAATGCTGTCAAAACTATCTCACCCTTCAGGAGCTCTTTCTCTGCTTCATTGGAAAGCGTAAGAAAGCATTTACTTCTAACATGCCTGGTAAAGCTAATAAAGGAAAATAATTTCACTGAGAAGTCTCTATAATTATGCATGGCTCATGTAACATGTAGTGATGGTCAACTGTCACTAGTACACTGTGCAATACTTGATAACAGCATGAGAATCAGGAGCATCAAATACATAGAAATCACATACGAAGTCTTTTGGGAAGAAATGCAAGCTTTGAAATCATCTGAGGATGAGGCAACAAATACATCTAGAAAACATGAGCAAAACAAAATATGAAATTGTATAAAGTTCACAATGGACCTAGTGGACAATTGACAGATTATATTTAACCCTACCTTAATTTATTTTTCCCAGAACACTCACCTTTTAAGAATATCAACATTATATTTGTACTGAAAATAAATGTGATAGGTAGATCTTGATTATTTTTGAGTCCCAAGCTAAAGATCTCTATTTTTTTCTTGAATGGTTCCAATTTTACCAGTGATCTAGCTAAGGACATTGACATGTTCCTGAATGCCTCTAAACAAAGTAATAAAAAAAAAAACTTTGAATGGCAGTGTTAAGATCCAATCTTTATCAACATGTTGAAATGATAATTTGAACCTAATAAAATATAGTAAGACTCAACATATTTAACTTAAGAAAAGTTAAATAAATAAAAGAAAACAACAACAACAAAAAAGCTTGGGTGGGGAAAATAGAATCTAATAGTCATCTGTATGAGAAAAGATTTTATTTGGCTGCAAACTCACGAGTCGATGTTGTAACAAGACTGCAAACAGCAAGAATGTGAATATATTGAATCTTGCCTTCCTCTGGGAAGTACCGATGAAAGCTTGTACTAGCTCCACTCCATTTCAGACTGCAAAGATCATACCTTGTGTGCAATCAGCTTTAGAAATCTGTGGTTTTATCTCTCATGGCTTTGTGTAAGTGGGCTACATCTGGCTACTACTCAATCTCAGTTTGGACAGTGTGGGCACCATAGCATTTGCCCACTCCTTGTGTACTTGCATAGTTCTGTCGTCTAAGTTATACTTTTTATGCTCTGTTCTAATGTGGCTATTGATAGGTGTAAACATTGTTTTTGCAAATGTGAAAAATAGAAAAACATGTTTTACAATGCTCCATTGTATATACTTTTATATACAAAGTGATTTCCAGAACTAAAGCTTTCTACATTAATAAGAGTTGATCGTACTGTGTTTAATTAAGGCAAGACGTGAAGCGGTATGTTTACAAGTTGGGTATACTTACATAAGAATGCCCAAGAAGAGGAAGACTCTGTAAACCAATATCTACGAGGAATAGTTGAAAAAAATAAGGACGACAAGAAAAAGAGAAAAAATTAGTGAGTAATTCTTAATGGAATAATTACTTAGAAGAATTGTCATTTTTTGGAATTCAGTTTATTTTTGTGACTCTGTCAGAGGATGCGAGCTGCAAGGTCACAGATTCGAGTCACCTTTAGAGCAGATTGAAGTATTCAAAAATGGAATATGATGCTTTATAATCAATTTTCCATTCATAGAGGTGTTCAAAGGGGATTGAAAGATACATTTATTAACAGCTTTATAAATGGGAGTGACTAATTAGATATAGTCTTCTAATCAGTGAGTTACAATACTCCTTTCCACTCCAAGAATCTGAGTCAACGTTGTATCATTGATGACATGATGACAAAGAAATGCTATACAACCTTCATTTTGGTTCCTTTAATTTGTAATCTCTCATTTAAAACATAGCACCGATTGAAAGGTATTTTAAAGTATTATCCCTACCACTTGTTAACACAAATCACTCAACCTAGAAGAATGTACAGTGGCTGTTTATAGACCTAAACCTACTCTTTGATCTTAATTTTTCCTTTTAAATTTTGATATATTTAATTACCTTACAAACAGCTCACCTATTAAATTATAAAATATATGTATAGATTTGATATAGCATAGTCTTTACATGGGCTTTACATGGGAATGTTTAATAATGAAGAGTGGTGTTTAATCAACGTGTTGAATGTGAAGCCAATTCATAATTTGAAAGGTCAACAATAAAGGGGCATCATCCATCATGATTTAATCAGTCATATCTTATTAAGAGCAACTGATAAACAGGTGAGAACACTCACAAAAGGATTAGTTCATAATATTTAGGTTAGCATTTAAAAACCGTAACTAGCCGTAGGTAGTGTTCATGATATTAATTATATAGAAGTATGCCACTTTTGAAAGGAGCAGGAAAACTTTTAAAATATTAACAACACTGAGATTAATCTTCAGAAATGTAAAATAAAATTCAAGTGTCTTTAGAGTTTAAATTTCTTTATGAGGATGACAAAATGATAAGATAAAAACCCCATGAAAGATATATGTTGCAACAGTCATGTCCAAATTAAACTTCTCAGATCATGAGTCTATTACCATACTCCATTATCCTGAGATGAAGCGAATACATGTTCTCTTTATATTTTTCAAATGCTGTTGACTGCCAGAAAGAAACTAGTGAAGATGTTCTTCATGCCAAATATCCTTGTCTTCTTACGTTTTTTCAATCAACCACCATTTGCTAAGCAGCACTGTGTACCGAGTATCAGCTACTCTGCCACTATACGTATTTCTGTGATTCAAATTAGCTCAAATAAGATCTGCAAGTAAAGGAATAATGTTTGTATTATACAAAATTTCATTGGTTTACCTGTGATTTTCATAAGCCAAAGGAGCCAGATAAGTGTGAATAGATTACAACCTTCAGTGGGAAAGGAAAGAGCCATCATTTTAACTACTGCCCTGGCAGTGGGGGCCCTTTCAGAACATTCCAACTAAGTGCAAGCAATTGGAGCTTCCTTCCCAGCCAAGTTCACCATCAGTTTTGTTCAGCCAGTGGTAAGTTGCACTGTCTTCCAGGTTTACTTCACCAGCAGCCCCACTCTCTGAGATCTCCATTTTCATCGATTTGGTCTCAGTATCGGCCAAACCTTCTTAACTAAGGTTGTTTGTGAATTACTAAAATAGCCTGTGGCAACTTTCAGCTACACCAAGCTGCCTGCCTAGGTGATCTAAGTTAGCTCTGCAGAAACTTATTACTGTGTTTTGCATGTGCTTTGGTTAAAACATTTACATAAGATTTTCTTTATCATTGCCTACTATTATGCAGAATATGAGGTCTCCTAATAACATATATCATTACAGAAAAATGTCTCTATCGTGATAGTCACAGGAGATTCAGAAGTGAATTATACGCAGCTGATGCCTTCACACTGCCAAGGTTTCGTAAAAATGACATGCAAACCATGAGTTTTACTACAATGTGATGAATGTCATTGCTATACTAGAAAATACAAGAATTCAGAGGTTAGAAGGCCCAAATACCATGAATTTTACTACTTCCCTAATAGCTCATTCCATAATAAAGAATTTCTGATCATCAGAAGCTTATTATATTGAACTAGAATTTTCACTGCTTTATGCAATCAACAAGCATTTATTGATCAGAGTCAGGAATGTTCCTGGACAACTGGAGTTTGCTTGAGAAGGAAAATTAGACCTGACTTAGTGTTACAGAATTTATATTTTAGATTCAAAGACTGACAATCAACAAACACACAAGAAAATAAACAAATCTGTGAACAAATAAAATTGTTTCAGATAGTAAGGAAATCTCTGAAGGTAAGCAGAGTAACAGGACAGAAAGTGACCGTGTAGATTCAGGGTGTCAATACTCTATAGGGTAGTGGAAGTTAAGCTTTTCTGTGGAGAAGTATGGGTTTCAGCTAATGGAAGACAAGAAGGAGAGGTTTGCAACCAGAAGTCACCAATTATGCAAAGCCTTCAGGCAGGGACATTATGTTTGGCAGCAGGGCAGACATGGGAACACTGGCTGCTTGGGAAGATAAGAAGAAGCCAGGCAATATACTAGTCCTTGGGAATTTGGATTTTATTTGGCATGAGATAGAAAGTCACTGAATTGTTTTTAGCAGGAAAAGGACATTAGATGATTTATTTTGTGAAAACATAAGTTGACGGCTAGATGAAGAAACAATTGTCAGGTTATAGGCATGGGAGCAGGCAGTTAGGAGTTGGGAGGCAATAGCCATGTTCTAGGTGAGATGTTGCAGTGGTTTGACAGGGAAAACAGGGGCCATGAGCAACAGAGATGAAGTAGATAGACTAGAGTATATTATGGTGACATATGTGTACGTTACATCATCTGGGGATAGATGGAATGTGCTGGTGATTAATCCACAACAATCAAAGTCCACCAAGTGAACATGAACAGTGCTCTGCATCTCCACTCCGTTACTGATATGGTTTGGCTCTGTGTCCCCACCCAAATCTCATCTCGAATTGTAATCCCCACGTTCCCAGGTTCCAGGACCATGGGGGCAGTTCCACTATGACGCTCTCGTGATAGTGAGGCAGTTCTCTTGAGATATGATGGTTTAAAATGAGCAGTTTCTTATGTGCACACTTTCTGTCTCTCCTGCTACCTTACAAAGACCTTCCTTGCTTCTCCTTCTCCTTCCTCCATGATTGTAAGTTTCCCAAGGCCTCCCCAGCCATGTGGAACTGTGCGTCAATTAATCTTTCCTTCATAAATACAGTCTCAGGTAGTGTCTTTATAGAAGTGTGAGAATGGATTAATGCAATTACCTGTTTCATTCTTTGCCCTCATTCACTGAGGTTTTCAAACTACAGTTAGATGATAACTTTTTGTGACTGTTACAGAGGTTTTCCTGCCTCTATTTGGACATTGCAGCAAGATTACCTTTAAAAGGGGATCTAGCATATGATATGTAGATGGGAATTTTAAAGGAATATGATTCATTTAGAAGCATGGACTATTAGTAAAAAAAGATTATATTAAATGGCATTCTTTCCATAATCTACTGGGCAAAGTCAAAAGCTCTCCATTATAGCTGGAGATGCCCTCTTTAAGCCTTTACACTCTCCTTCCACCCCCAAAATACACAGTATACTTACACACAGGTACTTTTCAACCTTCAGCCTCCCTTTAGAAAAATAAAAATTATCATTAAGTGCTCAGATCCAAAAGTCATAGGCAATGAAAAAAATATTGATTTGTATTAAATAACCAGTGCAAATATGGTGTGAGAGGATAAGAATGTTTGGCGAGAGCTACAGTATTATAAAATAAATGATATGCTAGTCATTGAAGGCTCTTGTCCATGTAAGTGAGCAGAAATATATAGTATTTGCTTATTATCTCCAGCCCAAGTAGTAAATTATCACTGAAATGGCAAAGACTGAAGTGGACATAAATTTGGGGTTTGCTGTGCTGAGGAGTTTGGAGCTTGGTATATTTCAAAAACCTTAGGAGGCTACTGATCCTCATGATCTGTAGCCAGAGCTGCAGATAAAGTATAAGGTGATTTCTAGTTGGAAACTTAACCAAGGCTCTCATGGCTTACAGTTAGAAAATTATTTTCCTCTAGTACAGTTTACAGATTACCTTTTATTTCTTTTTAGCTTCAAATCTATTGTTAAAATATCAAATTATTTATATTTTCCTACTCTCTGGGAAAGAATCTTTTAAAAAAATTAATCTTTCTACCATTTGATTTTGATAACAAAATGACTGATTTACTTATTAATTATCTATTCATTCCTACACTGTAGCGGATGCTATTCTAGGCACTAGACAGTGATGAACAAAAGAGATGTAGACTCTATATTGGAGAATTTATAATCTTGTAAATGTTATAAAGATAGTAAAACAAAAAAATGACTAATAATAAAGTAGGAGTCGTGACAGAGGAAGAAAATTTAACTTATTTTGAATGAAAGTATGTTTGCATAAGGTAAGGTACATATTTATGTTGGAATTAACTCAGTCCAGAAAGTGGCCGATTTTAGAGAACATAGTTGTCAGTTTAATCTCCTGATATTCCAGTTAGCATATTATCTGATGGTGACTATTAGCTTGCAAACAGCTGTTGTTTAGCCAAAGTAGAAGCCATATAGGGTTTGCAAGGTAAGACAGATCTATTACCACTTCTAGTAAGAGACTTTCAAATATATGGCCTACTGATGGCTTAGTAGTCATTTCAGCAAACAAAACAAGTCCTGTTTTCCTCCCTTGTTATTCTCCTATAGATTCAGCACTATGTGCTCACAGTCTTTGTATCAAGGTCACTCAATTTACGTTCCATGCAAAAGGTGTTTGTTTTCTTTTCATGGTGGTGATGGCTAATGGCTCCCTCCATTGTGGCAATACCTTCCCATGTCATTCTCTATCCTTTTCCTCCTTTCTCTATCTCCTACTCCCATGCATAGTTTCTCCAAGAGCAGACTTACTTGATTACCTCAGAAAGCCAACTCCTGAAATGTTGCAGAGGCATAATACTCTATCAAAGTAAGATGATCTAAGACACATGGGAGGGAAATATGACTGGAAACTGTATTCTCTGGTTGCTACTAAGAGCCTCACTCAGTTTCCAGTGTCTTTTTGGTGGTTTTACAGCTTTTTTTTTTTTTTGGTAACTTACATTCATCTTCTCTAGTAACTTCCCAACAAAAGAAGTGTGGTATATTCTAATTATTTTACATTCATTAAAATGGACATTCATTTTGCTGAAATATAGCTTATTCTATATATGTTTATAATAAATTATCTTACCTTTTTTATCTTGACCTATTTTTGTATGTGTCATGTCATTCTTTTATGGGCCGGTGCATTCTCTTTAGCATTCTAATTCCCATTCTAGGGAACAAATTACAGCACCTTTGTGTTTTAATCATCAATTATCCTACTCAAGTGTTTTAAGCACCCTGCAAACAATTCCTGGTATGTGCCTTGCCTAGTTTAATTATTGAAGCACTTTTGAAAGCACCAGGATTTCATTAGTGATCAATATAAATTGGGCCAGTCTTCAACCAATTTGTGTTCATTATTAAAGCCTTCGGTTCCAACGATAACTTGGAGACAGAGAACTGATGAAGCTGGTTAGACAATTGCCTAATGAGGCAAGCAGACTCTGCCTCTGATCTTAACCAGCCTCTGGGCTCTAAAAACTTTAAATGGTGCCAGTGACAGGTATCATACTAGAAACCAGCCATTGTCCATCTAATCACTACCTCTAGCAGAGCTGAGAGGCATAAAATAACACAAACGAACTGAATGAAAGACAGAATCTATCATTCTACAGGTAATTGTGTTTATCAAGCATTAATATCTGAGACTCAAGCCTAGGGCTGTAATCCATCTCATAAAACAAAGACCAGAGACAGGAGCAATCCTCAGCAAAGAAGCCATTCATAGAAAGTAAAATTTGTGGGATCCAAAAATAATTGACATAAAATTCCAGCAAAACAGACTGACATTCCAAAAGCACTTTAAAATTACAAGGCATTGAGGACACAGATCTTTTAGGAGAAGGTACCGATTAACCGGGTCTTTGATACATACAGAGGATGTAAGTGACGTGTACAACTGGAGTTAAATGGCGGTTGAGACAGGTAGGCTTTTTCTAGTTGGAGAGCTCTCAGGGAACTGGTGACCACTTTGGTCTGATATGGATAAGAGATACAGAAATTATATCAGGTGGGAAGTAGACACCTGGCCAGGGAGAAATGCAGGGACATAATTAATCCCATTTCTGCTGAGGGAGACAACTTGATTATTGCCCTTAATTAAGATCAAGCTTTGTGAGTATCTTCATAAATTCTTTGCCAGGGGAGCTTTGTGCCAAATATATGCATGTATATGTATAGATAGTTACATTATTTTTCCATACTCAGTTTCATGATCTGTAAAATGAGCTGAGAAAGAAAATCTGATTTGAATTAGTATTCTTACCTGTTCTCAAAATCTGAAAGTGCAGGAGTCCATGGGAAAATAAGATAGTTTTTATTACATATTGAGGTATCATAACTCTTCCTCAACATGGAAACAAAGAGCTTGCCTTCATATCAGGTTTGAGCTTGTTAGAAACATCATTTCAGCAGCCTTTTTGGATTCTGTGTTGGTTGCTTCTGAAATAAATGTACACAGTACTGTTAGCCTTTGGGTCTTTCTTACTCAGCCACAATAGTTGTTGCAGAATTTTGCTCCTTAGTTCAGCTAAAACCTGGTTCTTGTCACATGACCAGGAAAATTTAGACACATTGAAGGATAAATAGAGCAAAATTTTATTAGGCAAAAAGGGAAAAGGAGGAAAAAACCTCACAGATTAAATCCCAGGCCACCACACAGGAATTGAAGAGAACAGGCTCCTCTTGCCTGCCCATGGCTCCACTCTGTTCCCCCAGTGCAGATGTGGGCATGCTCCAACAAGGCCCTGGGTAGGTTCCCTCATCTACACCAAAGCCTCTGATGTAAACACTTATGGAGCAGGTCGGAGATTCTCCAGGGTTCCCTTTTTATCTGCTTAGGCATTCAGCTATGTCGTAGTTAAGATTGAGTAGATCTGGGCAAGAAAAAAAAAAAAAAGGAAGAAATGGATATAAATCTGTGACTTTCATCTTCATTAATTTGAAGCCTTAAGTTTGTATAAGTATGTTTCCCCAAGGGCCCTAACATCAGATGTTATGTAAGTAGGATTTTTGAGTATTCAGAAAATAAACTTACCAAGTTAAACACAGCGATATTGCCTTGATTTAGAAAAAAATCATTTAGCAATGGAATTCAATTTTATCTATGGGTACCTAATACATGATTCCACAGGGAATCACGCTCAATTCTGTTAGAAATACTAATCTGGATGTAAGCACTTGCCTTCAAGGAGCTTTAAACTAGTGGAATGTAAAAAATGCATTAGAAGATAACGTAGACTGTGATGAAAAAAAAATGTTATGTGGAAGAGATGAGTTTCAATTAGAAAGATTGGACAGATTTTAAGAAAGAGGAGGTATTTGACTGAGTCTTGAAGCAAGGATAGATAGAATTTCAACTGATAAGTAATAAAGGCTCAAAGGGGAATAGCATTTGTTTTATTAATGTGCTCCTAGAGCTCAACATGCATAACTCATTTTTCATAAGACTAAGTTTATGCTTAAAAATTCACCAATGTCATCAAAAATCTAACAGGAATATGAAAGTTTTCTGTTAGAGGTTTTGGTCTCTATGTTAGTTCTATAATTTTTTTTTTTTATAAGAAGTAGAGATGGTGGGAAACCAACTGCTTTGATGGAAATTCAAGCAACAGACAGATTCCCTATCAGCTCCACACAAGGATATCCTGATGCAGTTCTCCTGACTTCTAGGAGGGGAATGTTTCAGAAGTGCACATGAGGGAGAGGAACCTGCTGTCAGCTGACTTTTTGCTTTGCTTACTGTATTTGTTTTGTTTTCAAAACAGGCTTGGACATACATTTTCAATTCGAAAACTCCTTCTGAGATCCAAAAGTAGATGTGTTTACAGATTATGCAAAAGTTTGAGTTTAGTTTCAGAATTTTTTCTCAAAGGCTCTAGCACAAAAAAATGAGGGATGTCCAAATTCTAGAATTTGAAACAAATCACAGGACAGGTTGCAAGCTGGCAGCTGGCAGGGAGAAGCCCATTATTTCCCAGCTCCATTCCTTTGACTTCAGCCTAGGGAAAGGTTACTCTAACCTTGCCTCACCTTATCACCCATTCTATTTTTAACCATTTCTCATTTAATGAAAAATATTTACCACATACTTCCAGTGAATCCAATCATTAGATTCTCAGGTAGATGCTTCTCAATCACTGAAGCACGGAACCTATCAAGCTTCCTGATCACTTTAATTTCTAAAATGTGGCATTCTGTTTTCTCTTTTTACTACTAATAAAGGCAGTTAACATTCACTGGTGGGCCACACCAGTGAATCTTCATAACCCATTTCATCTTCATAACTCACCAAGAGTAGGCACTAATATAATCTGTGTTTTACAGAAGACAAAACAAAGAAAAAATAAACAAACTCGGGTTTGGAGGGGTGAGATAGTTTTCTGAAGGTTTACTACTTTCTGTTTACTTTCGTTCTTTTTTTCCCTAAAAATCAGTGTCTTCCCCAGTTTGTGTATTGTAATTCCCTTTTTTTAGTCTTGTTTTTCCTCTTCTTCTGTGATTTCTACTTGTTCTCAAAACTGCATAGTAATCACGACAAAATGATTTCTGAATTCATATATCGAATCCCCCAAAGACTTAATATATTCTCAGAATGTCAGCCAAGCTCAGATTTCTAAAAGTTTTATATTATTACATTGGCTTAAATCATAGACTTGTATCCTCCTGTAGTCAGCACCCATTTTTTTCACCTTTAGGTATAGCTCCAGCTCTGAGGTACCTAACCTTGCCTCTACTGCTAACAGCCTGGTAAGGATACCAGTAAATGTAGCCAGACACGTATATTGCCAGATGGCTGCTGCATGGCCCTGATTAGGCCATCTTGATCTGATGGAAACAAAGATTAGAAATAGTAGAACTTAATTCATTCCAAATACTTGATGGGACAGCACATCAAATCCCACAGCTCAGACCCCTGAAGCTGCTGTGGTCTGTCCCTTTTCTAAGCATACCTTTTAAGCCCTGTCTCTGTTTCTACAAAACCCTGTGTATTCTTCAAAGGAATCCCTTTTTATGCTAGGCAGAGGTGGTCTCTGTTGTTTGTAACCCCCCACCTGCCACACACACACATACACACACACACTCTCTCTCTCTCTCTCTCAACAATAGTCTCTACAATGTTAATAGGCACATTGTTAGAGATGGAGTTAAAAAATTAATTCCTGAGTCCCAAATATAAGCAACTTTTATTTCAGTGAGAACATAATACATCCATACCAGAGATCATTATAATACCATGTATTGGTACCAGGACCTGGAGGTTATATTGAGGCATCTTCCTAAAACTTCAACCTAAGTTGCTATCTGAGATTTAAAACCAAAACTTAAGAGACAAGACATAAGCTGCCTCATATAATAAATACAGGACAACTTCTATGCCACCAGGACATAACTGAAAACTAAAACACGTATTTGTCAAAAGGTGTGTTGGTAAATGTTGGAAGAATAGATTTGTAAAAGTGAAGTTTGGAAGTTTTCATAAAAGAATTAATTAGTAGAGAAAGGAGCACCTTGACCAATGAGCTTCCTATCTCAGAGGAAGGCAGATAAGATATAATAAACTGAAGTCTAATGAAATTTGTTCAAATCCTGGATAATTTGCTTAACCCATCTAGGTGTCAGTTTCCTTAGTTATCATTTGAGAATAATAACAGTATAAATTTTTATTAGTTTATTGTGTTGATTATATGAAATAATCCATTTCCTATAATTTTTGCTGCAGATAGGTTAATATAAAATATTATTAACTTTTTTTACATTATGATTGAGTTGGCAAAGTTATTCCTATTATGGGAAAAGATTATCAGACACTTTAGCCCAGTGCCATAAAAATTTGGATCTTATCATTCTTTTAGTTCTGATTCTGGGCTCATGAAGCCACCTTCTGTTGCTAACTGGGCATCCTACATAGGCCTGCCTTAAGGGAAGAATTGCTCTGCTAAGGCCAATTAGTTTCTAAGGAAACTCTATTTTACTACATAAACTAATAGTTTGCTTTTATAAATCAAACCTGTGATTTTGGCAAATGAATGCCAACCTTTTGTCCAACTCCTAGAGGTAGGACAGGCTATGATAGACACAAACCCTGGGGCCTTGTGGAAGTGTTTAAATGGCTGAAGCATCAAGGAAGCCTTCTGAGAAATGTTTAAGAGCTAACCAGGTCAAGGAGACAATGAAGTTCTCACTGCCAAGGCAGTGCAGGACAAACAGAAAGTTTAAGGTGTCAAGATATATAAACAGAATGGGGATGGGGGTGGTGTCATGTGAGGGGGCTACAAGTACTTCAGGTTTGCTAAAATAAGAGTTAAAGGCAGATACTTGTAAGAGACTGGACAAAAAGTTTGGCTGGGTCAGTA
>NW_012114711.1:4225579-4227792 GCF_000951035.1 Colobus angolensis palliatus
CCCCCGCCCCCCGCCAAAATTTATAAGCTGAAATCCTAAATCCGAGGACCTCAGAGTGTGACCTTCCTTGGAGATAGAGTCTTTACCGAGATAATCAAGTTAATGTGAAGTCATTAGAATGGGTTCAAATTCAATATGACTGATGTCCTTATGAAAAGGGGAAATTTGGGCACAGACATGTATAGAGTCAGGGAGATTTGAAGACACACAGAGACAGATGACCATCTTTCTTCCAGGCTAAGCAAAGGGACCTGGAATAGATCCTTTCCTCATAGTCCCCAGAAGGAATCAACCCTTCCAACACATTGATTTTGGGCTTTTCACCTCCATAATTGTGAGTTAACACATTTCCGTTGTCTAAGCCACTAAATCCATGATACTTTGTTATGGCAACCCAGGGGACTAATTCAGCCAGATTTTAAACCTCTGTATGTATTTACTAATGAGTTTATACCTTATTTGCATAATAGGGAAGCATTGAAGTGTGTGTTTTTTTTTTAAGGTGTGATATGAGAAGACTTGGTGTTTGTATGCATTACTGTGTGTGTATGTTTATAGATCATTATGATATCCCTGTGGAAGATAGATTCATGGAGACTAAATATTCAAGTCAAGGATATCAGTTAGAAAATTATTATGTTAATCCAAGTGAGTTATTGCTATGTGCACTAAGGATAAGAAAACTTTAATATCGGAAGGACTCAGGAATTGTTTACAAAGGTAGTGGAATGACGTGCAAATGGGCTAGAATTGGAGCCAGACTCCCGGGGTGTGTATTCTACCTCTGCCACTTGCTAGCTGTGCCACTTTGAGGAAGGTACTTAACCACCTTGATCTTCATCTCATTTCTTTGCAGTTTGTCTGTCCACTGAAGCCAACAAAGTTTCCAAATCATAAACCTGATTGCCATTTCATTTTCTCTCCTTTAAAATAATTCCATGTTTCCTGCTCTTAAGGCATTCACAAGTAGGACAAGATTTCCTTCCTTCCTTCCTTCCTTCCTTCCTTCCCTCCTTCCTTCCTTTTAGTCCTTCTTGACACCCCATTTTTCTTTAATTAAAGTATCTAAGGCTTTTTACTTTCACCCCTGACATGAATTTCCAATCACAATAGATACTACTTTAAAAGCACCTTTCTTGAAGCCTTCTCATTTTTGTTACCATCCATCTATATGATCAGTCTGTCTTTAGTCACTCCTGGTTTCCAGTGAGTGATTTCCTCTATACAACAATGTTCAACAATTTTTCAATATCTGTTGCATTAAATGCAGAATCGCTTTTTTAGCATTCTAGATCATTCGTGATACCAAAACACCTTTCAACTTTATCTCCCATTCTTCCCCATTGTATTCCATTTGCATTGATCAAATGAGATTTTCTCATCACTGCCTGATTCTACCCAGTCCCCTCTCAATTCATACACTTCTTCCCCATTCTTTTCTATAGAAATTTTACCCATTCAACAGGGTCCTTCCTAAACGCCATTTCCAAACTAAAATGTTCTCTGTGTTAGGGTACTTTCTCAGTAATGTGTAGTAAACAGTTACTCAGACTTGAATAAGGGAAATGAATTTATTGGCTTAAATAATCGGGGAATCTGAAAATTATTTTCAGTTTTCTCTAAGTGGTGTGTGTCTTACTTTCCTCTTGCTTGTAACAGAATACCTAAAAGTGGGTACTTTATACAGAAAATAAATGTATTTCTTAAAGTTATGAAGGACAAGAAGTTTAAGGTCAAGGAGCCTCATCTTGTGAGGACCTTCTTGCTGGTGGGGACTGTCTGCAGAATCCCAAGGAAGCACAAGACATCACATGAGGAAGGATGGAGCATGCTAGCTCAGATCTCTCTTCCTTTTCTTATAAAGCCACAAGTTCCACTTTCATGATAACTCATTGACTCATTAATCTGTGAATGGATTAGTCCATTCATGAATGCAGACCCATCATGACCTAATTACCTCTTAAAGGCCTCACCTCTCAATACTGCAGCACTGAGAATTAAGTTTCAACACGAATTTTGGAGAGGAAAAATATGCAAACCATATCAGTGGGGAAAATGGCCCCTTTTGCCATCTCTCCATGTAGCAGCTCTAGGCTATACTTTGTAATTGTAGAAGAGGAGTGAAACTGTATCATTTTTATTGTTCAGAAAAGGAAGGAAGGAAGGAAGGAAGCAAGGAAGGGAGGAAGGGAGGGAGGGAGGGAGGGAGGGAG
>NW_012114711.1:4227842-4352384 GCF_000951035.1 Colobus angolensis palliatus
GGGAGGGAGGGGAGGGAGAGAAGGAAATAAATTCCACTTGACTCTACTTGTGACAGATGATCACCTGGGCCAATTACTTTTCCAAGAGATTTGGAAAGTCTGATTGGATATCTTGGATAATGTTGAGAGTAGCATGGCTTTTGATTGACAGCCCAGACAGGAACTCATGAAGTGACGAAGAGGTATGTATAAAACAATATGTAGAGAAGATAGGAGTGGTTTGGAATCTGGTGCTGCTTAGCCAATGGTAGAAGCAGAGACAGTGGTCTGAACACTGCCACAGAAACATGTGCTAGAATGTTTATTGGCTAATTATATTTCTTATTGCTGTGTGCATGCCCCTGTATAGTATGATTTTACCATATCTCAATTAAGAAGCATTTCACTCCCTTGATCCTGGGCTGGATTTGTGATTTGCTTTGAACCATACAATCTATCAGAAGAGACAAGGTATGCATTTCTGAACTAGGTCCCCAGAGGCCTTGCAGATTTTGTCTTTGATGCCTTAGGACACTTCCCTGACACCACCATCCCAATGAGTAAAGAGAACAGATAGCCACTGTCCCAGCAGTTCCAGTTGAGCCTAGTCCCCAAACAACTCACCTTCTGAATGCAGCACAGGTGAGCCCAGCAAAAGAATCACTCAGTCAAACCACAGAATCATGAGAAATGATGACTAGTTATTATTTTAGGACACTAAGTGTGGGGTGGTTTGTAACATAGCCCTAGAAACTTGATGAAGAGCAGGACCAGGCTTGCACTCCCAGGAGAGCATGAAAAAAAGTTCTCAAAAACCATCAGTATTACTAATGTGTTTTGGAAATAAACCCAATGAGAAAAAGCAAAGGCTATTTATTGAGAGTTTGTTATAGCAAGAAAGTCAGCCACCATCACTTGTGTTTGGGCAGAGACTCAAAGTCAGGCAAAGGAGTAGAAAAGACTTACAGTGGATAAAAAGGAAGGCTTCAGGTGTGCATCGGTGACAGGGTATTGGCAGGAGGAAGCTGGAGGTGAGCTGACTAGATATCGGGTCCCTATATAATTGATTAGGGGACATACTTACCTGCCTTTGTTTGGCTCTACGTTGGAAGTCTGGTAAAAATTAGAGAAACTGCCAGTTGTTAATTTTAATTGTGGCCTTTTTTAGCCAGTTGTTGCAGGGATTATTGTTTGGCTTCATGGACTGGTTGCTGAAGATAGTGGTCTGACTTATGGCCTGGTTACTGTAACTAGTAGGTTAGGTGTCTGTGCTGGTTGCTGCAGACTATGAGTCAGAGTCCTGTTTTTATAGGTGCTCTAATTATTGACCATTTGTCTATTCAGTTTCTTAATATTTTACTTTTTTACAAACAGGAAAAAAAAAGAAAGCATCTCTCTGAAGTGTTCAGAACATGAACCCCAGAATGGGTTTAATCAAGATAAACTAAACTGTAAGAAGAAGACCTTTGTAAAATGTTCATTAAGATAGAAAGATATGTGTCAGGAGAACTTGGAGTTTGAGTCCTTGAGGGCACAAGGATCACAGCATTTCATGGGCAAAGTGGTAAAGAAAAATTCTCTAAATGGAAC
This sequence comes from Colobus angolensis palliatus, assembly GCF_000951035.1. NCBI lineage: Eukaryota > Metazoa > Chordata > Mammalia > Primates > Cercopithecidae > Colobus > Colobus angolensis. The sequence continues at coordinate 4,229,412 of NW_012114711.1, forward strand.
ATTATGAAAGGTCAGCAGAGCAAGACAAAAATATATATTGCTGTCCACGTTATAAAAGCTGTCAAAAATCCAAGGCAGCATCACTAAGAAGCCTCTTTCTAAAATGCACATGCCTGGAGTGAGAATAAAACATTAATTCATTGACCTTTTTATTATAAACAAGTTTATTAATTTCTTAACAGAGAAAGGAGTTGGACGAGGGACTGGGACTTATGACAAATAAGTTTTGATGAGTTCAATAGAATTGAAAAAAATGAAACACTTCTAATTCACTTAGCAAGACCTTACTGTGCACAAGCAATATGTAAATAATTATTTATCAATAAGAGCAATGCAAAATGTATATTACATGGATCTTCCCTTTAAGGAATGGTTAATCTGGCAGGCTCATGGACACTAAAGCCTGCCTATAAATTCCTGGATATGATGTAAAAAGTGATAAGTGTGGTAACAGGCAATAGGCCATGGGAGTATAGAAGACCAGAAGATTCTCCTTTCTCTTTAGAAACAAGGGCAATGATGGCACAGAGTAGATGCTGTTAAGAAGAAGCTTGAAGGAGGCATAAGAATGGAGCTCTTAAAAAAATTAAGTGGAGGACAAGTTCCAGGGCTAAAAACGGACTTTGGGATCTGGAAAACAAATTATTAAAGCTACAGGATAAAGGTTAATTGGTTGGAGTGTTGAGTTCAACTGAACAACTGAAAAAAAAGTGAGGAAGACTAGAAAAAATTATCAGTTTCAGTCAGACTAGGCATTTCTTATCTTGGATGCCTAGATAAGAATGTTGACATTTATTCTACATGAAAATGCTCAGGAAGCTTTCAGGAAGTAGAATGACATTACTCAGAGCAGTGCTCTGAAATGAGCAATCAAGTAGTGGCTTTTGCAACAGATAGGTCTGAGGTAGGTTGCAAGGGCACCAGATAAGAACTCACTGGCAAATATCTAATTGGGGCAACAGAAATGAAATGAGAAGAGATAATAGATGGCCTCAAATTTCTAAGTATCTGACCAGATAGGAGCTGAGAACTGAAAAAAAAAAAAATGGAAAGAAGAAGTATAAAATCAAAATACCAAAGAGTTATTGCTAACTTTACAATAAAGAGCCAAACGTTATCACTCCATGCAATTTCAAAAGCCTGTTCTCCCCCTGTGAAATCCTAAAGGGACACATGGGAATAAGTTTTGAAATGGCATGTGGCCATATGATTCATTGTCATACCTGGAAATTAGGACTCAGAACTATGTTTTCTTTTCTCCTTTTTGCTATTTCTTTGAAGAGCTTTCTACAACCCAAATACTCTGCCAGTTTTTCAATGTATTTGTGAAATGGTGATAATATTTTGGCTACCCTCATGTGGATTTAGAGAAGAAAATAAATTGAATTCATTTCTGCAATGCATGTTGAGGATTTCAGAGATTTTCTTTTATTTGAAGAAAAATATAAGCTTCTAAAATAGTCGTAACAGCCAAAGTTGGGCAACTGAAATTGCCTTTTGCTCTGTGGAGACTGCATAATATGAGCTGGAAGGGAAAAAAAATGATCCTGAAACCTGAAGTTTCACATCAACAACTGAAAAAAAAAAAAAAATCTAGAACATAAATTGTAGTTTTCTTGCAGAATATTTATAACAGCTCACTTGTAATACTCTGGTCTCTAGCTGAACAGGGCCAATGAAAAAACATTTCTCGATTCAGCATTTTGTTTGATCCTTACTACAGAGTGATTGATCATAGCAATTTCTTTCACATAAACAAAATCCTCTAGACAAGCTTGTTGGAGACACTCAGGGCTCTAAATACACTGCAGACCGAAAACTAATATTTTGCTTTCAATGTTTAAACTCAGTGCCAATAGGGCTCAAATTACTTGTATCATAAAAGCAAAACTCTTTTAAGCATCCTGATTTAATTAGGTTCCGGGGAAAGGGCATTGCCTAAACATGTTTCTCCTGTAGAGAGGTATCTGTCTTTTCATTAGAGCCCCAACATACAAGCAACAAAACGTATGGTTTAACACAGTGAGCATCTTTAATCATTAGGAAACTATCCAGCAACTACTCAGCTATCTCATTTTGGAGAGCAGAGAGCTGTGTCGGGAAGGAAGAGAAATGGAGGACAGCATTTCCTGTGATCCTGAACATTTTCTCATATTGATGATGGTCATTTCTGCCACTGGAGTAGCTGGAATTGTAATTTGAGAGGAGTGTCATTTTCTGCAGATACAAGCCTTGTGTAATCCTCCCATTTAAATGACATGATCCTGCAGGCTGATGATTTCATGGCCCACGATTTGTCACTTCCCCACTGCTTGAGAGTGAAACAGCAGCTAAAAGACAATCAATAGACTGATTTTGTTATGCCTGACTGTTCACCTTGTTTGCACTAATTTTTAGTTTGTTAATTATGTTTTAATATGCCACCAAAGGGGGAGGTGATGATGTTTTTTTTTTTTAAAGGAAAGAGATTGTCAAATGAAGTGACAAGAGGGTGATTTAAGTGGGATACATTACAGAAAACCTATAAAGTCACCCCTCTCCCTGGAGTAATTTCCATAGAGGAAATAAACTAGTTACATTTCATGTTTTTGTGCGAAACTGATTTTTCTTTTACTTCTTTTTTTTTTGAGGCAGAGTCTCGCTCTGTCACCTGGACTGGAGTGCAGTGGCCGGATCTCAGCTCACTGCAAGCTCCGCCTCCTGGGTTTACGCCATTCTCCTGCCTCAGCCTCCCGAGTAGTTGGGACTACAGGCGACCGCCACCTCGCCCGGCTAGTTTTTGTATTTTTAGTAGAGACGGGGTTTCACCGTGATAGTCAGGATGGTCTCGATCTCCAGACCTCGTGATCCGCCCGTCTCGGCCTCCCAAAGTGCTGGGATTACAGGCTTGAGCCACCGCGCCCGGCCTTTCTTTTACTTCTTATTAATATACTTTATTTTTTCTATATAGATTCAAATAATTATAACTGTATAAACACCTATATATGTTATTATGAATAGATTTTTGTAGTTTTGATATGGAAATATAAAATATATTTTTTCAAAGATAGTGAGCATTTAGTTAGTCATTGATTCATGTGTAGTGGAAGTCATGCCTGGTAAGATGTCATCTTTTCTGTTTAAGAATCTGTAAGTAGATTGGAAAAGAAAGGTTTTAGAGTTTTTTTGAATATCAGGCTTTTTGGACAAAGACAAATCTTTAATATAAATAGACTCTAATAAAACTTTAGTACCCATGAATAAAATGTCACTTTCAAGATGCAGAAATGAGGCTGAATGCAGTGGCTCACATCAGTAATCCCAGCACTTTGGGAGGCCAAGGCAGGTGGATCACTTGAGGTTAGGAGTTTGAGACCAACCTGAGGAACATAGCAAAACCCCTTCTCTATAAAAAATTATTTTTAAAAAATTTGCCAGGCATGGTAGCGCATGCCTGTAGTCCTAACTACTTGGGAGGCTCAGATGGGAGAATTGTCTGATCCCAGGAATTTGAGGCCGCAGTGAGCTTTGATCATGCCACTGCATGCCAGCCTGGGTGACAAAGTGAGACCCCCATCTCTAAAAAATAAAATAAAAATAAAATAAAATTTAAAAATGTAGCAATAATACAGATTAGGGTGTGGGTGCCTGGATTACCTCTGAGTGAAGGTGGCTTCTGGAGATTCTGAATCCCCCAGTGATTACAGTAATAGGTAGTGTCCCTGGAAGATTAACATACTATGGTGTATGTCCTCTTTGAAACTGTTTCTTTCCTCTTCTTTTGGTATCTGGACATTAATATCTTTAGGGTGATGGCAGCATTTATCATCCAAACTGAGAGGCTTTTGAGAATGAAGGAAGGAGTTGTTAGTATATATCCTGGGAATATTGACAAAAACTGGGGCAGTCCCCACCGAACTGGGATGTATGGCCGTACTAAATATCTGCACTCTGGACTTTCAGCTGGGTAATGTGAAAATTCACCCATATCTTTAGATAAATATGGGAATCATACAACTGGTTAAATAGAATGTTTGTATATATGGTTTGGTGTAGTGACAGGCGTGACAGAAAAAACCTAGAAAGTGAAGAAAGAAGCATGTGAACATTTTTGCATAAAGAAATTGCCTAGACTTTATTACTCATGAATGTAACATATTAATGATTTCTGGAAACTAGATAAAATGAATGACCTCTAATAGAGAATCCTCCTCCCCCAATGGTTTTGTATACTATTTTCTCAGGATACTTAATAATATCTCTCTAAACTGCAAATGAGGGAATGAAGTATAAATATGGTCTTGACTTTGGAACACCCAACTATTTGAATTGTTGGTATCATTTTCAAACAAAATTGTTGTATATTCTTCTTCCTAAATGGTTCAACCTCAAGATCCAGTTCAAGTGTTATTCAAATAATTTGAATATCTTTCACTTCATCCTTCATGATGTACAACAAACCTGTGGTTGGGTTGATGGAGAGAGACTGATATCATGCCCTGACCTAGGAATCAGAGGTGCTAGCTAGGCTCTGCTCATTAGCTCAGAGACTATAATGAGCTGACCTGTCTCTCTATTCTACCAGTTCCACTTCTAAGGGAGCCATTTGCTGAATAGCTGTGACCCCGTATTTACAGAAAATTGCGTCTGTAAAATGAAGAAATTTAAAAGCAAAATGAGTCTGAACAAGTATCTCTGATTTTCTTTGTATCATCAATTTTATGTTTAATTTTTATATATAATTAAAGTTATTTCTTTTATTGAATATGTTTTTACTATTAAGAGATTTGAATTTGTTGTCACAGTTGAAGCTATAAAAAGTTAATGCAGGAGCATTTTTATAATGTTATTTTTTCCTTAAAATATTTGAAACCTTATATATCTGATATACCCATCTTTCATTTTTTAAAATTTCCTTTCCATTTTGAGCAGAATCAGATATAATTCCTTCCATCCTCTCTTCTTTTATCCCTTACTTCACACAAATATTTATATAGTGTTTACTATTTTTCAGGCACTATTCTTGGCACTTGGGATATATTAGGGAATAAAAACTAATTCCCCTCTGGAGGAGCTAATATTCTAGTGGAAGAAGGAAGACAATAAATAGGGTAAATAAATATTTCAGGTTAGACAACAAGTGTTGTGGAAAGAATAGGACAGATTGGAGGATTCAGGAGTACCGGGTCAAGACGTAAGAGTACACATTACAATTTTAAATAAGATAAGCCCCATTGAGAAAACAACATTTGAGCTACATGATATTGTATGAGCAGGAGCTTTTTATTTTGCAATCAGCTGCATTGTTTCACACAGGGAAAACTAGAGATGAAACTCAATAATATGACATGGTTGAGATAATAAAATAACAAAAAATATGTAATATTGGGTGCTCTGATAATGACATTGCATGTGTCATTTTATTTAATCTTCATGACAACGTTATACAATTGGCACTGTTATCTCTCTTTGAGGAAAGTGAGACCAACAATAACCAACTTGCCCTGGGTCACACAGCTAGTAAGTGGTGATGCTGGAATTTGTGTCTAGGTAGTCCGATTCTAACTCTACTCCCTTAATTACTAGCCATGTTCTTTTGAGTTCTTTCATACCAAGGAAAATGTCGCTATTATTCCTGACATATCTTCAATAACCTCAATAATTATTTTGCACTGTGTAGGACCTTCAAAAAAATGCAGGACACACATTAACTTTCCAGGAAAAATGGTGGTGCTCACATTTGATAAAATGAGAGTTTAACATCAGGAATGAAGAAGGCATGAGACTTCCTCTTCTCACTAAAAATGGGTTATGCACAGTTAGGTGTTTCTAACTCACTCTTAAGAGAAAAAGCATGCATGATTAATATGAATGGGAGTTTAAGTGTATATATCAAAGGGAGAAACATCCTCTTGCATTTAAAAATTGCAAATAAATATAGTTTAATCTGCTATACATAATTCATATTAGCAATAACCACTTCAAAATTAATGTCAGCCAATGTTAAGATTTGTGAATGACGTCTCTAAAGCTTTGCTTCAGGCTATTCTCACAGAGACTGGTTAATGCCTTTATGGCTAATTTCCTGAGGCTTATTTTTTGGTCTTTCCTGATGAAATATTAAGCTCTTTTTAAAAAGAGATTTATCTGATAAAAAGCAAAAGTAAACCCTTGCTCAACCCGTTACATAGATTTTTCTTTAAGATAGGGTGAGGCTTTGCATAAAAATTGAAAAGATCGCAGAGGATTCAGTAACACTAGAGGATCTGTGAGACTTTTTTTCTTCTTGAACTTGACCTCTTACTGTTCAGCACACTCTAAATAAGGGATGTTAATTTCACCCCCAAACATACTTTATTGCTTTGGATATTGAGAAGACTGTTAATCTACTACTTATAAAATCTCAGAAGGCAAGAAGTAATTGTAGAATTTAACACTGAACAATATTAAACTCTAATTTGACTACTTATTCTGATATTAGGGGTTATTTCAAAATTAAAGAATAGAAGTTCTAAGAAGAAAGAGATAAGAGTTGTGTGCTGTATTTATTCTTTCCTCTTCTTTTGGAAAGGTGCCAGCATCCCTTTGGTAACAACACAAGAGCATCTTCTCAAACTTCTCTTTGCTTTTGGTAAAAACATTTATATGTGTATCGAAATTTGAACATTTGCCTGGAAATGGTACTCAAGGAAATTTCTAATCAGTCAAATAATCTCCTAATTTCTCTTATCTCCACCTCAACGTTCCCAGGCCTTTCCTAGCTCTGTTCTTTTTTTTTTTTTACTGTATGGGAGGAAAAAATGTCTATCTTCACTGCCAAGGCCAACACATTCACCTCTGCCAGAGCAGCATTCACTTCTAGTTTCCTCTGGGACATTACTCCCTTGGGTACCTACTTTCTTATTTGTATTTTTTTTTTTTTTTTTTTTTACTTCTCTTTTTCTAATGACTCAACTCAGCTTCCAGGTATGCTCAGCCTCCCTATCCTAAAATCATAATCCTTCTAAAGTGTTTTTTCTCCTTAGTCCTCTTCTGCCCTCTACTCTCTCTTCTCCTCTTGTATTTTCTCCCCTGTGTTCTATCCCTCCTCTTTATTTATTTTCCCTCACTTGATTGCCAAACTTCTCAAAAGTGCAAACTGTCTCTACTTTCTTAGCCTCCTGGCATATGAAACAACCATGGCCGTGGAGGTAAGATGACTGGAATTTCTTTCCTGATTCTATCTTCTAGTGTGTAACCTTTGACAAGGGACCTGAATTCTTTGGCTTGCAAATACCATATTCTATCCCTCTAGTTCCCAGGGAGCGTTATACAAACTAATAGATGATATAATCACATATCATTGCTCTTGGAAGATAGCAATTTTCAAGAAGTAATAACTAACATATATTCTTCAGGGTCCACACTTCTCATTTCCCCTAAGATGAGTTTTAAAAAAATATCATCTGGAGAGGAGAGGAAAGAAAAGAATACAAAAGAATAAGTAAACATTAACAAATAAATATAGAGTATACATAGTAGGTGCAACAAAGCATTAGATGCAGGGCACTTGGGTCACAGAATAGAAATTAGAAATTCTATTTCTCTTCTCAGAGCTATGATGCTCTGAGAAGCAACACATGTAGGAGAGAAAAAGTGATGAGACAGAACCAGAAGCATACTAAGATGAGGAATGTGGTTCCTCTATGTTGTCCCACAGTGATAGATGGTCTCAAAAGATGTCCATCATTAAGTTTATTCCTCCCACATTGCTCCATGAAAGGATAGGTCTTCTTCCTCTCCCCTTGAATCTAGACTGCATTTATAATTTGCTTTGACTAATAGAATAGGGTAATAGTGATAGTTCCAGGCCTGGCCTTTAAAGGGATGGTGGCTTCAGCATCCTCCCTTGGCAGTGAGATGCCATGTTGTGAGGAAGTCCAAGCCAGCCACATGCAAAAGCCAAATGGGAAAGGAGAGATGACTGGCTATCCCCTAGTGGGACCAGCCATTCTGGCTGAGGTACTGCTCGTGTGAATAAAGACACATGTTGTACTTTCCAGGCTCAGAAGAAAGTGGAGCAGGACTATCTGGCTGAGTCAGCACTGATTCCCCAATTATGAGATATAATGAAGTGTTATTGATTCATTCCAGGAAGTTTTGAGGTAAATTTTTGCACAGCATTAGATAACAGACACAATTACTAATGAAACCAGCCCAATTGTCCCATATAAATGATATTTACAGGTTTTTGAATCAACATAGAAATTGATCTTCCTCATCTTAAAACTTGAAATGTAACTGAGTTCCTTTCTGAGAAACCAACTCTGGGGTAAGGGAATGAGACTCAGCAGATCACCACATCCAGACAATGAGATGCCAGACCCCTCATCCATCATGATTGCTTCCTTACCCCTCCCTAATTCCTCTCCACACATAGCTACATCCCTTCCCCACTGTATAAATCCTCCAATTTTTAGTTGGTTGAGGAGATTATTTGAAATGGATCTGTCCCTGTGGCTTCAGCAGCTGATTAAAGCCTTCTTCCCTGGCAACACTTGTTGTCTCAGTGGTTGGCATTCTGTGCAGCTAGAAATGAGAGTTAGACTGACACTAACACTAATATACTTCAGCAAGTCATCTCAGTTTGCTGATCCATTCTAATTTGTCAAATAAGAAAACAGAACTAGCTCATTGCAAACATGCCCCACCCACCCTGAATTCTGGCCATCCATCAGTTTTGCATGTGCAAGTATTTTTACTGATAAAAGCTGGACCCTGAGTTAAAAAAGTCTTGGATCTTCACTCTTATTTCCTTTATGACTTCAGTCCTTTCTCATCTGTCTTTTTCTACTTTAAACGAAGTTAGTGTCATGGATCTACTAGATTAAATGAGATAGTCTATGTGATACATAATTCTGGAATGTGATAAGTACACCACTTTCTATGCAAGTTCTTATTATTAATTAAAGAAAGAGGAGGTCCCACAACCTGACCCAGAGTTGTGCACACTGATCCACACCATCAGTGGAAGAAAAAGTGCCATTTGTGAGTTCTAAAGTTAAATGTTGTAGATGTTTTCCAATATGGTAATATCTCTGTGTTTTCCACCTTAAAAACCTGGTAATAGTCTTCATATTTCTTTGGAAAACTTAATAGAATGTAATGTACTGAGGTATCACATTCCTAGCCCCTCTTAAATTTTCTTTGTTAGATAATCAGGGCAGAGTATCAGAAGTAATTAAAATTAAACTCTACCTGAAAACATGCTAATAAAAAGTATGATATGAGATTGTAAGTATTGTTAAGCAAAAGTTTTAGAACTATGTAAAAAAAAGTACAGAAGAGAGTATTAGAAAGAAAAGAAGGAAAGGAAAGCATGGCTAGATAAAAAGCTGAGCTGAAGAAAAAGTTAAAGGACATATGGCTCTGTAGTCCACTACAAGTTTGCAAATTCATTTCTTTTTGTAGATACAACTTGATATAAACTGAATCCTGACAAATTATTTTTTGTATTCAGAGTCACTTAATTTAAAACAATGTAAATTCAAAGGAAGACGATAATGTTCCTAACCTCACTGTGACCCCAGTTCAATATAGCTACACCACCTCAAGCTAGTCAAATTCACAATTTAGCTACAGGAAGTTTAGCGCAAAATTAGAGCAACTCATTATAGGTCCCAAGGTAAAGCTTCAAAGGCAGAAATTCAATTAAAATGTTATTTGAATTTTCAGATAGCAAACAATCTGGAAAACTTTCCAGATTATGAGAAGGATATGCACACGAAAGCTAGAGATTATGCCTTGTATAAATCAAGCAATAAAATTTAAAAATGTTTATGCATTTATTCAACAGAGATTTATATTTTTGCAGATTATATACAAGACATTTTTAAGAATTGTGGAGAAAAGATAAAAAATGACTTCAGCCCTCAACTTAAGAAGATAATAATTTTTAAAAGGTAGCTAAAACATTCAAATATCTATGATGGTAATTAAGATATTAAAAATTCTAGAAGAGTGATGCACATAAAATGAGACAGCTGCTTAAGGGAGGAGAAACTCCTTTCAGTTTTAGGGATGGTAAGGATTGCAAGTACTTGTATACAATATCTAACAAGTACATTAGACTTTGAAGATGCACACATGACACAAGCACATTGTTACACACAATTCATATTCATTTATTTCAGTCACTCAGAAGATATTTGTGCATACCTGCCTAGCTTTCACATGCTGATAAGTCAGTGTCTTTCCCGAGCTGCATAATATGTGAGTGGGAAGAAAAGGTGCTTTATTTAAACTAAAATTAAAGTATAAAGCTGATTTGTAAAATATAAAAGCAAGAAACATCAAATGAAGAGGGTAGACAGACTGACCAGTTAGCAAATAGAATCATCTATCAATTAACAGTGGGGACCTGGATGTCAAGTTGCCCCATTTGAATCCTGAATATACCACTTCCTGGCAAAGCTGAATTTGGCCATCTGTAAAATTGTGACAATAAAATTAGTAGCTTCTTCTTGAGGATTGGTATGAGTATTAGATATTGTAGTCCTCCTTTATCCACGGTTTTGCTTTCCATAGTTTCAGTTACCTGTGATCTGAAAATAGATGAATATACTACAACAAAATATTTTGAGAAAAAGACCACATTTACATAACTTTTATTACAGTATATAGTTATAATTGTTCTACTTTATTATTAGTTGTGAATATCTTTTTGGACCTAATTTATAAATTAATTTATAATTTATAAATTATAAATTATATATTAGTTGTGAATATCTTTTGGACCTAATTTATATTATAGATATGTATATCTAGGAAAGAAACAGTATATGTAGGGTTTGGTCCTAGGCGTGGTTTCAGGCATTTACAATTTATGTAGGGTTTGGTCCCAGCTGTGGTTTCAGGCATTACTGGTCTTGGAATGTATCTCCTGCAGATAAGAGAGGACTGCTGTAATATAGTGCCTGGAATATAGTACTGTGCCTGGAAAACTGAATAATTGCTAACATTATTAAAATTGATGAGAAACTACCTAGACCTAGAAGGGTTTAATGGAGCTTCAGGAAAAAAGAAAATATTAGAGCTAAGCTTAGAACAGTCTTTGGACTTTCTGGTCATAAAAGAAGAGCTTTGTTAAGACAAGGACACTGTTGGAATTAGCAATCAATAGAGCTTCAAAATCTTTTAACTTAGAACCATTAGGTTCTCACTCATCTTTGGAATACCTCTGAGATTCACCTGCATTGGCATTGTGTTCATTTTTTTCTTGATGGAATGTAGGCTCCGAGAATTTTAGAAACTCCTGAAAGTCAGAAACGAAACTAATTTTCTAATTTTCACATATGATGCCTTATACATCAACTAGAGAAATATAGTCTCAACTTTAGTTTGGAAGGTAGACCTGTGTCTAAGTGATCCTTTCTTTGTATACTAGACATAACTAGTTATGTCACTAAAAGACAAAAATAAGGAAACAAATAAATATATAAAATAAACAGTAATATCTCTACCTTAATTCCCTCATCAGTAAAACAAAGCTAAAAATTATCTTTCCCTCTAAATTTTTTAAGTAATATTTGATTTAAGTGTGAACCATGACATCTTAAATAAAAACCTGAGAGAATAAATGATTTAAGGAGTGCTTCCAAGGAAAGATGTTATATAAATACAATGTATTTTCATTAATAGCTATAAACTGTGAGTCTCTGAGAGGATGGGACCCTAAGCACTTCTGTTAAACCTCAATGGTCTTGTGAATATGTGTCTGGTCATCACATTTTCTATAATACAAACAGTTAAAACACAAAGATGATGAGAAGTTAAATTAATGATAGTTAGAAAAGGCAATACCGGGAATTGATTTAGTAATTCAGCCTCTGAGATATCACTTGCATTATGTTCAGTTCCTTAGCGTACCTTTTCTATTTTCAAGTACCTTATTATGAGTTTATTTCACCTCCCCCCAAAATAAGACATTTTAGCTTTTTATGTATTTGAAAATTTATAATCCATGTTTTGTGCGTGTGTAACTCTCAGCTAACCAATATATTTAATTATCAGAATCAGCCTAAATCATTCCATATATGTATTTATTAATTTATAAATAATGCACATGTGAGAAAGTGAGGAGGAGTTACAGATGTTCAGTAAAGTGCTTGGTTAGACTCAAACAATATTATGACTGGAAGAAACCCAACTGATTATCCAGTTCAGGGTTGGCAAATTTTTTTCTGTAAAGGCCACATAGTAAATATTTTAGACTTTATGGGCCATACAGTCTCTGTCACCACTACTTGACTCTGCCATTGTAGCATAAAAGTAGCCATAGACAATGCAAAATGAGTAAGCATGACATATTCCAACAAAACCTCATTTACAAAAACAGGTGGGCTGCCAAATTTGGCCCTAGGACTGAAGTTTGCCAATCTCTAATCTAGTGTAACTCACCTGTTTCAAGAGTGAAGAGACTAAGGCATAGAAGATTTAAGTGCCATTATTAGTCATTCTTAATTGAATTTTCATGAGGAGAAACAGCTCTGTCTGCTAACACTTTTATTCTGCTTTGTCAATGAATCCACCTTCCACAAGGCTTGCTGGAATGATCTTTATGAAATGCAGAACAAGATGTGTCTTTTCTGTGTTTAAATTCCTTTAACAGATCCCTGACTTCCATGTGAGATTCAATCTCCTTGTCTAGCATATTTAGGATCTGTATTCATGAGATTTCTGATCACTGCATCAATTCCATATCCTACTCTGTTTTGCAGGAAGGCTCTGTTAAGTCCCCCAGAGCGTAGTAAACTGCATGACAATAGGAACTGGTCCTGTTTTATTCACTTTATCTCCCATGTCTAACATAATGCTTGACACACAGCAGATCCTGAATAATTAGCTTGAAAATGAAAGGGTAAGTTAAGAGCTGAGATCAGAAAACAGTCTTAAGGCAAATTTGACAGAATACCTCCTTGCTTGGCCCTGACTGAAGTTTCCTGGGTCTCATCAAGTGTTCGTGGCAAACGAAATGACTAGGATCAGAAACCCCCTCCCGGGTGACCTTCATCAGAGCTCACTTCGTCAGCCTGTCTCCCTAGTAACTCATTTCTATATTAATGTCTGGTTACTCAGAGGGCCCCATCTGTACCGCTAACTGTGCAGAAATATTCCACGAACTAAGTAAGGACATTGCTATCGTATTATCCAGCATGGTTTTCATCAGCTGGTCACACTTCCTTCTGCTTCTTCAATTTCTCTAAGGAATTTGATTCTCCAAATGTACAATTTGTTGTGAGGTAGCACAACCTAGAGTTACAACTTGTATTCCTAGGGTTATTATAGTGACTCACAGTAGGAGGATATTTTGATACCTAGATCACTGAACCCACCTGGGATGCTAATGTATATGTCAGTGTAATGTGTGGAATTACAATCACCAGAAGGTTGTCTTCCCCAAGGCAGTATCACCTTTCTCCAAGAAAATACAGAATTGTTAGCACTGTAACTCCATACCAGCAGTATCCTTTCAAGGACGGTCTCAGTCTTAGCCAAAAAGAACATACTGTGATGCTCATGACACCTTTTTTACTAAGCTAGACAAGGTTTCTTTTTAAAAATATTAGGCACCAAACAATGGGATTGTGCTTTCTCCTGCTTTTAAAAGCATGCTTTTTTTTAACTATCTTTATTCAAGCTATTAAATTAACTGACTGAATGTATTTACCAGCCAAATACTTCCTAAATCATCAGATTGATCTGGAGACTATTGAGTAGGGAAAACTTTTTCTCTACCCTTTTACATTCAGTATTGGAGGCCTATGAATTAAAAGGAGAAAAGACAGATGAGCAAGATAAAAGATAAAGTGTGTTCATATACATACAGGAGATCCTGCAGAAAATGTAGCTCCAAGAAGTGGTTGGAATAGCATCTGAACTAGTGAGATGCACTAGGATTTCAAGGGACAATAAGTGGTGAGAAATGACTGTGAAATATATGGGGGAAATTAATGGAAGGTAAGGTTTGTGTGAGAAAGTCCTGTTTATGTAATTTCTCATCCCAGTGCCCACTTCTCCTCTAAGGAGACAGAAGTCACTCTCTCCACATAGTACAGGAAGACTTCCTGAAAGGGGGATTTATGATGGTTGATCCTTTTGGAACACTTGGCTTTTAGGCAGAGAAGAGGAGTACAGAGAAAGCTCCTTCCTGCATGTTTGGATTCTCAAATGCCTTTCATTCAAGATAATTCTTATGCCATAATGTCATAATGTGAGCCCCTTCAAGAAAAATGACACTAAACAAAGAAAAAAATCAAGGCAAGGAATTCAGTCATTCTGGAAGATAAACCTTCTCACTAAGGTACCCAAATAATATGATAGATGTATTTGAAAGCCCTAAGTTAATGTGACTAAGTATTCACTTTATTTTTCACTCAAGCAGAGCCATCTTATTGAAAGTTGAAACCAGGAACACTCTAATTGAATATCTCCTCCCAGAAGATTAAGAATTTCTTATTAACTTCTTATCTCTAAATGAATCAATTAACTTCTCAGTACAAACTGTGCTTCTTTTTAAATATATAATTTGGTAAATTTATTATCTAATATAGCAGAGCTGAACTTTTTGAAAAAGAAGGGTTCTCTGTTAGTGTGTGGCAGCATCCATAACATAATTAGAAGCTCAGAATATTGGGGCTAAAAGATGTCTTGGTAAGCTTAGCAACTGATCCCTGGCTTTATAGGGAGAAAAAGAGACCCAGAGTGGTTAACTGGTTTACCCAAGGTCACTTAGTGAGTTCATGCCTTAACTAGGACTTGAAACTTGGGCTCAGTCCCATTGAAATACTTGAAAATAAAAGTATCTAATGACTTGTAGGTTAATGAATAGAAGTACATTCATCAGATTAATGCAGCAAAGCCCTGGATATTGAGAAAACACAAAATGACTTAGAGCTAATTAAATACAGAGACAAATTAGAAAATGAGGCTTAAGACAGAATATTAATAATTTCTAGTAGACATCTCATCTTTGTGCTCTTAAAGCACCCTTGCTGTCTTCTATCACAACATATTGTCACCTTCTTGATTTCGATTCATTATGCATGGGTTCAATTGTGTGCTACCCTCCCATTTATATGTTGAAGTCCTAACCCCCAGGACCTCTGAATGTGACTGTGTTTGGAGACGACATCTTTACAGGGATCATTAAGTTAAAGCGAGGTCATTAGAGTGGACCCTATTCTTATATAATTGATGTCCTTGAGAAATTTTGATGCAGAGAGATGCACAGAGGGAAAACAATGTGATGAGACACAGAGGTAAAACGGCCGTCTTCAAGTCAAGGAGAGAGGGCTGATACGTATCCTTCTCTTATGCCCTTAGAAGGAACCAATCCTGCAAATTCTTTGACCTTGAACTTCTAGCCTGCAGAACTGTAAAACAATAAATTCCAGTTGTTTAAGCCCCCCAGTTTGTGGTACTTTGTTAGTGCAGTTATAGCAAATGAATGCACACTATTTACTCAATTTTTCCCCAAGCCAACCCTCACTTCTACCCTGCCCAGCACCAACAGAGATGGTGCGGTCTCCTCCTTATCACAGAACCTTCCAGTGTCTGGCTTATCCTGGGTACTCAGTTAATGCCTGTAACTGAATTGCCTTACACTAAATAGAGTACTTGTACATACTCTAACTCAACTCTTATTCACAACAACTCCCTACTTTGGATAGAGCAGTTCATACTATTCTCATTTAGCTGATGATTCTCCAAAGAAGATAATGACATTCCCATCTAAGGTACAAAGTATTACAAAGGAAAGAGATGACAATACACTGAAATGCTTTCCAAATATAATCCAAATATAATAGTCCAGGGTTTAAATTCTGAGTTGCTTTTTGTTGAGTCTGAAACTGCCTTTAATTGACCACATGCAGCTTGAGGGCTCTTTCCAACGGAAACTATTTTCCATCAGGGAAAAAAGTAAGTAAACAAATAGAAGACCTCAAAACTGATCACTAAATCAGCTCAACTCACCAAAACAAAACAAAACAAAATCCCTCAATTAAAACAGGATTTAAAACAATGAATTCAATTTTTAAAAATAAATTGCCAAGTTTTATTTTTACTGATTATTACGTGCATCAACAAACTATTTAAAGTAGTGGATCTTTCTGAGATTTTACAGAGCTCTTTGTCCACAGAAATCCTGAAATAAACTCAAATTTATGAATTTATGATTGTTTTCCAAGAGGAGTATCCACTGACACTGATTAATAACAATAAATGAGTAATTATGTCATTTTATATGTTATTTTGTTACACATAAAAATCTAATATTTCTTAAATGTTCTGTACATCTACATGTTTTGTACATCAACTAGCACTCTGGCAGAAAATAAAATGGTTTAATGAAAAGAGTTTAATTGAAGAAAATTTAATGAAGGCACATTTTTGCAGAGTGAGAGGCAAAGGAAGGGAAAAATCAGTGGTTGGTGAGGTACCCAAGGCCTAGCAAAAGTGAGAAGCTATTACAACCTTAGTCCTGAAGATGTGGGGAGTTACCATCAGAGTCCAGAGGAGGTCTGTGGGAGATGGGGTACCTGACAGGGACTGTAGCCATGGAAGAACATAGCCACTGCCAGAACAGTGGTAAGGCAGGGTTGCTCTCTTGTCAGGACCCCCTATGACCTGGCAATCCCACCCAGAAGTCCCAGCCGTGGGAACCCAGATAATACCCTCTGTAAAGCTCTGTTGGTCTACTTTTACATTGCTATCAAGGAATATCTGAGGTTAGATAATCTATAAATAAAAGAGATTTAGTTGTCTCATGGTTCTGCAGGCTGTACAGAAAGAATGACACCAGCATCTGCTTCTGCTGAGGGCTCAGGAAGCTTGCAATCATGGTGGAAGGTGAAGGAGGAGCCACTGTATCACATGGCAAGACAGGGAGCAAGAGAGACAAGGTGGAGGTCCCAGACTCTTTTAAACACCCAGATCTTGCATGAACTAACAGTGAGAGTCTACTCATTACTGCAAGGATGGCAACCAAGCCATACATATGAGATCCACCCTCATGACCCAACATGTCCCACCATGTCCCACATCCAACATTGGGAATTACATTTCACTATGAGATTTGAATGGGATAAACACCTAAACCATATCAGGAGCTTAATCTCCAGAGACAAGTTAGACAATGAATGGGAGGGGCAATTTCAAATGGAGAACAGAATATTTTATATGAATCACCTAATTGAATAATCCTCAAACCCCATGATATATTTTACCAATTTAGAAGCACAAGGTCAGAGAAGTTAAAAATGTGCCCATTTTATAATGAGCAAGTAGAATTAGGAGTGTATTAGTCTGTTGTCACGCTGCTGATAAAGACATACCCAGCCTGGCATGGTGGCTCACATCTGTAATCCCAGCACTTTGGGAGGCCAAGTTGGGTGGATCACGAGGTCAGGAGATTGAGATCATCCTGACTAACATGGTGAAACCCTGTCTCTACTGAAAATACAAAAAATTAGCCAGGTGCAGTGGCGGGTGCCTGTAGTCCCAACTACTCAGGAAGCTGAGGCAGGAGAATGGCGTGAACACCGGAAGCAGAGCTTGCAGAGAACTGAGATCGCGCCACTGTACTCTAGCCTGGGTGACAGAGC
Organism: Colobus angolensis palliatus; assembly: GCF_000951035.1. Taxonomy (NCBI): domain Eukaryota; kingdom Metazoa; phylum Chordata; class Mammalia; order Primates; family Cercopithecidae; genus Colobus; species Colobus angolensis. The sequence goes on from NW_012114711.1 coordinate 4,247,036, forward strand.
AAACCTTTGTCTCACAAAAAAAAAAAAAAAAAAAGACACGCCCAAGACTGGGCAATTTACAAAAGAAAAAGGTTTGATGGACTTACAGTTCCACGTGGCTGGGGAAGCTTCATAATCATGGTGGAAGTCAAGGAAGAGCAAGTCACATCTTACATTGAGGTCAGCAGACAAAGAGAGAGCTTGCACAGGGAAATGCCCCCTTATAAAACCGTCCAATCTCATGAGATTTATTCACTATCACGAGAACAGCAAAGGAAAGACCTGCACCTCTCACCAGGTCCCTGCCACAACACATGGGAATTCAAGATTATATTTGGGTGGGGACACAGAACCAAACCATATCAAGGAGCAAAAGAAATTCCAACTTTGTTTTAGACCTAATGATAAGAAGAAGAAAAGAAAAATATTGTTTTACTTTCATACAATACATTTCTTTTAAATGAAGGAAGGGGAAGAGAGCATTATGTGAAACTTTTGAGAAAACTGTAGATGAGTTTTATGTCAAAGGAAATTGTGTTTACACCAGAACATGGAATGACTTGACTTGGTGTGGAAGAGGAGCAGAGTCAATGAATTCGCAGCAGGATGGAGAACATGCCAAACTAGAGGGTAATGGACATACGTTGATAAGGATGATCAAAGACCAAAGATTGAGGCCTGGCCAGGTGGTCCATGCCTGTAGTCCTACCTACTCTGGAGTCTGAGGTAAGAAGATTGATTGAGCCTGGGGGTTGAGTCCCGCCTAGGAAACAGAGCAAGAGCCTGATTTAAAAAAAAAAAAAAGAGAAAACCTTATAAGAAACAGAAAATATTAATAAATGAGGGAGATAGGAGGTTAAACAAGATAACTAGCTCTTGTAGAACACTATATAATTTACTAAAATTTTAGTATAGCTCATATGACTTGATACTCAACAGATCCTTGAGAGGGCTATTATAACTATTTTCCCCCTCATGTTAGAAATAAAGAAACAAGTTCATAGAAGTTAAGTAAATGGTAGGTATGGAATTTGACTGCTAGCCTGAAGTTGTCTAATGAACTAAGAGTAATTACTTGTCTGAGAAGTCTGGAAGTAGTCTGTGATATGAAATGTCACCAAACCATAATGCAACTCTGTGAGAGTCATTTATCCCACCAGTTATCTATTTCTAATCAAGGTATGCTAGCTAACTGTATTCTAAATCCTTTTAAAATTTTTTCTTAGACACCTGTGCCCCAAATAAGAAAGTTACTAAACATGAGTATAGCCCATTGCTTTGATAATTTTCATTAGCACCTTGGTTTAACTAATGCATTATCTGTTAAATAAGTCTGATTAACACTTCCCTATATAATCATTTTCCAATGCATGCAACCGTTGCCTCTAGAGATTAATTGCCAAGTGTTTATGTTCAACTAACAGTAGTTTGACATTTAACATCTTACATTTCTAGATTTCCTAGTATGTTATTGGACTATTTTCTTTGGATGGATTCCCCCAAGCATTTGAGATTGGATTTCTCCAAGGATAGGTCTATGTAAGCAGTGGAGCTAATCACTCATTTCACTTCAGCCTCTTCTCAGAGAACTTGGTTTATTACGATCTTGAAAACTCCTGGTATATTTTTCTAGCTCTGGATGTGCCTGAATGTACCAGGTAAAATCATGACTACTGTAATCCATCCATTTGCTGTACTGTCTTCTCATTCCATTTAGATACCTTTATGTTGACATGACAGTATTAGAGAAAGACGGCTACCAGAGTCCTGCCCACCCATCTACTAGGTCAAGAACTATTCCCACCAAACTATCAAGGCCTTGTATATACTACATGCTTAAATGACATCTGATAACCTGGTTTATTCACTTTGAAGAACACTAAGTTAGTTACTTATTTAATATTTCAATGTACACCTTCTTCAGGTAAAGTGCAATGCTGGTTATTGAGGAGAAGATAAGTTTGTGGCTTCAACTATGGAATAGTGTTTTAGTTCAAATCTTTTAGTTTCAAAAGAGAGAAACCTTTCAAACTCGGTTAAAATAATGAATGAAATTAAGTGGAATCAAAGGCAAGGAGTACAGAGAGGTCATTGCTTCTCTGAACCTAAGCATTATTGTCATTGTTTCTCTGCATAACTCTGTGTTTCTGTGTCAAAGGCCATCACTACATCTGATTCTATAATATTTCTACTGCAATCAAGTCACTAGCATAGGCAAAGGCTAACTTGTTCCAGGTCAAAATTCCTAGGAAAAAGAATCTGATTAATCCAATCTGTGTCAAAAATTAATGTTGGATGCAAACAACTGCTGCCAATGGATCTGGCTCCCATAATAAATCCTTGGCCACTAAGGACAGTTGGGTAGAGGTGACTATTATCCAGGAAAGAGGAACATACCTGGCCAACCCCTCTGTTTCTGTAGTGCATAGGGTACCTACTTTGACCAGATTCTGAGAGTAGTTTGCTTCACCTCTCCCTCTTCCTTTATGCCTGATGGCAGACAATCTAACATTTAACTCTACCTCAATATTAGTCAGGGTTCTCTAGAAGGACATAACTAATAGGAGATATATATATATATATATATACACACACACACACATACATATGTGTATATATATATATGTAAAAGGAATTTGTTAAGTATTAACTCACATGATAACAAGGCCCCACAATAGGCCATCCTCAAATTGAGGAGCAAGGAGAGTCAGTCTGAGTCCCAAAACTGAAGAATTTGAAATCTGCTGTTCAAGGGCAGGAAGCATCCAGCACAGGAGAAAGATGTAGGCTGGAAGGCTAGTCCACTCTAGTCGTTTCACATTTTTCTGCATGCATTGTCCTAGCAGCTGATTAGATGGTGCCCGCCCAGATGAAAGGTAGGTCTGCCTTTCCCAGCCTACTGACTCAGATGTTGATATCCTTTGGCAACACCCTCACAGACACACCCAGGATCAATACTTTGCATCCTTCAATTCAACCAAGTTGACACTCAGTATTAACCATCACAAGTCCACCCACTGTCAACTTGAACCCATACACATCTCTTGAGCTCATACATAATCTTCAAATAAAGACAATAATAAGGTCATAATTATGTCTAACATAATACAACTATCCTTTGTACAACTGGAAACACACCAATATCCAACCCAAATACTATTACAGAAAGTTAACAATACTTAAATGCTGCTATGAGATCAATAAATCTTACATCACATGATAAATGAAAAAGGAAATAAAATGAAGGTATTTTCTTAGTACAAGTGTATATATGCACAAACATGTTTTTTAAAAAAGAAAGAGGAAATACTCAAGAGAATTACAGTCTGTGTTTCTGCAGCTGGTCTTGGGATTGTAGCTGGTATTGATGACTACTTTCTTCTACTGCCCATTCTATATTCCCTTTGCCTTCAGCAAGAACATCAGCAGGTCATGGTTTTGTTTTGTTTTGTTTTGTTTTGTTTTTTCTGGTGGAGTGAACCAAACCTTTATTCCTGAAGGGTGTGGGCCATTTGTAGTCCTGCCTGGATTGGGCTGTTGTAGTTTCCCATTGACCTTAATCAGAGGGCATGTTAATACTAAGAGACACCCTAATGGATCTCCTGTATTCCATGCATACTCTTCCTTACCTCTGTTGTAGAGTAGTAGATGATTTCATCTTGATAGTCTGGGTAACCAGCCAACACTGTAACTTCCTTCCTGGCCTGTTGACTTAAAGGTAAGAGGAGACCAAAGTGTCCAGGTAGCAATCCTAACTTCCGGTTTAATGGGATTGTTGTTTTGTATCCTGGTGGAAGCATTCCTCCATCTGGAACTAAGACCTCTAGCCCAGCAGAAGGTAATGTTGTAGGAACAGGAAGCAAAAATTTTACTGGTGGATCACAGGGGTGATGGTGAGTGGTGCCACTTCCACTTTCAGCCCTTGATTCCAGGATCCATGAATCTTGGCTATGGGAGAAACAGTACCATATATTGGATGCTGATTCAGAGCATACACGGGCTTCTGGAGAACTTTGCCCCTGCCCTGGGAAGTATTGTCACCTAGTTGGCATTGTAATTGTGACTTCAAAAGGCCATTCCACCCTTCTATCAATCCGGCTGCTTCAGGATGATGGGGAACATGGTAAGACCAGTGAATTTCATGGGCATGAGTCCACTGTCACACTTCTTTAGCCATAAAGTGAGTGCCTTGGTCAGAGGCAATGCTGTGTGGAATACCGTGATGGTGGATAAGGCATTCCATGAGTCCATGGTTGGTAGTCTTGGCAGAAGCATTGCATTCAGGATAAGCAAACCTATATCCAGAGTGACTTCCTATTCCAGTGTCCTTTCCATGATGGAAGAGGTCCAATATAATCAACTTGCCACCAGGTAGCTGGCTGATTACCTTGAGGAATGGTGCCATATCGAGGACACAGTGTTGGTCTCTGCTGCTGGCAAATTTGGCAGTCAGCAGTGGCCATAGCCAGGTCAGCCTTTGTGAGTGGAAGTTCATGTTGCTGAGCCCACGTGTAAGCTCCATCCCTGCCACCATGGCCACTTTGCTTATGGGCCCATTGGATGATGACAGGGGTGGCTGGGGAAAGAGGCTGAGTGGTGTCCACATAACAGGTCATCCTATCCACTTGATTATTAAAATCCTCTTCTCCTGTTCTGGACCCCATTCAAAACTGGCAGTCTTTCAGGTCACTTGATAAATGGGATGGAGTAACATACCCAAATGAGGAATGTGTTGCCTCCAAAATCCAAATAGACCCACTAGGCATGGTGCCTCTTTCTTGATCATAGAAGTGGCCAAATACAGCAGTTATTCTTCACCTTAGAAGGAAGATCTCGACAGACTCCACACCACTGAACCCGTAGAAATTTTACTGAGGTAGAAGGTCCTTGAATTTTAGTCGGATTTATTTCCTATCTTCAGGCATGCAAATGTCTCACCGATAAGTCCAGTGTGTTTGCTACTTCTTACTCACTAGATCAAATCAGCATAATGTCATCAATGTAATGGACCATTGTGATATTCTACAGAAGTAAAAAGCAGTCAAGGTCTCTCTGAATAAGATCATCACAGAAAGCCGGAGAGTTGATCTATCCCTGAGGTAGGAAGATCTGTCTTTCTTCTGCACAGGCTCACTGGGAGATTTGAATAGGGATGTGGTGGGAATTACAACCCCTGCCTCTTTGAAGTCGTGATGGTGGCACTAATCTCAGCAGTCCCTCCAGGGATGTGATACTGTTTTTGATTTACTATTTTTCTAGGTAGAAGCAGTTCTAGTGGCTTTCACTTGGCCTTTTCCACCATAGTAACCCTCACCCTACCAGAAAGGGAACCAATGTGGGGGTTCTGCCAGCTACTAAGTGTGTCTATGCTAATTATGTATTCTGGCTCTGGGGAACAGACCAAAGGGTGAGTCCGGGGACACACTGGGCCCACTGTAAGTCAGACATGAGCTAAAGCACTGTTAATTACCTGACCTCCATAAGCCTCTACTTTAACTACAGGACCACAATGACATTTTGGGTCCCCTGGAATCAATGTCAGCTCAGAACCAGTGTCCCGTAGTCCCCAAAATGTAATTATTTCCCTTTCCCCAATGCACAGTTATCCTGGTAGAAGGCCAGAGGTCTCTTTGGGGAAGGATAAGAGAAAGATTCCTTGCATAAATTATTGGTAATACAGTGGAGTCCTTCCTCAAGGGGGCCTGGCCTCCCCTTCATTCAAAAGATTCAGTCTGTAAACTAGTTTCTCTGGAAATTGAGGGGCTATGATTCTGTTTTTATAATTCAAATTAGACTTAGAAGTTTTCTGCTTGTATAAATTAAGTATGAATGCTGTAGGCTTCCTGTCAATGTCACTTCTAGGAACACCATGATTAATTAGCCAGTGCCAGAGCTCTACATGAGTCAGACTATTCTGATTGCCACGTTGCCTCTGCTATCCATTATGGTAGCTATGCCTACCTTGTCTTTGGCAGTTGAGTGCTGCCACCTGGCCCATGTCACCTTAGGATCCAATTGTACTTAGGATCCCATTGTACTTACATTTCAGAGCTGAGTGACTGCAGTTCCCATTACTAGATCTGACATACTGAGAAGAGCAATTACAGGGCTCTTCAAAGATGCAGGTGGTGCTCTCACAAATCTTTTTTGCAAGGCATTGGTCAAGGGTATATGTTCTGGACTCTCCCAGCTGGGATGAGTAGGTCTAAATCTCCCTAAGCCTTTTCATCCCTTCCTCTGCATTAAACCAAGGGAGATCAGGCATTTCCAGCTCACTCACAATGGGCCACATCGATACAATTATCTACTATCAAGAGATCTGGGTCCCATAGTAAATCCTTGGCCACTAAGGACAGCTGGGTAGAGGTGACTCTTATACAGGAAAGAGGAACATACCTGGCCAACCCCATTGTTTCTGTAATACATAGAGTATCAACTTCGACCAAATTCTTTGAGTAGTTTGCCTCACTTCTCCCTCTTCTTCTATACTTGATGGCAAACAACTTAACATTTAACTCTAACCCTAGGTTGTCAAATTTTCATGCTAGCCAAAATCCTTATCTGCTTTTAACAGCAGCTTGAATACTTCCCCCTCCTGCTTCAAAGGTTTACCTCAGGAACAGTGCAGGGGGACAAGGCCAAATCCTGTTTTGTTTCTAAGTACAGGAAGACTGAACTGTACTATTATTTAGATACCACCACTTCTGAACTAACTGCAAGCAGGAGAGTCAATTGTATCATTTCAATGGGTTTTTATAACATGGTGGCAGATTTTAGAGGTGAAACTTGGAAGAGATTGATCTTTTTCTACAAGGAGATAGAGAATATGATGAGAAATTTCTCTATTTGCACTGCAAGATATCTTTAGTGAATCTCTTCTCTATTCCTCAACTACAAACATTTTAAAGTTTTCTCTACAGCAGGTTCATCACTGTAAAGATAGTAGACCAAGTCCTCACCTTTTCTCTGGCAAATATAGGAATAAACAAAATAGAGGTCAGATAAGCCAGAAATTGCATTTAGGAAACATAAAAATTGACCTTTTAATGAGCATGCTGTGTAGTTTTTTTTCCCACTACGTTTTCTTTCTCAAAATCAAATCTAAATAATACAGTCATCATGTCTAGTTAATAGTTGTGCCTTTGGCTGGGCACAGTGGTTCACACTGGTAATCCTAGCACTTTGAGATACCAAGGTGGGCAGATCACCTGAGGTCAGGAGTTTGAGACCAGCCTGGCCAAAATGGTGAAACCCCGTCTCTACTAAAAATACAAAAATTACCCAACAGTGGTGGTGTACGCCTGTAATCCCAGCTACTTGGGAAGCTGAGAGAGGAGAATCGCTTGAATCCAGGAGGCAGAGGTTGCAGTAAGTCGCGATTGCACCAGTGCAGTCCAGCCTGGGCAACAGAGGGAGACTCCGTCTCAACAACAACTACAACAACAACAAAAGCATAGTTGTGCTCTTAGGGGGACTACAACATAAACTTACTGAGGGGAAAATGTCACATCACAAACTTCCCTTGTTTTACAAGGACTTGAGGTTAAGTAATTTCTTCTTTCCTTATGGTTTTAAAATACTGACTTCAGAAGTTGTCAAATTAGCCTGGCATGGTCCCTGTTACAAGTAAATAGGTTCCTTCTGTGGAGGCACTAGCAATCAGCTTTCCCAGGGATGAGGTGCTGATATCCCAAGGCTTGCCTTTCTCCCTATTGAATTTATCTATTTGTACACCTGTACACTTAGGCAGACAATGTAATACATCTATTTATCGCTACCACCAGCATATCCGTCTAAAGCTATAACTGAAGGCATGTGTTCTCATAAAAGAAGAGAGGCACATCAGCCTGGTTTGATGCAGCAGTCACTGGCTTTATCTAGTTACTTATCTGAAGATAAGAGTCTTGACTGTTGTCAGACACCACCGAAAGTCATTACTTTGTGACTGCAAGAAGGATGACAATTCAATTGGGTGAAACTTCCAGCAGGTTGTGCATCAGAACTTAGAACAACAAAAGTGAGAGAAGTGGGGGTCCTGGATTTCTGTTGATTACAAAATAAAGTGTTTATCTTCATAATATGAGCTCCTTATGACCAGTAACTGGAAATTTATTTAATATTATGCACATAATTAAAAAAAAACAGAACCTTATATGTGATAAATGTTTGTCAGCAAATAGATGGGTGCATGCATGGATGGATGAATGGATGCTCGAATGAATGGATGGATGGATGGATAGATGGATGGAAGGATGCACAAATGGATGAATGAATGCATGGATGGATGAATCGATGGATGGATGGATGGGTGGATGGATGGATGGATGGATGGATGGATTCATGGATGCATGAATGAATGGATAGATGAATGAATGAATAGATGGATGGATGGATGGATGGATGGATGGATGGATGCATGCATGCATGAATGCATGCATGCATGGATGCACAATTGGATGAATGAATGCATCAATGGATGGATGGCTGGCTGGATGGATGGATGGATGGGTGGATGGATGCATGAATGCATGGGTGGATGAATGAATGGATGGATGAGCCAGACTACTTCCTTTCAGAGTTTTCACAGATAATATAGTGTGCTAGGTTACTAAAGTTATTACAACTGTGTGATTTTTTAAGTAATCTACAATGAGAATGATGCCTGCCTCTCTGGCTGCTTCTTGTAACCTCCACACCTTGCCCACAGAGTTCTAGTCACACTGTGGTTCTTTCTGTTCTTCATGCCAGTTTAGCTCCAGGGATGTTGCACAGGTTGTTCCTCATGCCCAAAAACTTTTCTTCATGATCCCCACATATTTGTTTCTTTCCTGACATTCATGAGTCACCTCACATGTTCTATCATTTGGAGTGATTCTTTTAACCACTCAGCCTGAAGTAGTCACCAGATTGTTCTCCATCATGGTTCAATTTCAATTCTCTCCTCAATATTTATTATGCTTTCATGTATTTATTTGATAGTTTTATTTTTTCTTTACAATTGTGCCTTTACTTATCTTTCATTCTCCAATAACATGTGAGCTTCATGAATATTTCCCAGCTTATTCAGCACTGTATCCTCTGCATACACATCCAATTATAGATTGAATGAATAGAAAGGAGGAAAGAAAATCAAACATTCTCCCATAGGTTTAATTACTAAAACTTCCCTAAATTATATGCTCCCATAAAACATTTAAAACCGTGTAAATTTATACTAATTAGGTATATACTTTGAAGTGATCAAATTTCCTACTTTAAAAAGGTGATTGTGTTGACTTGTTTATCTATCAGCCTTGGAAATATATCAAAGGTTAAATAAATATAATCATGTTGTATTCTTAAATCTTTTTGGGATGAAATGAGATATAAACACACGTGTGCATATATAAATACACACACACACACACATACGCACATGCACATATTTCTATAATTCAGGGATTTGTTGTTTCAGACTAAAGACTCTTAGTTCCCAGTTCTTTGCTCTATGATGATTTAGAATCTTGGAATTTTTTTAAACTAAAAGGGCTAATGTCTTTTCTTGCAGTGGTTTTCACTGGAGGCAGTAAGATCACCTAGGTTGTACTTGGGATTTTGTGACATGTGTTGGTTATTACAAGAAATGGGAGCACTAAATGGCATTTGGTGGCCAGGGGCTAGGTTTACTATGTATCTTAATGCATGGAAAAGTCTTATACCTGAAGAAAGCTTTCATATCTCATACAATTTTCAAAAATCTGTTCACAATCACCCGAGCCTTATACATAATTCTGCTTTACTTTTAAACACAAAGTATTTTACTCTCAGACCTCCCAACTAAACTCTAGCCCCAGGTACTAAGTTTTCAAATAGGAACTGTGGCTTATTACATTTTACTCCCTTTTTCCTGAAAATTCATTAAAATTCACTTACGACGTCTGTCTTTAACAATATTAAAAGGAACCTTTAAAAGAGGACCACAATGTATAGTCCTTTCAAGGAGGAATGTCTTTGCCTGCCATATGTCTTTCTGAATTTCTAGAAGTCTGTTAAATAAAAAGGAACAAATCCAGACTTAGGTAAGGAGATACTGTGTTCAGAAAGATTACTGTAGTGAGAGGAAAAGGCCTATTGCAATACAGAGAATACTCTGACCATAGATCTGCAAGCATCTCAAAGGGCAGGCAGAAAGGGCTCCTCTTTTATAGGAAGGAGTAAACAAAGCTAGAAGGAGCTGGCTGTGGGAGTGTGAAGACCAGGTGATGTGGTAGAACAATTGATTGGGGAATGTTTTTCCTAGGACTCAGTGGACTCTTGGGTGGGGCCTTTAAGGATGGGCTGTTCCATATTCCAATGCTTGGTTAAATTCAAGGGAAAGTCAAACGCCAGGTATCTGTGGAGTGAGAAAACCCTAGCTAAATTTTGGTCCAGACAAGTCAGCAGATATTTTTCCCAGATTGATTAAATTGTATAAACTCAACAAATCAAAGGATGATTTCTTTTTCCTCCACAGAATTACAATAAGAACTGTTTGCCATTTGGGGAAGTCGCATGCCTAATAGTTGCAGTACTTGTGGTATGTGAACAGACAATACAACCGCTTACATCATTCTGCATTTGTGGTTACCAAATTCATGATAATTCTGGAAGAACCAATGTAAACAGGTAATTATTGTATTTTATCTTTTAGTGTACTAAAGCAATTGGATAGTATTTTTAATTGATTTCCTTTTGTTTCTCCATTATATTAATTTAAGGCATTATATCAGTTTTCCACTTTTCTAGATTATGTGTAGAGCTAGACAACATGACTGTAAATTTAATTTCAGGATAATAAAGGTGGTATTATGAAATATTTGTTTTCAGAAAGGTCTGTAGGTCCTCTAAAGCTGCAATTCCTATTCTACTACCAGACTATTATTTATGGATAATGACTCTGAAACTAATAGAAGTTGAGAAATTTGCCCAAAGCCACAGAGAATATTGATACAATTACACACATACATACTCTTAAATTGTTAAAAAAATGTTGACATGACAAGCATGGGGCTAGGAATGTAGATGAATAAAAATGCCTTTTTCTGTCCAGTAAAAAAATAATTTGTACACAGAAATGATAAAGACTCAATTAAGAAGTGACTGGTTTAGCAAGCAAAAATTCCCAGAAAAGGTTATTTCTGATAAGTACATTAATACAAACTTTTCATTGCTTGAAGCTTTCTTGCTATATTTAAGACCCATGAAAAAGCAAAAAACAAACAAACAAACAAACAAAAACCTCTAGAAATATATTTCTTAATCTGCAAAATGGGGATAAAAATATGTACCTCATAGCATTGTGTGACTTAAACAAGGCAAGTGATGTGATCCATGATTTCCAAACATTAATTTTCTTATAAATTACATGAAAATTTTGTTAAAATGTAGAATCTGATTTTTAAATTTTTGTGGGAATTAGAGTTCTGCATTTTGAACAAAATCTTCAGTAGTTACCAATGATACCGGTTAGAGACGATTTTGAATGGGTAAGATGGAAGCTCCTGGCACATTGGAAGTGGCCAGTTTTGGTTGGACGTCCTTGCCTTCCACTCTTGTACTAGCTCTTTTTGAAGAGGCATTGGCTTCGTTTCTCCACAGATCTCACTCACTTCTTTCATTTTTAGATCACTCCCATTTCACTCATTTATAGGTTTTAAGAATAAGGGAAGTGATTAGATTAAGACCGTTTGAGGAATTGGTAATTAGTACTCGAAAGAAATTTTTGAATATGCTTCTTTCTTCCTCCTATTAAAAACATAATGTTCTTATACTTTGCTCACGTTTAAAGCAGACTTTCTGCATTAATATAGCTACTAATAGAAAGGGGAGAAAAGTTGCTGTGGTAAGAATACATGTGTCCCTTCGAAATTCCTATCTTGAAGCTTAACCTTCACAGTGATGGTATTAAGAGGTGAGGCCTTTGAGTAGTAATTAGGTCATGAGGACTCTGCCTTATCGTAGTTGGAAGAAAAGGACTATTGCAATACACAGAATACCCTGACCATAAGATCTGCAAGCATCTCAAAGGACAGGCAGAAAGGGCTCCTCTTTCATAGGAAGGAGTAAACAAAGCTAGAAGGACTGGCTGTGGGAGTAGATAGATAGATAGATAGATAGATAGATAGATGATAGATAGATAGATAGACTCACGTCTCACTCTGTTACCCAGCAGGCTGAGATGCAATGGTACAATCATTGTTCACTGTAACCTGAAATTCATGAGCTCAAATGATCCTCCCACCTCAGCCTCCTAAGTAGCTATTTTTCATTTTTTACTTTTTGGGAATGGGGTCTCCCTGTGTTTCCAGGCTGGTTTCAACCTCCTGATCTCAAGTGATTCTCCCACCTTGCCCTTCAAAAATGCTGGGATTACAGGCATGAACCACCATGATGGGTGGTTTAATGTCCTTCTAAAAGAGGCTTCAAAGTACTGCCTGCCCCTTCCATCTCCTCTGCCATGTTTTTACAAGATTCATCCTCTTTTGTCCATCTGCCTTGCACCATCTGATGAGATGCAAAAAGTGCCACCTTGGAAGCAGAAAGTGAGCCTTCACCAAATACGGGAAATATTGGCATCTTGATCTTAGACTTCCCAGGCTCTAGAACTGGAGACATCAATTTCTTCTGTTTATATACTACCCTGTCTAAAGTATTTTGTTACAGCAGTAGGAATAGAATAAGATATAGGTATTATTATTATTTTCTTCTGGAGTGACATTCTTATTACTAATATATAAATATTCATATCTACTTATTTAAAACAATCACATTTCTTATTTTACTAAGTAGTTTTACAGTTCCTCACTGTGATACAAAAAGCCCACTTTCTTTAGTGAGAAAAAATGATAAAAAGAAATACAAAACAGTTCTACTAGTCTCAATATTCTACAGATGCTTCTTCAATGGACCTAAGAATGGTAAACAGACGTTTTTTAAAGACATCCAAATCTAAGGCACCTTGTATTTTTCAGTTTTACAAATAGATGACACTAGTGACATGCACACGCACACACACACACACACACACACACGTATATAATAACATTCCAAGAAAATTCTTCAAGTCTGCAGTCTTGGGGATAAAAGCCCAAGTTAAAGAAACCAGTAACACTGAATTGTTGACATATTAAAATTGTTTTTATACAGTGCTTTTCTATTATTTTCATACAATTTGCAAAAGCATCATCAAAGACAGCTTTTGTAGCAGATGACTGAGCATCTGAATTATTTTTACCAACACACAATGATAACACTAATCCTGAAATAAGAAAAAAATTCAGAAGGACTTCATGAAAGGAATATGTGAATATATATTTCATCTTGTAAAAATTGGATGCTTATTCTTTCATCTATAAAACCATATGATCTGAATATATTGTTTCTCAGGCTCTGGATGGAGTACCAAGAATGCAGCCTAGTAAGGCAAGACACTGCCTAAAAAGATGGTCAAATTATCTTAAAAAATTAGTAACATAATCACACTGTCCAAAGGCCCCATGACATGCGAGTTTTAAGGGTTGTCATGCCTTCCAGATGTGAGGGACCATAGTTTGTAACCTGCAAAGCAATATTATTGTGAGTGGTGCTTTTCTTTAACTGATGTCTCTAAAAGCAGTTCACATTCTTGATACTACTTTGAAATTGGAGATATTTCATTTAGAACACTTGAAATCTGAGTACTACTGTGCATATTTTATTCCTGCCTTTTCTCTTGTTACTATATGCACCTAAGCTGAGTATTTTTATCATAGTTTTTTTTTTTTTTTTTTGGTAGAGATTGGGGTTTGTCCATGTTGCCTAAGCTGGTCTAGAACTCCTGGACTCAAGCAATCCACCAGTCTTGGCCTCACAAAGTACTGGGATTACAGGTATGAGCCACCATGCCCAGCCAATTTTAATCATAATTTTAAATTGGCAACTGACCAGATGCTTTATGTTACCCTCCATCATCCCCTACAAATGACTGCATGTCAGACACAGACATTAATCGGTTTATCAAGTTAAATTTACAAAAAGGAAATACGAAAAAGCAACAGGTGCGTGGTATTACGTGCTGTGATGTGCATTAAAAGAGAGATCCCATAGATCAAAAAAGGGATGTAAGTACCAGCAGGATATATTTTTCAAAGGACACATTCAGAAGAATCCCATATAAGGTTGACTGTCAAAGGAAATCATTCCATTTTAACTGAATATTTAAGAATTTTATAGTGACATAGGTTTCATTTGGTTCATACATAAGTGATACATTTTATTAGTAAAATATATAGTACATGATTATCACTACCTGGATGTGAAGCAAAAATTGCATAAATCACTGCAATTTTTGATGAAACAAAAGAATATTTTGTAATGCTAATTATTACTTTTTTTTTCAAAAATTTGTAAAAGTTGAGTGGTTAATGGGAAGCCTAACCATTGGCAATGAAATAAATTCCATTTTGGTTTTCTTTTTAAATAAATATTGCTGCACATTCTTTTCCCAAATCAAGTTAAACTCCTTGCTAATTCTTTCATTGAACAAAATAATAGTAAAGAAAACTCATAACATATTCTGATTTCAGCATCCCTGAGTATTAGTAGTCACGTGATCTACTTTCAGAGACAGAAAGTTGAAATCTTATTTTTTTAAAAAATTAGGCACAGTGGCTATTTTAAGTGATTCCATGCTTTTAGACAGTGTTGTCTTCAATAATTAATTTGTATAGGTAAACGTAGTGTAACATCTTTACATATTATTAAAATATTGTTTTGTGATTGTCACGGCAATATACATGCACAAAATATGTAGACTGGAACAGCAACACAAGGTACTCAATAATATTATTAAAGGAAAAATAAGATTTTTGGTTACGTACATCCCAGTTCTATTCTTTTTAAAAAAACTTAAATTCATTCATTAAGAAATATTTATTACAGAGAAAATGATATATATATTCAAATATGTATTTATATGTATTGACAAATATAATATATAAGATATCTGTAAGCTATGAAATATTAATTAAAATAAGCACCACTACCCTACTTAACAAAAACCATATATTGTAGTCTTAGATAAAATTGAAAAAAATTATTGATAAAAGTTTGTTAGTATATCTACTAACAAATAATTAGGCCTTTGAATTTTTAATTATCAAAAACTGTGTTTTTCTTTATTTTATTTAAGGATAAAGGTTCTCACAGCACACATGCACAACCATGATATCTATGATTTACGAACTTATTTCTATATATTGTTGGGCAGTAAGCAATTCTATAGATGTATACACCTATATAACCTATATTAAGATATAGAACATTTCCAACTTCATAAAAATTTCCCTAGGGTTCCATTTCAGTCAATATACACCAACATCCAAACAAAATTGACCAATATTCCACCAATATAGCTTACTTATATGCCTGTTCAGAACTAAATATAAATAAAATCATACAATATAGACTCTTGTGATATTGTGATATAATAAGTAAGTTATATTTGGTCTCTGCTCTTGCTTCCTGACACACCGCTTTGAAAACCCTTAGAGAGTGTCTTTTGTATGCCAGTGAGCTGACTGGTGGAAGGGGTTCCGGGAATAACTTCAGGGTGGGGGCTGGTCACCAGAAAGACCGAGGCATGATTAGAGAGTTGAGATTTTCAGGCCCACCCTGCAACCTCCATGAAGGAGAGAGAGGCTAAAGATCAGTTGAGTTGATTACCTATGGCCAGGGATGTCATCAATTATGTCTACATTATAAAGTCTTCATAAATATCCAAAAGGACAGAGTTTGGAGAGCTTTCAGGTCGCTGAACACGTGGAGGGTGATGCACCAGGAGAGGGTAGGAAATCTTCAGCCCCTTTCCTATACCTCACCCTATGTATCTCTTCCATCTGACTGTTCATCTATATCTTTTCTAATACGCTTTGTAAAAAATGGATAAATGTAAGTGTTTCCCTGAGTTCTATGAGCCATCCTAGCAAATTCATAGACACCAAGGAAGGAAAAAATTCACTGGACCCACGATCTGTAGACAGTCAGAAGAATGGGTGACAGCCCATTACAATCATCCCTCGATGTCTTTTCCAAGATGCCTTGTGCATACCAAAATCCACAGATGAAAAAGCCCACAATTGGCCCTGCAAAATTCTCAGAAACAAAACGTCAGTCCCCTGCATCCCTCTAACTCTGTATTTTTTGATCCTCAGTTATTTATCCAAGGATATGGGACACTCAGATTCCGAGGGCTGACTGTACACGTGACTGGTGTTTGAAGAAAGGCAATCTTGCGCGACTAAGCCCTTAACCCATGGGATCTGATTCTAACTTCATAAAGCTACTGAAGTTCTGACATGATAGTGGTAGAACTGAAATGAATTACTAGACACTCAGTGTCCATAGAGAGTTAGCTGTTAGTGGGGAGAAATCCACACACATTTTGGTGACCAGAAGTGAACTATTCTGTGTTGAGTTGTGAGTTGTGTGTGTGAGAGTCAAAAAAAACAGTTTGATGTTTCCTATCTTTTACAATGGTTCCTTTTCTAGCTCAGACTCTCCTCTGTGTCCAACTTCACTCATATTATGTAAAGTCTGTGAGGTGTTTTCCTTCTGTATGTATAGCAACTGTTTGCTCCTTTTAATAGTTGAGTAGTATAAATATGTAATTTCCGGTGTGGAGCTATTATGAATAAAGCTACTGTTGAACATCTGTGTATGTCTTTAAATGGGCATGTGTTTTTATTTCTCTTGGGTAAATTCTTAGGTGTGAAATTGCTGAATTCTATAAGTGATGTGTGTTTAAGAAACTGCCAAACTGTTTATCAAAGACCTTCCGCCATTTTATGAAACCCCTAGCAATGAGTGAGAGCTGCAGTTACCCTGCTCCAGGCAGTCATCAACTATTACCAGTTTATTCTCCCCTCCCACATTCTACTGAGTGTGAAATCATATCTTATTATAGTTTTAATTTGAATCTTCTCAATGATTGCTGATATTGAGTCTCTTTCCATGTGTTTGTTTTCATGTTTATATTAGTTCCAAAAGGCCATTAAATAATTTAGATACAAGTATTTTGTCTGAAATGTTACAAGTATTTCTTTTTAGTATGTGGGTTGACTTTAGACTTTCTTGGTGTCCTTTGAGATTAGAAGATTTTCATTCTCTTGGAGGCCAGTTATTTTTTTTAATGCTTCAAGCTTTTGTGTGTGCTATCTTTGAAAACTCACAAAAATATTTTCTTATATTTCTGTCTCTGGAATTTTTATAATTTTACCCTTTATGCTTAGATCTATAATTCATTTCAAATTACTTTTCACGCAAGATTTTAGTAGGGGTTGTAGTGAATTGAATTGTGGCCTCAAAAAGTCCTATCCCCAGTACCTGTGAATGTGACATTATTTGTAACAGGGTCTTTGCAGATACAATTAAGGATCCTGAGATGAGATGATGTTAGATTTAGTGTGGACTCTAAATGCAATGCCTGGGGTCATTATAAGAGAATAGAGATGGTGATTTGAGACACAGACACAGGAGAAGGTCATGTGAAGGCTGAGCCAAAGATTGGAATTATGCCTTTTCAAGTCAAGGAATGGCAGTAGCTGGGAAACAAGTGTGGAATGGATTCTCCTTCAGAGCCTCCAAAAGAACTAAATCTACTAACACCTTGATTTCAGATTTGTGAGAAAATAAGTTTTTTCCATTTTAGACCATCAGTTTTTGGTAATCTGTTGCAGCTAATATGGGGGTGAGGGGGTCAAGGTTTATTTATTTTCACAGATGGCATAATACAGTTTTTCTAGGACACATATTGAAAAGATTATCATTTCATTGTTAATTATTTTGATGCCTCTGTCAAAAATAAAAGTGCAGGTCATTCCTAGACTTGCTAATTCTGTTCCATTGATCTATTTTTGCACCAATACTATGTTGTACTTTACATTTTACTGTATGTCAGTTGTCTTCTATCTTGATAACAGTAGCTTTATAACATCTTTTGAGATCAGATAATATAGTTCTTTCAGGTTTGTTCTTCCTTTACAGATACAATTTTGCTATTCTAGATGTTTTGTATTTCTATATGAATTTGGGAATCAACCTGTCAATTTCTACATTATTTTGGTAGAAATTGGCCTAGGATTTTGATTTAAAATCGGTTGGTGTTTATAGGTCAATTTGTAGAGAATAGGTATTTTAAAAACAAGGAATCTTTTGAACCATGAATATAGTATACATGCCTATCTATTTTGAGGTTCTATTTTTGCAAAATTCTCAACTGCATTTTCCAGTTTTTCTGTACAGTTATTGCATAGCTTTTGCCAACCTGATTTATAATTATCTTATACTTAATACTATGGTAAGTGGTATTTTAAAAATTTATTTTTTCAATTATTTTAGTGCTAGCATATAAAAATATAGTGGATATTTATATATTTACCATGCATCCCATGACTTGCAAAGTTTATTTTTTAGTTTCAGCAAGAAATTTTTATACCTATGTCAAGATTTTATAATGTGGAATATCATATAATCTCAGAATAAAGAGTTTTAGCAGTTCTTTTTTATCTCTATTAATTTACTTGCCTTTTTTGGCTTATTGCACTGAATATAATCTATTGTATGATATATTATCAAATTAGTGAGAACAAATGTTTTTTATCTAGTTTTCTCATTTTTTATCTAGTTTTCTCATATTAAGAAAAAAAGCACTCAGTCTTCAATCATTGTTATGTCAGCTGTAACTCTTTCAAATATGTACTTTATCAGGCTGAAGAATTTTACTTTTCTTCATAGTTTGCTAGGAATTTTCATCACAAATTGATGTTGCATTTCTAACTGCTTTTTCTGTATATATTAAGATAAACATAAAATGTGTATCCTTGTCCTTGAGATTTAATAAATTTTATTGGTTGATTTTTTAAAAACATATTGAACCGATGGACATTTGGGTTGATTCCAAGTCTTTGCTATTGTGAATAGTGCTGCAATAAGCAAACGTGTGCATGTGTCTTTATAGCAGCATGATTTATGATCCTTTGGGTATATACCCAGTAATGGGATGGCTGGGTCATATGGTACATCTAGTTCTAGATCCTTGAGGAATCGCCATACTGTTTTCCATAATGGTTGAACTAGTTTACAATCCCACCAACAGTGTAAAAGTGTTCCTATTTCTCCACATCCTCTCCAGCATCTATTGTTCCCTGACTTTTTAATGATTAAGAAAATGTGGCACATATACACCATGGAATACTATGCAGCCACAAAAAAGGATGAGTTTGTGTCCTTTGTAGGGACATGGATGCAGCTGGAAACCATCACTCTTAGCAAAGTATCACAAGAACAGAAAACCAAACACCACATGTTCTCACTCATAGGTGGGAACTGAACAATGAGATCACTTGGACTCGGGAAGGGGAACATCACACACAGGGGCCTATCATGGGGAGGGGGGAGGGGGGAGGGATTGCATTGGAAGGGGGACTGCACCTGATGTAAATGACTAGTTGATGGGTGCTGACGAGTTGATGGGTGCAGCACACCAACACGGCACAAGTATAATATGTAACAAACCTGCATGTTATGCACATGTACCCTAGAACTTAAAGTATAATAATAATAAAAAATAAATAAATAAATAAATAAAACATATTGAACCAAATTTGTATTCCTTTAATAAGCTCCCCTTCAGTCAAGCTGCATTTTCCCTTTGTATTTTAGTGAATTTTATTTCCTAATATTCCATTGAAAATGTTTGTGTTCATATGGGATACTGAATAGTAATCATTTTTTTTTCTTTTATTGATATGTCATAGTTGTACATATTTTGATGGAATGTGCAGTAGTACATGTAGGCAATGTGTAATAATCAGCTTTTAATATCAGGGAGCTTCCAGCCTCACAGCATTTGTTGGAAAGAATTTCCTCTTCTATTTTCTAAAATAGTTTGTGTAAGATTGGTATAAATTCTTCATTCAGTGTTTGACAGGATTCATCAATGAAAGAACAAGCTGGTGTTTTTCTCATAGGAAGCTGTTCCTTTTCTTTTTTGTACTTACTAAGTTACTAAACTTTTTTATTTTATCTAACATTTCCAATCTTTCGGATATATTTCCTCATGATTTTATTTTATTTTGATATTGATATTTGTAGGTTTTATAGAAATATACTCATTTTATTTCTGATATTGTCAATTTGTGTTTTCTCTCTTTTCATTACTGCTGTTTGGAATAATAAATTATCAATATTATAGATAAATACTACTGGTCTTATATCAATATTGATATAAAATTGATTATTGATATTTTCAACAAACATTTGCTTTATTAATTTTTTCTACTGTTTATTGTTTTTTCTTTTGCTATGGTTATTTTCATTTATTTCCATTTGTTTACTTTTACTAAAAGTGCTTTTCAGCTTCTGTAGGTAAATATTTAAATCATTAATTTTAAGTATCTTTTTCTAGTATTGATACTTTAAAAATCTATATTTTATATTTAAACTGTACCACTTTCAGAGAATATGTAATTGGATCTGCTTTTCTTCTTTTTAGCCTATTGATTTTTGTCTATTAATTGGGATGGTTTAGTTTATTTACACTTAATATAATGATTGATCTCATTGGTTTAAGTGGACCAGCTTACTACTTGTTTTCCATTTGTCCCTTCGGTGCCTTATTCTCTTTTGCAACTTTTTTACTTTCCTGTGGGTTATTATTTATTTTAGCATTCTATTTCACTTCCTTATTGACTTTGCAGCTATATCTCTTTATGTTTTTAATTGGCTCTCTATGGTGAACAATATGCAACCTTAACTTGTCAGAATCTATTACCCCTTCACTCTTCACATTATCTGAGAAGCCTGAGGAGGTTTGGCCCAGCACAGGGATAGCCCAGTCCTAAACCAGTGTCTCTTACCATGAACTTAAGAATCCCTGTCCATTTTGCTCAGCTCTCTTCTCTCCTGTGTTCTGTCCTGCACATTCAAGCCACTTCATCTGCCTTACCTCTCTTGCCTGCCCCATCAGGTCAGTGGAACACTCCAGCTATGCTTGGATTCCAGCTCTCTGAGATGTGATCATAAAATTATACTCAGGTAGAAGTGGGTTTTCAGAGTGCTAACCTTGTGAGGTTCCCTTCTCAGTCATCACAGTTTGTGCTGTATGTTGACCACTGCCTGAATTCAACTACTTCATATATTTTGTCACGTTACAAAGTTTTATATGGTCAATGGGCTAGTCTGGTACCAGTTATTAAGTTATGACCAGAAGTAGAAGTCTTACCAGAAAGCACTGTTTTGAAAAAGAAGAATACTGACATGTACAGCAAGAGCAAACTTGGGTTTGGAGAAAGATTACCATATAATTACAAAGATCAACAATTGAAAGGAATTTGTGTGGGGAGGCACCAAAAAAAGTAACATGATGTATAAGCAGACATGTCTTTGTGTCTCATTTTTCATACGTATCTGTAACGTAAGATGGAGTTAAAAAAGTCACAGTCTTTTGAGTTAGACCAAAACGGATTTGAAACATTTTTGCCTCGTATAAGTTGCATGAATATTTCTCTCTTAAATATCAATTTACCCATCTATGAAGTTGAAATAATAAATAATGTTACATATCACATACCTTGCTTTGAGGATCATTGAAAGTAATTAACGTAAGTTATGTAATGAATCTCAATGTAATGAAGTTATGTAATGAAGTTATGTAATGAATAAAGTTATGTAATGAATCTTAATGAATGTAAGTTATTATCTTTATCATCTGCAGTAGAATTATTATTATTACTGCCTTATCATTAAGGCATTTTTATATACTTTGTTACAATTAGATGGTTAATAATAAAAAAATTTTTTTTTTTTTACAAACTTAAAGTAAGTTCTTATTGAAGAACTAGGTTTATATGTGTGTGTGAGAGTGTGTGTGTTGACTCAAAAGACTCAATACCCACACACTAGGTATACACAGTCCTTTGAGTCAGTACATAAATTTAGGTGCAGCATAGGTCCAACTCTATGTTCTTTAACTTGACATTTATACGCTGAGTATAGCTTTGACCCACAAACGTAACATTATTTAGATGTATTTTAGGATAAGAATGTAAATATGAGTCACCATTTGGTTACGATTTTATTTTTAGGTAATTCTTAACTAAAATTTTAACGAGTTTCAGAAAGACATTGCAGTCTGAGTTTAACCTACAGATCAGTCAGAGGAAGATTCAGTTTGAGCAGGACTCTTTCTTTCCCCAATTTATCTGTCTCTAGAATGGTTATCTATGTAATGCAAGATGATTCGTAGCTGCACTCATCCATTAAAATAAAAATTCTACATTATCAGCAGATAATTAATTTCTGTTTTCAGATTTCTGGGTGAATACTTCATTATTATGTTCAGCAACCCAAATAGTGACAAGTTAAAACTTTACTCAGTAAGGACAACAAAGGAGATAGTACCCATTCTTATCTATCACATTGGTCTAGTTGAAAATAGAAGAGTTGATGTCAGAGACCTTTATGGTCTCAGATAGTAGGTATTATACATAATTCTGATCACTTCCATATAAGATTGAAACAGAAATAGTTGGAAAACAGCCATTTTATCTTGTCAGATCCTTCAACAGGACTTAAGGTTCACACTAGCAGAACCTGAGAATGTTTGCAAAAATTTGCTAAGTAATGAAAATTTACCCTGCAGTTCCAACCAGAAATGAAAGTATCCTGTCAGTACAATTCCCATCAGATGGTCTTTGGATAAAGAATCTGGGCTTTTAACTTCATTTAATGAAAAAAACCTTGGTAATCAGTCTTGTAGTGTAATGGAACTTTTATCTCACTGTGTAAGTAAATTATGGATGGAGTTATACACTCAGGAGGTGACCTACATAGTATATTCAAAAGGCAAAATTAAGAATGCTATTCAACCTTGAACCAAATTTCACACCTGTACTGAAAAATCAGGGAGGGGTAGGCTTGGTAAAGTGCTGAATGCAAACATCTCCTAGACAAGCCAATGTATTTTATCCCCCAAACATTCCTCCTGGATGTGGATCCTTAGTAAATCTCAACTTTAGGAGTTCTTCTCTTGGTTGGGCATGGTGGCTCAGGTCTGTAATCCCAGCATTTTGGGAGGCCAAGGCAGACGGATCACTTGAGCCCAGGAATTCAAGATGAGCCTGCACAATGTGATGAAACCCTGTCTCTACTAAAAAAAAAAAAAAAATACAAAAAGTTAGCTGGGCATGGTGGTGCGTACCTGTGGTCCCAGGTTGAGTTGGGAGGATCAACTGAGCCATAGGAGGCAGAGGCTGCAGTGAGCCGAGATGGTCTTACTACTGCACTCCAGCCTGGGCAACACAGCAAGACCCTGCAAAAAAAAAAGAGAGAGAATTTTTCTCTCTTTGTTTACTTTATTTTTTAGAGAATAAATCTGAAACTGCTTGAAATGTCTTAATTTATACCTTTGGTTGACGACATGACCCTTGGCATTAGAAAGATAATAGTTCAAACATCAGCTTAGATATTACTACATTTGTGACTCTGGATGATTTACATACAATTTTTGAGCCTCAATTATCTTATATGCAA
Source organism: Colobus angolensis palliatus (assembly GCF_000951035.1). NCBI lineage: Eukaryota > Metazoa > Chordata > Mammalia > Primates > Cercopithecidae > Colobus > Colobus angolensis. The sequence goes on from NW_012114711.1 coordinate 4,270,601, forward strand.
AATGGGACTAGAACTTGCTGGCAGAGTTAATTTGGTAAATCAGTAAAATAATTTAAAAGAAATTGATTTGTTTTTCTAAGACCACCAGAGTGAGCACAAAAGAACCAGCAAGTAGGCAAAGGTCAGGAGCAAAACTGCAAGTTTATTTTGGTAACCTAAGGTGTGGGGAAGAAGTCTGTTGGCCTCCGGCAAAGAAGGCCGACAGAGTCCCCCCTCGTGGGGCTCTCGGGCGGGGTTCCTGCATCCCGACTTCAGTGGGGCTGGAGGAAGACCGCGTGGGACCTGGGCCAAGAGCGGCTTTTCTAGGGAGTGGGAGGGCAATAGGCGGGGCACGGGCGTGTCGGGGGCGTTCCGCAGGTGCGACCAGGTAAATCTTGGTCTCTTTGGATTGACGTCACCTGGTGCATGCCCAGTTGGTCTGCACCTTCCCGGGTCACCGGCTGCATTTTCGCGCGCGCGGGAAAAGTTGGGAGGGGGGATGAAGAACCCGGAAGTGCACCATCTTGCCTCCATTCGTCCAAACAGAAATGATATTACTATGCTTAACACATTTTAAATACTCAAAAGTAGCTGTAATTATTATGGATGATATCTATTTCAAATGTGCAAAGTTTTAAGCAAGGTGCTAAACCTATGGCCCCCTTTTCCTATAGTAAAAGTGGGGATTATTTAAAGGAAAAGAAATCATTATATTAAAGATACCTGCATTGGTATGTTTATCGCAGCATTATTCACAATAGCAAAGATACAGAGTCAACTTAAGTATCCATCAACATGACTGGATAAAGAAAATGTGCTATATATCTATATATAGGCAACATATAATATAGACATATATTACATGGAATATATATATACACTCACACACACCATCCAATATATATATAAATATATATAGACACACACACCATGGACATAAAAAGGAATTAAACCATATCTTTTGCAGCAACATGGATGGAACTGGAGGCCATTATCTTAAGTAAAATAACTCAGAAACACAGAGTTGAATACTGCATGTTCTTACTTATAAGTGGGAGCTAAACACTGTGTACACATGGATATAGAGAGTACAATAATAGACACTGGAGACTCAGGAAAGTGGGAAGAGGGGAGGGAGTGAGGAATGAGACATTACCTATTTGATAAAATGTACTCTTTTCAGGTGATGGTTACATTAATAGCCCAGATTTCACCAGCAGGCAATGTACCCATGTAACAAAACTGTGCTTGTACCCCTTAAATCTATAAAAATAAATAAATCATAAAGTGAGGATATTGTAACTATATTATAAAGTTGTTGTAAAAAATTATACAAGTTATTGCATGCCACATGAGGGAAACAGTGCTTGCCATTTTGTAAGTGTTCCATAAATGTTAGCTTTTATTTCAAGTGAGAATATCAGATAGTGTTTAAGAAGAACACCAGCTGGCTCTGGAACCTCCCTGCCAGGAATTTAATACTCACTTTCTCAGTTACTTAACCTCTCTGTGCTTCAGTTTCCTCATCTGTAAAATTTGAGTTTTAATAATAGCATTTGCCAAACTACTTGGGAGGATTAAGTGGGCTAATACATATAATAAACTCAGAATAGCACCTGGCACATGTAGAGGCATGATAAATGGTTTTATGCTTTTGTATGTCAGTATATGCTATTTTTTTCCAAAAAACAAAATAGAGAAAATTATAAAGACTCATATAACAAGCATCCATATGCTCAGTACTAAAAAGTAACAAGTGCTAACATGTTGTATCATTCTAACAATATAAAAATATTTCAATACCCTTTTTATTCTGAAGTGAAATATTGAGAGTTTTTTTCCTTTTTTTCTGTAACCCTGCCACACTGAATTTTACAAAGTGAAATACCAGATATTAGTAAAGACCATGTGTCCTTGAAATCAGATTTCTTAAGTCTGAATTCTAGTTCCACTACTTAGTACCCATGAAATCCTAGCTGCTTCCTAAATGTCTTTTATTGTGCTTTCTCACCAGTAAAATGCTGGTGATACTTTCTTTGCAGCTTTGTTACAAAGGAAAATAAAAGTAGGAAATGTTTTCAGCACAGAACCTTGCCATGTAGTAAGCGCTCATTTCACTGGAAAATAAATTTCCGAAATATTTTCATTAAAGTCATAAGAGTAAAATGGGATTTGAAAAGCCAGCTAACCTACTCCCTTTTTAATGCAATCTTTATATCTTTAAATTTATGAAGATCTCACTGGTATAGTTAGTCTCCTTGAATAGTGATTTTTTTGGACTATTGGTTTTAACATTTTCATAGGATGCAAAGTTATTTTAATTAGTCATAATCAGAATTAAAAGATACTCTGTTTATTTTAATTTAAGCTCTAGGAAGGCAGAGTTTTGCTTATTTCATTTTGCTTATATATGTATGTATACGCAAACATACGCACACACATACACACACGCACACACACACATCTCAAGTGCCACATAGTAGATGCTCAAATATTTTCTGAGTATTAAATGAATAAATAAGAATAGGATTGATTGAAATGATTATTTTTTAACTACATAGATTTCAAGTATTTGTTTGAATAAATGTATAAATGTAAATGTATAAATATTGTATTTCCTTCTGACATGAGCCCCACCATCATATAGTCTATATGATTTATGCATATAGACTATAATAACTAACATTTATTTAGCATTTACTACATGCTAAATACTATCCTCAGCATTTTGCCATTACTAGCTCATTTACTCCTCATCCCAATCCTGTGAGGAGGCCATTATCAGCCTATTTTAAAAATGGAATTTGAGATACAAAGAACTAAGTAATTCTTTCAGGATTAAATAGCCAATAAATATGAAAGCATTTCACGAACTCAGCTGCAAACCTTAGCATTAAAGCATTTGCTTCTGACTAGAGTCCATGTCAGTCCCTGTTTGTTTGTATTTAACAGACAAATAAGAAGATACTTTAACAATGAATCATTCTTGTGAGAAAAAAAAAAATGGTGGTGCTACATTCAGTTCTAAAATCTCACCAGATGACACAATCTTCTACCTCGTGAAATACTGCAGAACTTGAAAGGAGAAAAGAAAAGAAGCACTCGTTCCTCCTACAGGGTAAAAGGATTGGAAAATCACTTGCACTTTTCTCTTCATCACTTCTATTTATTTGGAACGCAAACTTTGGAAAAGTAACATGTGTTGTGTAGTGTGATTTTTTACTAAGGTTGGATCTCAGTTTCACTATAGAGCCAGAAATAGATAGAACAGACCCACTAAGCCCTGCTTTGTTTTCCTAAAAATCTTTCTTTAAATAAAAAACTGTCCCTGGACCTTCCACCATCTTTCTGTGATACACCAGAGTGCATTTCACTTTACTCTGGGCCACCTTTTAAAATGTCTATTAACGGTCTTGTTTTATTGACACATCTCTGTTGTCTACCTCACTGGTTCAAGAAATTCTCAAGAATGGATTGTTTTCTCAATCAATTTTTTCCTAGTGCTTAGCACAGGCCAGAACTTCATGAGTATACCACAAATACTGGTTTAAACCGTGAAAGAAGGATGAAAATGGTTTAAGAAGCAGAGATTCTGTCTATAGTCCCAACATGCACACTGTACTGTGGGCTGACAATCAGAGGGAAATGTGTTCTTTTTTAGCTATAGGTTTAAGCTCTTAAATGAATAACAAATGAAGACCTTCACCCACATTAAAGGAGGCAATTTCATTATTATTATTAAGATGCTTAACACATTGTAGTACTTGATTGAGGTATTCTTTACTTGAGATGGCCATTGAAGCCTCTAAGCTTGAAAACTGCTAAACTGTGAAGGGAAACACAAAAGATAAAGGTCTGCATTTTCTTTGATCTACTCAGGGCGTCTGATTGCGTTTCACTCTCTTTAAAAGAAATTGTATCAGATTGAAACTTAACTGAGAAAAGAGCAATAAGAGAGAGACTAATAATTTAGACATTTTCATATTAATTTAGAGAAGTAAGGCAACAATAGGGCTTCATCCACAGACCTTACTCGATTCTGAATCTAAATTACTTGGGGATACCAATCCCTCTTCATTGTGCCACTACATGCACCCCCACAACATATACAGAGATACATTTTCCCCCCTTTCTCTCTCCTTATTCCCAACTGTATGTTCCTTTAATATGCTGTACTTAGATTTTTATTCATATGTTGTTTCTGCTTTGCCAGAAAAGAATGCAGAGCCTCCCAAAGCTAAGAAATACTTTGTTTACGTATCTGTCATGTACATTCTCAACATTTTCACCCACTTGGGTTTCCTGTCATAAGCTTTCCTTTAGATTAAGCAACTAAAGCTCAGATAAATGAAAAGAATTGTCTCAAAGATGCACAGATTGTATGTTTTATTGCAGGACCCCATACAAGGGACTATCATAGGGTTTGTTATCTGTGTGAAATAAGAGTACATATCTGTGTGAATTTGATCTGGGTGACATGCATAGAATCAGGTTGTGTTTACCTATATGCCTATTAAACCCATTGCAGTGTAGGTTTCCAGGAATAATTTTATTTTCCCTTTGTAGATTGGCAAAAGAAAAAAAATGATGAGAACAGCTTAAATTTTGTTTTGGGAAACCTTCTAACAGAAAGTTGTTGTTATGAATTTTGTTGCTTTGTATGTCTACAGACGAAGTTACTTATTCACGATCCTTTAGGGATCCAACCATTTTTCAATAACAGATTTTTAGCAGCAAAGTTCCGTATATTCCCTATCTCATCCCTTCCATGAAAGGAAGTGGATCCTAAACAACTTGGGTTGTAGGAATGATAAATCCCCAATGTTTGTGTGACTCAGGAGGTAGGGGATAAATTGCTTAATTTTTGAAGGTATATTAAGGTAAGTAATTAGGGAGTCATTATGTGCTAGAACACTATTAATATATCTCCAAAGACAATCTACTTCTACTTAGCTTTACTGACCTGCCCAGTAAATTCCACAGAAGCTGATGGCATAATCCAAATCCAGCCTATTCCAAGAAACACATTTAGATATAATTTTAGTTAGAGTCATTGTTGAGTTTGAAAGAGATGAACACATTTTCCTTCATCTTGAAATGTTCCCTTTTGGAAAATCTAATTCACCCCAAGAAAATGATTGGATACCTAAATCATCTCTGAAAAGTAAAATCCTTCCTAGATCTTATCTCATCTTTTAAAACTCATATGTGTTTGTCTCTGACAATGCTATAAATGCATTTTCAAGAGAGGAATTTGCCCTACTCTTTAAATTACTCTTATGAATAGTTAAAGTAATTTTCCTTTAGTGTTCAAACTTCCTGCTGATGATTAGTCAACACTTCCAAAAACCAAAATATATAAAGACTTCTTCCTAAATTAGTCATATAACTTTATATTGGGCAATAAGTGAATACTCTGCAATTTTGCTTTGTCAGTAATCTGACAAATACTGAAAATTACTGATGTATCTCAAGATTCAACTTCTGAGTGCCCAATGGCTTTCTAAACTGATCAGTTAAAAAGTTTTGTTGGGCGCCTGTAGTCCCAGCTACTCGGGAGGCTGAGGCAGGAGAATGGCGTGAACCTGGAAGGCGGAGCTTGCAGTGAGCCAAGATGGCGCCCCTGCACTCCAGCCTGGGCAGCAGAGTGAGACTCCGTCTCAAATAATAATACTAATAATAAAATAAAATAAAAATAAATAAATAAAGTTTTGTCATCCAATGACAAGTTTAAAAATATTTTAAGAGAAGTATGAATAAGTAAATACTGTATCAGATTGATTATAAATTGTAGAAAAGTTAAAATAGGTTAGTTTTTCATGCTTCATTTTTCATAGTTTGAGATTCTTAGATTAAAATAGAAAGGAACTGGTTTTCTAAAAGAACTGGATGCAAAGTCACTTCTGTCTTATGAACCCATTGTTTACGTGAAACCTGATGAAGAAGAACAATATGAAAAGCAGGGGACAGTCTCTGGTTGAATCAGAAAGGTCCTGGCCACCACAAAACTTCTAACTTGCTGCTTGCTATGGTGGCTCAAGAACTTTGTGAGGTATAGTTTGGAAACTACTGATCTAGTCAAACAGTATTTTATAGAGGGATAAACAAAAATTCTGGAGATGTGGCATGAACTGAATTATTTAAGATCACACATAGAAGTGAAGGCAAAAGTTAGAATAGAAATCAATACACATTTAAAACAGCCTTCTCCATGGACACACCCCTGAGAAACTTTCACCCTTACTGATCATTTTATCTTCCCATCTTCTCAGCAACCACATCATGTATTGGCTATGTCCACAGTGACATAATATAATTTGTGAAATGTTTCAGGTCAGTGAAATAATCTAGGAGAACTGAAAATGCTTTGAGGGTAGAACTACATAGCAGAGCTTTTTGAGTCCCATAGAGTGCTTTTGGTCTGTGTAAACAAACAACGGGATAAAAGGAAGATAAGGCCAACAATACAGTATTATACAGTATTGCTTTTGGGGCAATATATAGCACAGAACACTTTTATACAGAACGTGACATGTGTTTCAAAGGAAAGGATTTCATGCAAAAGTAAACTTGAGAACGCCTGTACTAAACAAAGTTAAACAGTAACGATTGCCTCCTCAGAGTTTTGAATATGCTAACGTATATTAAGAATCTACAATAATTAGAATTTTTCAAATTTTCCATAGAGCCTTAAAAATATGTTAGATATTGCATGCTTCAAGTTAATGGTCTGCAGAATGTATTTAGTAAAATTTAAGAAAAGAACAAGACTAGAAGTCAGAAGTTTGATCTTTTGAACTGAAACACTGTGCCACAAAAAGTTTGGAAAGCAACTTCTCTGATCCTCATCCATAAAATAGCATTGCCTATTTGAGAGTTAAATGTCAAAGAAGATTAATATAAAAGGCTTTGCAAAAACTTAAGCTCCACTGAAACATAAAGCATGTTTATTGTGTTGTAAGTTTACAAATATAACTTTACTGATTGACTTGAATAGAGGCAAACAGCATCCCTTCAACAACATTTTCAGAATAAAACAATGATATTTCTAGAAAATAGTGTCACAAATAATAAACCAGCTTTATTCAAATAACTTTCAATTATGATAGACATTTTTCAATTTTATTTAGTAGTCAGGAATTTGAATGTTAATTACTTTATTGTGAACTTATTTCTTCCAGGAAGAAGCTAACTGAAAAATTACCAAATTCTGTATTTTTGTAAACATAACAAAAAGATAGGTTGAGTAAATATTTTAAATCTACTCAAGCTACTTGAAGATTTTTCTTTATGAGAGTTTACTAAAATTAAACAAACTCACATTTCTAACAAAGAACAATATAATCTCTCTACAAATATATACATTGTATAATGTAACACTAAGTCTAAGAAGATATGCAAGGCATGGTGGCTCACACCTGTAATCCCAGCACTTTGGGAGGGCAAGGTGGGAGAATTGCTTGAGGTCAGGAGTTCAAGACCAGCCTGGGAAACACAACGAGACCCTGTATCTTCCAAAAAAAAAAAAAATTGACCAGGCATAATTGCAATGGCTTGGGGTTCTAGCTACTCAGGAGGCTGAGGTGGGAGGATTGCTTGAACCCCAGAGTTTGAGGCTGCAGTGAGCTATGATAGTGCCACTGCACTCCAGCTTGGAAAAAAGAGTAAGATTCTGTCTCAAAAAACAACAACAACAACAACAACAAAAATCTTGGAAGATAAATTTAAGCTATTGGTTATTTTTTAAATAATTAGTTATAATATTTTTCTAAGGATATAAAGCTCTTTTGAGACAACTAAATTTTTATTTATTCTAATTTACCTTGCCCATGTCATCAAAATACTTTTGTTATAGAAGGACTACAAAAGGTTCTCAAAACCAATAGTCTTATTAGAAATGTTTTAATGGATAGAAGTAGTCATTTAAAGGGAAGTGAAGACTTTTATGCCAAAAGAATGTTGAATTGATATAAATGGAAAAAGTAGAACAAGCTTTCCTTGTATTTAAATTTGGATAAAATCAAAGAGGGATATAAGTTCCATGAGGGCGTGCATTCTGTCTACTTAGTTTACTACTGAATCTCAGAACCCAGAAAAATACTTGAAATGTACAAGGTGCTTTACACAAATTCTTGTTCATAAGATCCAGGATTGACAGTGCCCTGATGCCTGACTGTGGCAAACAAATATGCTTTCTGGAAAAAGATAACATTGTCCAAGCTTTCAAATTATTTCTACAAACACTATTTCAATATTTCCTACACATAGTAAAATATGTCCAGGCAGATAAATAAATTGCAACACAAGCAACAGACAGGAGAAACAAAAGAACAGGTACTACAGATACTGGAAATAATAATAATAATTTAAAAAACAGATAAATTTGCAAATTTGTAATGAACTCTCAACTCAGAATTATATAATCAATTAAAATATTGTTCAATAACCTAGGTTAAATAAATAAAATATAATATAGCAGGTCTAAAAAATAATCAAGTAAAATTCTATAACAGATAAAATAATCTAAATTAACCATTTAATGAATGTTATAGTGGAAAAACTAGATTTACTGAAAGAGTATTTAGTTAAAACAAGTAATATGCTGACAGATATGTTAGAAGAAACTATCCAGAATTAATACAGTCAAAAGGACATAATATAGAAAATTGAGTAGAAAACAAAAAGATATGATGAGAAAGTCTAACAGAAGAGTCATGAATGGAAAGAATAAGAAGAATTAGGCAAAACAATGTTTAATAAATATTATGATCTGAATGTGTACCTCCAAAATTCATGTTACAACCTAAGACCCAATGTGGTCATATTAAGAGTTGGGGTCCTTTGGAAAGTGATTAAGTCATGGCAGCTCTGCTCTCATAAATGGTATTAGTGCCCTGGTAAAAGGGCTTGAAGACACAGCGTTTGCCCCTTTTGCCACGTGAGGGTGCTGGGGTAAGTCACCACCTATGGAGCAGAGAGTGAGCTCTTACCAGATATTGAATCTGCTGACACTTAATTCTTGGTCTTCCCAGTCTCCAGAACTGTGAGAAATAAATTTCTATTATTTATAAATTACCTAATCTAAGGTGTTTTGTTACAGCAGCATGGACAGACTAAGACAATGAGGTTGATCCTTGCCCAAAAGAAATAGAATGCATAAATCCACAGGATCAATTGGCCTAACAAATATGGAGCAGTATAAATGGAAGTTAGCACCTAGTCATATTGTAGCAAAATGTCAGAAAAACAAATACAAACATAAAATTATAAATGCATTAAGAAAAAAAAAAAAGAGAAAATAACAGGATGCCTTCGAAGGAGCACCAATTAGAATGGCAATTAACTTCTTGAAAATAATAATAAAAAACAGAAAACAGGCCCGACATGATGGCTCACACCTGTAATACCATCAGTTTCGGAGGCCAAGGTGGGCAGGCCACTTGAGGTCAGGAGTTCGAGACCATCCTGGCCTACATGGTGAAACCCGGTCTTTACCAAACATATAAAAAATTAGCCAGGTGTGGTGGCATACTGCTCTAATCCCAGCTACTCAGGAGGCTGAGAGAGCAGAATCACTTGAATTCTGGAGGCATTGGTTGCAGTGAGCTGATACGGTGCCACCGCAATCCAGCCTGGGTGGCAAACAAAACAAAACAACAACAACCAAAAAAACAGAAAACACTGGAATAATATTATCAATGCACTGACAAAACAACAGAATTATATAATATTCAATGAAAATATTTAGTAATACTGAATAATATTAATATTTGTTAATATTCAGTGAAAATATTTAGTAATATTGTTTAATAATAATTTTATTGTTTAATAATAATTGTTTAATAATCAAGGCGAAATAAAGACATCTTTCAAAAACAAAAATTGAGAGAATTTACGAGCAAAACCCCCTGAGTCAGGTTACATTTTCCAATCATGTTTTTTTTAAAGTGTGACTGGCACTGCACCTACTCAGAAATAGGATCTATGTCATCTTCCCTGGAATCTGAATGGTCTTTGTGACTTCTCTTATAAATAAGAATAGAAGAGGTAATACTATGAGACTTCAACAGTAAGGTCACAAAGGTTATTCTCTTCTCTCTGTATGTCTGTCTCTCTTTCTTGCTTTCTTGAATTTTTGCCTTTGGAACTCATGCACACTGTGAGGAACTCCAATCCAGGCCACATGTGGGAGAGCACACAGAGAAAATACCAGGAAAAGAAACTGAAGTTCCCCATCAATAGGCAGCATCAATTCCAGACAGGTAAGAAAACAAGACTTCAAAGGATTCCAGTCCACAACCATTTAACTCTTCCAACCAAAGCTCCAAACCTGTGGACTAAAGAATAATTATCCCCCTATACCTTATCTACATTTCCAACACACATAAACTATGAGAGACAATAGAAACAACTTAGTTTTGAGACTTTTTGTAATGTAATTACAGTACCTGAAACTAACTTTGGTACCAAGAGCGGGGTCCTCTATAACAAAGACTTTAAAAAACCACAATGATAATGAATAGAACGGAAGTTGAAAGGGCTTTGAATAGGCTGAGAGTGGAAGCCTGATGGAGACAGTCAGTGAGAAATTATTTTAAAAAATAATAAAGGAGGAAATTTTGACACTTGAAGAAAGGGAATCCTTGTTAATATACTGGCAAAAAGTTTAACAACACTACACTCACAATGAAGTAGTAAGTAGGAAATATACTTAGTGAAATGGATAATTTATTTAAGGAGGTTTCTGGGTAGAGTGTAGAAATGCTTCCTGGCTTCTTTTTGCTGCTTATAATAAAATGCTAGACAAGAGAAATAAACAGTAAGGCCTGTTAAGTAGAGAGGATCCAAGACTTGGATTCAAAAATAAAACCGTCTCATTTCCAACATCCAAGATTCTCAAAAAAGAAAGTATTTCAGAGCAAAGCAATATTCTTTATAAAGACTGCAAGTATATGAAATGGTGCCTATGAGAATTGTAGACTGAAATACAAATTTCTTTATGGATCTTAAAGACATGCTATATTTTTTAGCATTTTGTTTTAAAAATAAATCTCAAATTCAAAGTTAATAAAACATAAGGGTTGACTTTTGCTGTTAGAACAATATTTTTCCAATGCCCCCAAATTGGATTGACCAATAATTTTCTATTCGTGAAATATACCATTTAGTTTCTTGCAATATGCTGGGGTCTTCATTGACCACTTAATAATCAGGAAGCCAAATTAATAATCTATAGCATAAAATGAATATAATTTCTCAAATCAAGTGTACTGTATTTTATTAAATCTGGCCATTGGTAGCTATATCTTTTATATAAAACTAAAAAAACTGAACTATGATACAATATTCTCTTATTATTTTATAAAATCTTATTACTAAAATTAGTATTTATACTCATTACATTCAATTATTTAAGGTTTTTTAGTTTTTTTCTTATAAATAATTTCTATGGAGTGAGGTATGTAAAAAGATAAATACTTTTGAAAAGGTTAAAGAACTTCTAAAACATCTTAAAATTAACTTCTAATTATTTTGAATCCCTTTATATCTCAGAGCTGTTGATGTCATTGTTTTGCCACATCATAGTTTCTTTTGTGCCATCCAAGACATTATTGGTGCAGCATTTCTAAAAGATTCCTCCACTGTTGTCTGTAGGATTTTCTTCTAAGCTCTGATACCTTATCAATTCTGCAAATTTTACTGCTTTCCTGATTTTACCAGATGATAACAATAGAAGGTTTTCAGGAAATATTTAAAACCCATAGTTCTCAAGTGATTCTTAGGCAATTTAGTATTTTAAATGTCAAAAGGTCACAGGTATCCAGTGATGCCACCAATAATAATGACAAATTTTATATGTGTGCAAACCACTACTTCATGGATGCCTTCTGGCCAAAAATATTTTAAGATGTTCTGATTGTGAACTATCTCTAGATTAAGATGTTAAATTATGAAAAAATATGCATGCTACAATCAATAAAGTATGGTATTTTGGGCAAAACTGTATGTCACTTAACAGCATATATTGTCCTAGGCCTAGAGTACTTTAATAAGCTCACTCAGAATTTTCATGGATCCAAGAGTGACATCCAGTAGGATATAAACGAATTAGATTTTCCCTTTCCCAAAGGCAACCTCAAAGTTATATTATAGAATCTGTAAAGTGAATAATTGGACCCTGCCTACCTACAGTGGTTTAATTTAATCAGAATCACAAACCCAAACTACTTGATTAGTTACTTCTGCTGCCTAAGTTCTAGATCACATAAATGAAAATTTATATGGTGCCTGTGCTCCTCTGATCAACACAGCTTTGAGAAGCAATCTGTTTGGTGTGAGAAAATAAGCAAAATTTTGATAAGTACCAGGGCTCTGCAAGATGAATCTGATTATATCAAGCAAGTCTAATAATAGGATGGGGTATATCATTCATAGCTTTTCAAGACTTTCATAAGCTCATTTATATTTCCACAGTTTCAAATTTCCTGGGGAATAAACACAGGAGCTACAACTTGATGGTCGATCCTTATGTATTCCAAATGGCCACAAACAAGTACTCTATTCACAGAAATTTTGCTAACCCTGGATATTTACACTGGTTTTAAACCAAGTTCAGTGTTCCAAATAACCAGTGCTCCAGAATTACGAGAGTCAAACATTCTCTTTAAAAAATTTGTTTAGTTAGTATTAGAGCATAAAAGTACTTTTTTTTTGCTAAGAGATACAGAATGTATTTGTACTGATAACTCACTATTTATGAGATGTATCATTTATATCTGCAATGTGCTCTTCAGATCCATCTATATGTATATGATTATTTGCAATCTGTAAATAGTTATAATTAAATGTAGCCAAGCAAAAGCATGATACCCGCACATTTCCCTCCAAACTGAGTATAATCACTGCTGATCAGCTAGTTATCAGACAATTTTTTTCCTGCTTGCTTTATATCAGTAATTTTAATATGAACATATTTACATTTCAAGCATCATCAGAGTATTATGTTTCTTTCTGCTAAAATTTGCTATGGGTTTTAGCATTTAGATATAATCAGTGAGTGAAATTTTGCAGGCTTATGTTTAACATGAGAGGAGGCAACATAAAATATACCGCTTTGACCAGGTCTGCAAGTAATGTATTAATAGTATTTACATTTTTGACCCCAAAAATCAGTTCCTTTACATTTCTATGTCGTTCAACATATTGGCAAAGGCAAGACTGCTGGAAAGACAATTTAAAATGCCAATGTGGTACAAAGTGATAGGGATGTCCAGGAGAATTTGAAATGAGGGAGGCTTTCAAATCTGGGTCCGTGGTGGAAAATGGGGGAAAAAAGTACATGCTCTCTGGCTTTGTTACCAAAGTAGGAGTATAGCATTCAGGTGTTGTTCTGTCCACCAGCAGGGTACAGGGTTAAACGCTCTGAGCTTAAGATTTAGAGGACTCAGAGGGAGAGGTTAAGAGGCTGGCCCAAGGTAACTAACATAAAAGAAGCAGGATTTGCAGTTTATTCTGATGTTTTGTTTTGTTTTTTTACTCTATAAAAACAAGCACTATTACAGGTAGTCTTGTGTATTAGAAATATATATATATATATATACACACACACACACACACACACATACACACACACACACATATTTAATCGTTAAATCTCCATACATAGCTCTTCTATGGTCTTGAATTCACTTGAGTCACAATATGCATGATGTCATCCACAAAACTTAGTGGTTTAAACTAATAAGCATTTGTGATTGCTCTGACATCTATGTGTCAGCTGAGTGGTTCTGCTGATCTGAGCCAGGCTTGGTCCATCTTGGCTGCGCTTCCTCATGCATCTGTGCTCAGCTGGCAGGTGAGCAGGGTGGTGGGTGGCCATTTATGGACCTCACCCACATCTGGCACTTGGCTGGTAGTCACCTGGCACAACAGTGCACAATAGGCTTTGTGTCTTTCATTGTCCAGCAGAGTATACTGAGCTCATTTTTATGGTTATGGCAAGTATTGAGAGTGAGAGGCAATGTGCAGGCCCTTGGAACTGGCATATTTCACGTCCATCACAATCTTTTTGACAAAGCAGTTCATGCAACCAATCTAGATTCAGGGGGTAGAAAAAACATACTCTCAGCGTGATGGGAAGAGCTATGAAGTCACATTGCAAATGACTTAAATATAAGAAGGACACATTTTTAATCATTCTATCAAAGTTTGAATAAGAATGCTTTAGAAATATCAGATAAAATATTTCAAAAGAGGTCACAGTTGAGCTGAAAGTAAGAGTTAAATAAATGTTATAAACGCGACAATAAAAAAAGGTGAACGTTTTGGCTCATGTGGAGATAAGGGAGTAGAGTACTAATTGTGTAAATAATTGAAGTTTCATGATATCAATTTTATGTAGAAGTACTTACTTTAATTTATATTAAGTGTTAATGGTTGAAAAAGTGAGATGAAATTACACTTATTAAGTGAACTGATTAATTCTAAAATATAATTGTGACATAGTTTATCTTCTACTTGCAAAATTTCTATATTTAGCTACTGAGCCTAAAGTATTCCAATGTAGATTCACTTTGAAAGGTTCTATATATCAGACAAACAAAATTAAGAATGTGATACACATATAGCATCACAGAGCAGTTTATTACAAGTTTTTTTTAAAAAGTAATTGTTAATGTAACTTTTATTTTTCTTCTAATATCCAAGTACATAAGAAAATAACAAAAAAGATTGATTGCATGAGTACAAAAATTAAAACAGATGGTTGTGAACTTTTACTTAGGATTATTCAATAACCTTAGAAAAATATAAAGATCATTCTCCTGCTTTGAAAGAATATGAAAGGTCATCTGGTTTATCTTTCTGACTTTAGATGGAATATTCCTCTCTTAATACACGGTTCTATATTTAGCAACAACATTTTTTAGACCAGTGCACACAAAACAGCAAGAGACTAGTCATTTGAAAAAATGAGGTTAAAAAAACCTTGATTGAATACTATAATTAGTATGTCCCTGCCCTCCACCTTGAACTCGTTCTGTACCTGCATTCTGCATCTCCATTCTTTTGGGTGCATTGTAGCCTCTGATTATGTTACCCAGGGACAAGACACTTAACTTCACTAGAGTCATTTTCTACTTTTATGAGCAGGAGACTTATATACTGTTAAAGTTGGATGCCATATTATGTGTGATTACACTAAAAGCCAGAACATTGTAAATGTTAAGTGTGGATTCTGTAGACACATTGGTCTTTAAATCCTTTTTCTGTACTTTCTTCTTAAATCTCATTGGTCAATCCTTGAGCTTTATTAGACTCGATGTTTACATATCAGGAAAGCAGATAATCACATTACCTCCCTTAGTTCCTATGACAAGTAAATAAGACAATGCATTAAATGAGTCCCTTGCACATTTCCAGTGTGTGGCAAGTGCTTCCATGGCAGTCATAAAATGAATAAACAAATGGTTAGCCACATCAGTTTTTCCTGACTTATTTGATATAGATGATAAGTTAACTATCATTAATAAAAGAAGATAAAAGAGTGTGGTACCAAGCTCCGAGCTGAATAGAGCATCAGTCACTTGATTACTGTAATCAACTTCAGGTTTCATTAGCTTAGGAACACAATGGATGTACATTGGACTTGATATTATTCAATTATTATGAAGGAAAACATCCACAATCTCTTTGGAAGAAATTTTTGATTAATTCATTTAGTGTTTTATTTAACATTATAATTACTTAATTGTTTATGACTTTCCTGCTGTACCTATAAAGTTTCCGTTGCAAGGTTTTCTTTCTCATTTACTAAGAATATTCTAAAATCTCTTTTTTCTTCTTATCTCTCAATTTTCTCCAAACAATCAAATTGTCCAGTATCTCCATTTTTCCATAGCTATCTTTAGATATTTTAACTCTAAACACATCAATTGAACTGTGGAATAATTTACATTTGTTCAACAATAAATAAAAATATAGAAAGCTGATAGATCAATGTTTTCCTAGGCTTACAGTGTAATTATTTAATCTCTACATTGTATAAGTCACCCATATTTATTTTTTTCCTGTTCATCTATTTTTATGTCCAGGACAGTAAAGTAAGTTCCTTACAGGAGAATTTCTAATGTTTTTGTTTGTTTGCTTTTATCAAAGCAAAAATAAAACATGGAGCCCTAAATTGTTTTCAGGAGTCAACAGGCTTTGTTGGAGAAAGTATGTAGGCACACTGGAGGAATTAATGAAATCATTTACTCTATTGACTTTCCTCACAAGAAACCTGCCACAAAAAGGTAAGTAAAGACACAGATCAATTTTTAAACCTGGAAAGGACCTAAGAACTTCTCTATATCAATATTTTTATTGTGTAATTGAAGAAACTGAGGCACAGAATAAGCCACTGTGCAAGGACACACAACTGTGGAAAAATCTGGATAAGGATATAGGCTTTTCTTCTTCCTAATTCAGCATGCTCTTCTCTACACCATGATAAGAGGAAAGGAGGGAGATCTGTAGAAAACTTTGGTCCCTATGTGGTTCTGCAACCAAGCACCTGGTGATAGACCTGGGGCTACTATGGTCAAAAGCCATCAGTGGAAAAAATGATAGACACAGAGTGTATGAGAGTGAGTATACCTGGAGCCTGCCAGGGACCTTTGTAGTTGCTCAAGGACTCCATCTAACTATGACAACCTACAGAATGTAATGGATGTACCACTTCACTCACTCCTTCCAAATCGCATGAAAGTTCATCTTTTGACCAAATCTAACCTGTCACCACATAGTGAATAGGATTATGGGAAATGGAGTAAAGTTTAGCTATGCTCTCCCAGTAAAACCACCCCAGCTGGTAACTTCTGATCCACTCTAAATGTAAAATTCTTCAGGCATCACTCTGCTAAATTAATTATTTTAGAACAGCAAAGTTCTAAGGTGAATAGAGTGAAATATAACTTTTTGAAACATTTTTAAATTTCTACATTGTAATATTACTGTGAGCCTTGATGAACCTCAGTTTCTTTCTTCAATATCTCTCATCAACCAAACCTTTAAAAAAATATGTAATACTCCTTCCTGTCAAAATGTTCATAAAACAGCCATTTTCATCTCTCTCTCTTTCTCTCTCTCTCTGTGTGTCTCTCTCTTTCTCTCTTGTTCTATCTCTCCCTGTCCATCTCTTTCCATTACTCTCTCCATAGCTAGCTAGCTAGTTAGGATAGATAGATAGATAGATAGATAGATAGATAGATAGATAGATAGATAGATAGATAGATAGATAGATAGATAGATAGATAGATAGATTGATAGATAATTGAAAGAAAGAGTAATAGTTTTAAACAGCTTCATTACATTAAAAAATATTAACGTTCTGAAACTAGATTTTTTGTGTGTGTGTAAATTTCAAAAGAACATAGATTTCTCTTTTCCTTTAGTGAAATTTTTGGTGTTTTCTTGGAAGCTAAAACAGCACTGGTGCTGAAAGGGTGGCCATTGAGATCACACTGTCTTCCCCATCATATTTTCTCAAGTGTGTTGAACCTTCCCACAGATGAAATGAACTCTTAAAGGGCAAGCACTGTTTGTAGTGCTACCAAGAGGAAAGGTTCCTTCTATAAAACAGTAACATTTATCAGACCCACTCAATACTAAAAAAAAAGGATTGGGATATGGAAGCAATTGTCCTGGTCATGTGAGGAAATAACTAATGGATACTTTAGGCTAAAGCATGTTTGGCCTGAACTACCCAATAATGACCTCCTAGCTCCATGTGGATATGTTTGAATATCCACTTAAGTTTATGTCTCTCTTCACTTTTCCCTCTGTTTGTCCAAATACAATGTCAAGATCATCCCCAGATGATTTTTTATTATACTCTGCTTGGGTCTTTTAGGGAGTACACTCCTAGGTAGAACCAAGGTGCATCTGTCAGGGCAACGGAAGCCTCTGCTTCCAATTATTTCTGCCCTGCAGGCACTTCTCATAAAGAAGTTTTCTTTGCCAAGTTCTAGTTATTATTTCCTGAGGCCTTTTTTTTCTCTTTCCAAGATACCTCTTGAGAGCAAAACTTCTGATAGAATTGCAACTTTGTGACACTAGATATTACAAGAATCTCTCATTACTTTGGCTTTTTCACTTTCTGACTTTTTACACACTTATAATTATATGCTTTGCAGTCTTTCAATTCAGATTAAAGCAGTATTCTTTAAGACTTTTTTTCCTTTCCTTTATTTCTATGGTTATTATTGGAAAGAGAGGCTTCCAGGAACCTCTTTGAAAGTACCAACATATTTCATTCATTTTTAAAGTTCTCTTCAATATAATTTTTTTCTTTCAACTTGTTATAATCTGAATACTATTATAACCATAATATGGTGGCAAAATTGTCACCCCCTTTGCACATTCACAGTTGCACTTAAAGAGACTCTTAAGGATATTACAGATAGAATCACATGTTCTTACTCGTATGTCTAAACAAAGAAATATTGCTTAAAATCGTCAAAGGCACATACATTCTGGATATGCCAACATTTTGCATGATTCTGAAAATACTTTATAGTTGTATCTTTCAGGCAAATTGATCAGAACTTTAGTTATATCACAACATAATCAGTGAATCCAATATTTCCCTTTGGGTCATATAGAAGGAACATATATCTGATCATTATACCAATAAGAATCTGATTAGTTCTGAGACTCTTCTTATGATTGAGAATCTACTTCATCTCAAAACTGCTTTACCGATCTGACCTGCTACACTTCAGGTTAATAGCACACATGTATAACTTAAAATTACTTAATTGAAGCTACAGATGTGTTTAATTTAGATTCCATAGTAACGTGTGTGTTGGCATGCATATATTTGTGCAATCAAAAAGACCATCTAATTACAAAATAAAGTAAAAATTGAGGATTTTAATTATGCATAAATATATTACAGATAGTTGTACAGCTTCAAGTCAATTGAAAAGACCATTGGGACGTTGATAATTAAAGTGTGGATTTAGAAGCTTTATTCACTGCTTATGCTACTTAAATATAATTTTCTTTTAACTTTAAATAAAGGGAAAATTGATTCTGATTAAACAACAAAATGGAACCATTGATGTTAACTAATGCCATCTATTGTGAGCCAGATTTTTCTAGTGTAATCTTTTTTCTGGGGGACAATATGAGATGAAGATCATAGGGAAAACTTGACAAAGGTTGTAAGGTAATATTACAATTAGAAATCAGAAACATCTTGCTTGAAAAAACATTAGCACACAGAAGGCTTCGTATTCTTCAAACACATGTATATACCCTTGCTCAATTCAGAAAAATAAAACTGTAAGCTTGAGCAGTATGTATAGCCATCACCCTTGTGTTAGATTTTTAACCTCGCAAATTTTATTTGCATTGGAATTCAATTTTCCATTTGTAAATTAGAATCACTGAGTCAGTTATCTTACTTGCCATAGATATCCAAAGATACCAAACTGCAATATACATCTAAAGATTTACTAAAACACAAGCGACCTTAGTAAGCAGGATATCAGTGGGATACGATACAGTGGGTTTTGGAACCACATTCATGAGCATTCAGAGCTGTCTCTGTTATAATTTAGCTAAGTCACCAATTCTGAGTCTCAGTGCCCATGTCTATAAAATAAAGATAACCATATTTAAGGTTTTATAACAATTCAGTGAGGTCACCTAGGTTAAAGACTTCTACTGAAACTGGCATATAGAAGTTAATGTTATGGTTCATACCATCATGTATTTCAACCTTCTGTTACCAATGAGATAATATATGACTTATCCAGAATCATGCTGTTATAGCATGATCAGAAAAGAAATGGGTTTTCTTATTCTTTTTTACTGCAGTGACTAGAGGAAAAAAAGTATTGTAATTTTTGAGAAACATCTCTGTGGCAAACACGTGATCTAAAAGATGTCCCTGGGTGCATGGGTAAATGAGTCATGAAAAAATTGTCAATTTTTTGATAATTCAGTCTGTTTGGGTAGGAGCTTTCCTACTAAAAGCTTCGCAGGGGCAACTCTTTATCAGCCTTTTGTCTTATGGTTAAAATGGCACAAGAGGTCCCAGTAGCTGTTGGCGGAATAATCTGACATTTTATGTTCTTGGTTTCAAATTCTCACCAAAAACACTTCCCCATGACCAGAAGATTTAGTATAGTCCATAGAGAGCCAATTTCCCAATTTTTGGCTTAACCTAGAAGTGTTTTGTCACATTAAAAAATATCCCAATCTACTCCTTGATTGATAGGACTCAACTGCTCCACCTATTTTGCCATTTGACCAGACTTAAATCTAATAGATACAGATCATAACTAACAGCCAGCCTGCCCACAAATGATTCAAGAATGCTGTATGGAGAATTTTTTTCTTTAGTAAAATCAATATCAACTAAGCCACCTGCTGAATGACAATGCTGGAAACATTATAAACACCACGATCAAGAAATTCAACTGCAACCTCTTCTATCACGGTCACTAACAATGTTC
Source organism: Colobus angolensis palliatus (assembly GCF_000951035.1). Lineage (NCBI taxonomy): Eukaryota > Metazoa > Chordata > Mammalia > Primates > Cercopithecidae > Colobus > Colobus angolensis. The sequence goes on from NW_012114711.1 coordinate 4,291,084, forward strand.
CTCATAGCTTGAAGCTGAACTGAACAGAAGCAGAATGTATAAAACAGGGGTGTTTTGGCATTGACACCTAGATGGGAGGTTCTCACTTTCTTGTTCTGTAAATACAACAATCCTACTTGGCTGTTGGTAAATAATGAAGTAAACAAAATTATGTTCTTTATACCCAGAGCCTTGAGTTCAAGTGCTGGCTATGCCCCTCATTAGCCAGTTGTGGGATCTTGAGCACATGACCACAGGATGTTGGGACTGCAAAATGGGGAAAGTCAGAATAAATGACTTTTAAGTTTCTTTTTATCTAAGTTTTAAAGATTGTCCTTTTCTACTCCCAATGCAGGAACACAGAAGTCTCAAATTTCCACTTACAACATAGTAATAAACTTACTTATTCATTTATTTTCTTTGTTTAATTCGGTTATTCAAAAAACTTGCATTGGGCATCTGTTATATGTCAGGCACAGGGCAAAATTCTGGGGATGAAACCACATTCCACGTTATCAGGAAACAAATCATAGCAATGAGTCAAGCTCTGATCCTCTGTGATATTTCTTGTTTCATTCAGGTCACTGCTTTCAGTTATCTAAAGTGGCAATTATTTGGGTAGGCAATTCATGCTAATGCAAGTCACAGGTTGCCCTTGGTTCCTTATGAAATACAATTTTTGGTAGTAGTTATGGCATGGGATTTGGCTGTTTTTATTATTTCAAAAACATTTACTTTTTTTTGAGACAGTCTCTCTCTCACCCAGGCTGGAGGGCAGAGACACGATCTCAGCTACTGCAACCTCAACCTCCCCAGTTCAAGCCATTCTCCTACCTCAGCCTCACAAGTAGCTGAGACTACAGGCAAAAACCTCCATGCTTGGCTAATTTTTGTGTTTTTTTGTAGAGAAAGGGTTTCGTCATGTTGGCCAGGCTTGTCTGGAATTCCTGACTTCAAGTGATCCACCCGCCTGTGCCTCTCAAAGTGCTAAGATTACAGGTGTGAACCACTGCTCCTGGCCAGGTTTTACTTTTATTAAAAGCACCAACTGAACCAATAAAAGTGAAGTTTAAGCTGAAATTAAATTCATTATCTGATGTTTCAATTATATTATATGCTGATAAAAATTTCAGAATGTGGCCAGGTGTGGTGGTTTACGCCTGTAATCCCAGAACTTTGGGAGGCCAAGAAGGGCGGATCATGAGGTCAGGAGTTTGAGACCAGCCTGATCAACATGGTGAAGCCCCACCTCTACTAAAGATACAAAAATTAGCCGGGCATGGTGGAGCACACCTGTAATTCCAGCTACTCAGGAGGCTGAGGAAGGAGAATCACTTGAACCCAGGAGGTGGAAGTTGCAGTGAACCGAGATCACACCACTGCACTCCAGCCTGGGTGACAGAGGGAGATGCTGTCAATAAATAAATAAATAAAAATAAAATTCAGAACGTTAAGTAAAAATGATTTTGATTTAAAAAAGGAAATACATTAACAATTAGTTAATAAATTATAGTTTATTTGACAGATGATATATTAAGATATGGGATCCAAAATGGAATTAGACTATGATTGAATAAGGTAATATTTAACTTCCCTTTAAACTTAAAATGACAAGATTCTTCATATCTTTGAGTTGCTTCTTTAGATTTCAGAGTTTAAAATTCAAACTTCCACTTGTTGGACCCATATATGATCTCAAGTTTGATACATGCTACTCAGGACCGATTTTCTTTCTTCTCTTTCTTTCTTTTTTTTTTTCTTTCTTTCTCCTTCCTCCCTTCCTCCCTTCTTTCCTTCCTTCCTTCCTTCCTTTCTTTTCTTTCCTTCTTTCTTTCTTTTTCTCTTTCTTTCTTTCTTTCTTTCTTTCTTTCTTTCTTTCTTTCTCTCTCTCTCTCTCTCTTTCTCTCTTTCTTTCTTCTTTCTTTCTTTCTTTTTCTCTTTCTTTCTTTCTTTCTTTCTTTCTTTCTTTCTTTCTTTCTCTCTCTCTCCTTCCTTCCTTCCTTCCTTCCTTCCTTCCTTCCTTCCTTCCTTCCTTCCTTCCTTCCTTCTTTCCATAACAATATAACAGAGAAAGTCTCCATTCTAGGTAAAAAGAAATGATCCAGCTCTGGAGCCTATGCAACACTAAAATAATGTGTCACAAGTTATAAACCACAACAGCAAAAGTAATTAATCACTTACTTTAAAAACCCTGTGAAACTTAAGACTGCAATTTTAAATGGATTTCACTACCAAAGCAACCAAAATGCTGTCATAAAACATTGTAATGTTCAAATTAAACTTGAAATATTTTTTACCAGACTGAAACAAGTGTAATTAAACACGACACAAACACGCACAACACACACACACACTTGAAGACAGAATTTCTGACAAGATTCAAATGCTGATTTATATAGCACCAAATAACTTTAGAGTGTCCAGGTATCAATTTTAACTACAAAGGATATTATACAAGTAACATATTGGTTCTCAAGAATATATAAACAAAAATTTTTCTGTTCTTTATTTTTTAATATAGCGCCATAGATTCATTGGCAATTTGCAACAGCATCTTAAGGGTTCATTTAGTCAAAAGTATGACCAAAGGTCCTAAAAAAGCTGTTTAAAATATTATCAAACATGGGGGGAATGTTTATTATATGTGGCTATTTGTAATCCAATGTGAATTAAGATACTGGTAAAATCCTGCCTGGAAAATGTTGTATTTTCTATCAAAACCCTAATTTGTAGTTTACCACATCATATTACTTTTAGCTGTATTGAAAAGTGGTCTTTAAATCAATAGACTAGAAAATTACCTCCTACCAACTTGCAACAATGGAAATAATGAAAAACAGAGTCAGGGATCATCTAAATGTTGTAAGCTATAGGAAAAAAGTTCAACAAAAATGAATAGAATTTAGTGTCTTTTTGAGAAACCCCTACATGAAAGCAAGATTTATTAGCAAAACTGATATTTGGGTGTTAGCAAACAAAATAAATATTAGGAAAATGGAGGCATTCAATCAACTTCTTTTCAAGTCTCCTTTTCCATTGCCTTAATAAATAGCCTCTTTAGGGGTACTCAAATAGGCTGGATGGACAAGAGTTATGAAAATTCTGGATTTTTAAAAATAATTTGTTTTTGAAATAAAAATGTCAAAAGGCAAAAAATATAAAGTCAAGACCTATAGGGATTGTTTTATTGTTTGTTTGTTTTTTTTTTTTTTGTATTCAGTTGGAAGGCAGGAATTCCTGAAGATATACTAAACTTCCTTCTGAAATATTGGGGAGAAAATAAAAAGATATAACTGTAGAAAACATAAACTCAAACATGAAATTATCTGAATTCTGCACTATTATATTAATTACAAAATGTTCCCTAGAGTCCATCGTTTCTATGCATTGTCCTCAATTTATATACAAGGAAATTGAGACTTAAGGACCAGAGATAATCCAAAAGAAATGAACATGAGTGTGGCTTAGAGAAGACTCATATTTTTTAACCTTGGGAGGAACAGAAGCTAGAACAGGAAGGACTCAAAGAAGAGTTGTGGTCTTCACCATCAAACTGATTGGTCCCGGTAACATATCTGACAAAACTTGAGAATAGCATTTATTCTGATTTTATTACATCAAATTGTTTTTTTCCCCAAGACTTTATAACATGATTTCTATTGGAATTACAAGTAAGAATAGTTCTGAATATATATATTTGTTTATTCACCCATTTTTGCATTCAACACCTATTTCTTGAATACATTCCTGTCTCAAGAATCTAAAAATTTAAGATACAGAGGGAAACCAGATAACATAGTTGTTTCCCTCGAAGAGTTTACAGGGTGGTGGAAAAGAGAGATGTTAGACATGGAAGCCCAATAAAGTGTGATACACACTATAATCACATAATATGTAATCATATTACATAATACAATTAAGTGATTGTAGAAAGTTCCTAAAAGAAGTGGTATTTAAGCTAAGTTCTGAAGGACAAATATGCATTAATTAGAAACCAAAAGGTAATGATTGAGTGTGATTGATGACATTGAACTCAGTGAAATATTAATGTGTTCAAGTGCCAACAGCATTTGCTACAGTATAAAAATATGATTAACACTTGACCTACTTTATTTACTGAACTCTTGAACTTCTTAAAGTCAATCAAAAGTGGTCCTTTAACATAATTGTTTTCAAAGCTTACAGGGAATTGTTGCCATTTCCAGATGTCAGTGATTTGCAGAAAGTGCTTCATGTTGAAATGAATATCTACTCAATTACATACTAAATCACATTTCACAAGAAAACACACTATTAAATGAAAAGAATTATGTACCTTTCAATGAGACTATGAATTTTCTTAACAATATTAAATTTTTTAAAAAACATTTTGATGATAAAAAAATTACATTCTTAAATAAAAGTAACTAAAGGTAGTCAGAATACCATGGAAAATTGCCTTCTCTATTTATTTAAAAATCTTGTAATATGAATCAAACACATTAGATTTTATAATGGACTCTAGTAATTAAAAAAACCTGACCTAACTGTAAACGTATTGATTTCCTAATAAAAATATAAACCTAAAGTGCCATTATATTATATAAATATGAAATAACTTTTAGTAATATCATAGGCTGAGTTGGTATAGAATGACTTCTCCCCTGACCCCCAACTACCCACTAACAGTATATAGAAATTCTGGATAAAATGTAGTAAAAGCAGATTAATAGTGTCATCGTCCATCTACAAAGAGAAGAGAATGGAGAAGGTAGGGGGAAAGAAACCCTCAAGATGTCAGCTACAAAAATATTTTTTCCAAGTGGCAAAATGTTACTGATGTTCTAGCTTCTCACATGGTTGGGGGTAAGGTTGAGGTGGAGGTGGTGGGGAGGAAACCATTAAAGATGAGCTTATAGCTAAAATCACAACCAAAATTGTGATCTACCCTGAGGCACAGTTAACAGAATCAAGAAGTAGGAGAATCAACATATAGAAAAATGTAAACAAGATACTTTAATTATATGTGTCAAAAGTTACTAAAAATCAAGAAGTTTTATGACTAGTAATTATTTATTTTTAATTTTATTTTTATTATACTTTAAGTTCTGGGATACATGTGCAGAATGTGCAGGTTTGTTACATAGGAATACATGTGCCATGATGTTTGGCTGCACCCATCAACCCGTCATCTAAGTTTTAAGTCAAGCATACATTAGGCATTTGTCCCAGTGCTGTTCCTCTCCTTGCCCCCCACCCCCTAACAGGCCCCTTTGTGTGATGTTCCCCTCCCTGTGTCCACGTATTCTCATTATTCAACTCTCACTTATGTGTGAGAACATGCGGTGTTTCATTTTCTGTTCCTGTATTAGTTTGCCAGAGTGATGGTTTCCAGTTTCATCCATGTCCCTGTAAAGGACATGAACTCATTCTTTTTTATGACTGCATAGTATTCCATGGTGTATATGTGCCACATTTTCTTTATCCAGTCTATCATTGATGGGCATTTGGGTTGGTTCCAAGTCTTTGCTATTGTAAATAGTACTGCAATAAACATACATGTGCATGTGACTTTATAGTAGAATGATTTATAATCCTTTGGGTATATACCCAGTAATGGGATTGCTGGGTCCAATGGTATTTCTGATTCTAGATCCTTGAGGAATCATCACACTGTCTTCCTCAAAGGTTGAACTAATTTACACTCCCACTAAGAATGTAAAAATGTTCCTATTTCTCCACATCCTCTCCAGCATCTGTTGTTTCCTGACTTTTTAATGACCACCATTCTAACAGGTGTGAGATGGTATCTCATTGTGGTTTTGATTTGCATTTCTCTAATGACCAGTGACGATGAGCTCTGGTTTGTATTCATGTTTGTTGGCTGCATAAATGTCTTCTTTTGAGAAGTCTCTGTTCAAATCCTTGGCCAACTTTTTGATGGGGTTGTTTCTTTCTTGTAAATGTGCTTAAGTTCCTTGTAGATTCTGGATATTAGCCCTTTTTCAGATGAATAGATTGCAAACATTTTCTCCCATTCTGTAGGTTGCCTGTTCACTCTGATAATAGCTTCTTTTACTGTGCAGAAGCGTTTTAGTTTGATTAGATTCCATTTGTCAATTTTGGCTTTTGTTGCCATTGCTTTTGGTGTTTTAATTATGAAGTCTTTGCCCATGCTTATGTCCTAAATGGTGTTGCCTAGGTTTTCTTTTAGGGTTTTCATGGTTTTAGGGCTTACATTTAAGCCTTTAATCAATCTTGAGTTAATTTTTGTATAAGGTGTAAGGAAGTGGCCCAGTTTCAGTATCCTGTATTTGGCTAGCCAGATTTTACCACACCATTGATTAAATAGGGAATCCTTTCCCCATTGCTTGTTTTTGTCAGGTTTGTCAAAGATCAGATGGTTGTATTTTTTTGGTGTTTTTTTATGAGGCCTCTGTTCTGTTCCATTGGTCTATATATCTGTTTTGGTAACAGTGCCATGCCATTTTGTTTACTGTAGCCTTGAAGTATAGTTTGAAGTGAGGAAACATGATGCCTCCAGCTTTGTTCTTTTTGCTTAGGATTGTCTTGGCTATGCAGGCTCTTTTTTGGTTTCATATGAAATTTAAAGTGTTTTTTTTCTAATCCTGTGAAGAAAGTTAATGGTAGCTTGACGGGGATAGCATTGAATTTATACATTACTTTGGGCAGTATGGACATTTTCACAATAGCAATTCTTCCTATCCATGAGCATAAAATGTTTTTCCATTTTTTTGGATCCTCTATTATTTCCTTGAGTAGTGGTTTATAGTTCTCCTTGAAGAGATCCTGCACATCCCTTCTAAATTGTATTCCTACATATTTTATTCTTTTTGTAGCAATTATGAATGGGAGTTCACTCATGATTTTGTCTCTGTGTATTATTGGTGTACAGGAATGCTTGTGATGTTTGCACAATGATTTTGTTTCCTGAGACTTTGCTGAAGTTACTTATCAGCTTCAGGAGTTTTGGGGCTGAGGCGATGGGTTTTTCTAAATATACAGTCATGTCATCTGAAAACACAGACAATTTGACTTCCTCTCTTCCAATTTGAGTACCCTTTATTTCTTTCTCTTGCATGATTGCCCTGGCCAGCACTTCCAATGCTACGTTGAATAGGAGCGGTGAGAGAGGGCATTCTTTTCTTGTGCTGCTTTTCAAAGGGAATGCTTTCAGCTTTTGCCCATTCAGTATGAAATTGGCTCTGGGTTTGTCAGAAATAGCTCTTATTATTTTGATATGTGTTCCATCAATACCCAGTTTATTGAGTGTTTTTAGCATGAAGGGGTGTTGAGTTTGAGCAAAGTCCTTTTCTCCATCTATTGAGATAATCATGTATTTTTTATCATTGGTTCTGTCTACGTGAAGAGTTATGTTTATTGATTTGCATGATTTGCATATGTTGAGCCATCCTTGCATCCCAGGGATGAAGGCGACTTGATCGTGGTAGATAAGCTTTTTGATGTGCAGCTGGATACAGTTTGCTAGTATTTTATTGAGAATTTTTGCATGGATATTAATCAGGGATATTGGTCTGAAATTCTTTTTTTTTGTTGTGCTTCTGCCAGGTTTTGGTATCAGCATAATGCTGGCCTCATAAAATGAGTTAGGGAGGAATCCCTTTCTTTCTATTATTCGAAATAGTTTCAGAAGGAATGGTACCAGCACCTCCTTGTACCTCTGGTAGAATTTGGCTGTGAATCCATCTGGTCCTGGGCTTTTTTTGATTGGTGGGTTATTAATTACTGCTTCAAGTTAAGAACTTGTTATTGGTATATTCAGGGATTCAGCTGCTTCCTGGTTTAGTCTTGAGAGGGTGAATGTGTCCAGGAATTTATCCATTTCTTCTAGATTTTTTAGTTTATTTGCATAGAGGTGTTTATATTATTCTGTGATGGTAGTTTGTATTTCTGTGGGATCAGCGGTGATATCCCCTTTATCATTTTTTATTGTGTCTATTTGATTCTTCTCTTTTTTCTTCTTTATTAGTCTGGTTAGCAGTCTACCTATTTTGTTAATCTTTTCAAAAAACCAGCTCCTGGATTCACTGATTTTTTTGAAGGATTTTTTTGTCTCTATCTCCTTCAGTTCTGCTCTGATCTTAGTTATTTCTTGTCTTCTGCTAGCTCTTGAATATGTTTGCTCTTGCTTCTCTAGTTCTTTTAATTGTGATGTCAGGGTGTCAATTTTAGATCCTTCCTACTTTTCGATGTGGGCATTTAGGGCTATAAATTTCCCTCTAAACACTGCTTTAACTGTGCCCCAGAGATTCTGGTACGTTGTGTCTTTGTTCTCACTGATTTCAAAGAACCAATTTTTTCTAAATTAATTTTGTTGTTTACCCAGTAGTCATTGAGGAGCAGGTTGTTCAGTTTCCATGTAGTTATGAGGTTGTGAGTCAGTAGAAGCAGTTTCTTCATAGCGTCACTGGTCTTTATATTTTGGTATGTTTTTGCAGTGGCTGACACCAGTTTTTCCTTTCCATATTTAGTGCTTCCTTCAAGAGCTCTTGGAAGGCAGGCCTGGTGGTGACAAAATCCTGCAGCATCTGCTTTTTATTTCTCCCTCACTTATAAGCTTAGTTTGTCTGGATATGAAATTCTTGGTTGAAAATTCTTTTCTTTAAGAATGTTGAATATTGACCCCCTCTCTCTTCTGGCTTGTGGGGTTTCTGCAGAGATTTGCTGTTAGTCTGATGGGCTTTTTTTATAGGTAACCTGACCTGTTTCTCTGGCTGTCCTTAACATTTTTTCCTTCATTTCAACCTTGGTGAATCTGACAATTATGTGTCTTGGCGTTGCTCTTCTCAAGGAATATCTTACTGGTGTTCTCTGTATTTCCTGAATTTGAATGTTGGCCTGTCTTGGTAGGCTGGGGAAGTTTTCCTCAATAATATCCTGAAGTGTGTTTTCCAACTTGGTTTCATTCTCTCCATCATTTTCAGGTAGACCAGTCAATTGTAGGTTTGGTCTTTTCACATAGTCCCATATTTCTTGAAGGCTTTGTTCATTCCTTTTCATTCTTTTTTCTCTAATCTTGTCTTCATGCTTTATTTCATTAAGTTGGTCTTCAATTTCTGATATTCTTTCTTCTGCTTGATCGATTCGGTTATCGATCTTGTGTATGCCTCATGAAGTTCTTGTGCTGTGATTTTCAGCTCCATCAGGTCATTTATGTTTTTCTCTGGACTGGTTATTCTAGTTAGCAGCTCCTGTAATCTTTTTTCAAGGTTCTTAGCTTCCTTGCATTGGGTTAGAACATGCTCCTTTGGAGGAGTTTGTTATTACCCACTTTCTGAAACCTACTTCTGTCAATTCGTCCAACTCATTCTCCATCCAGTTTTGTGCCCTTGCTGATGAGGAGTTGTGATCCTTTGGAGGAGAAAAGACACTCTGGCTTTCAGAATTTTCAGAATTTTGTGCTGCTTTTTCCTCAGTTTCATGGATTTATCTAGCTTTGTTCTTTGATGCTGATGACCTTTGGATGGGGTTTTTCCATGGATGTCCTTTTTGTTGATGCTGATGTTATTGCTTTATGTTTGTTAGTTTTCCTTCCAACAGTCAGGCCTCTCTTCTGTAGGTCAGCTGGCGTTTGCTGGAGGTCCACTCCAGACCCTATTTGCTTGGGTATCACCAGCAGAGGCTGCAAAATAGTAAAGATTGCTGCCTGCTTCTTCCTCTGGAAGCTTTGCCCCAGAGGGGCACCGGCCTATTGGCAGCCAGAGCTCTCCTGTATGAGGTGTCTGTCGACCCCTCCCAGGAATTTTCTTCCAGTCAGGAGGCATGGGGGTTGGGGACCCATTTGAGGAGGCAGTCTGTCCCTTAGTAGAGCTCGAGTGCTCTCCTGGGAGATCTGCTCTCTTCAGAGCTGGCAGACAGAAATGTTTAAGTCTGCTGAAACTGCGCCCACAACCGCCCCTTCCTCCAGGTGCTCTGTCACAGGAAGATGGGAGTTTTATCTATAAGTCCCTGACGGGGGATACTGCCTTTCTTTCAGAGTTGCCTTGCTCAGAGAGGAGGAATCTAGGGAGGGAGTTGGGCTACAGCAGCTTTGTGGCACTGTGCTGGGTTCTGCCCAGTCTTAATTTCCTGGCTGCTCTGTTTACACTGTGAGGGGAAAACTGCCTACTCAAGCCTCAATAATGGCAGACACCCCGCCCCCCACCCCCACCAAATTAGAACATCCCAGGTGGACTTCAGATTGCTGTGCTGGCAGCGAGAATATCAAGCCAGTGGATCTTAGCTTGTGGGGCTCCATGGGTGTGGGAACCCCTGACTAAGACCACTTGGCTCCCTGGCTTCAGCCCCCTTTCCAGGGGAGTGAAAGATTCTGTGGCTAGCGTAGTGTTGCACAAACAGCCACCCAGTTTTGTGCTTGAAACCCAGGACCCTGGTGGTGTAAGCACCCTAGGGAATCTCCTGGTCTGTGGGTTGCAAAAACCATGGGAAAAGCATAATATCTGTGCCAGATTGCACCGTCCCTCATGGCACAATCCCTCATGGCTTCTCTTGGCTAGGGGAGGGAGTTCCTTGGCCCCTTGTCCTTCCTGGTTAAAGCAATGCCCCCACTCTGCTTTTGCTCTCCATCCATGGTCTACACCCACTATCTACCAGTCCCAGTGAGATAAACTGGGTACCTCAGTTGGAAATGCAGTAATCACCCACCTCTGCATTGGTCTCACTGAGAGCTGCAGACTGGAGCTGTTCCTATTTGACCATCTTGCCAGATGCCGCCCATGACTAGCAATTGTAGTATCATAAAATATTAGCTTGAAATGAACAAATTTTGGAGAGGGAATTGGAGCCCAATATGATAAAGTGAAGATGCCTGTATAGGTATGAAATAATAATGTGAAGATACTCATATAGGTAGCAAATAGCAGTCCCCAAAGCAGCAATATATTCTTTTAATGTTAAGATAGTATCTAGTTCTACCATAGCAGTTTCTTCTGCTGTGGTCACATTTCACCCTTTTCCATTTCTGTGTACCATCATATATTTAATAATTTTTTTCTAAATTTACTCACTAAGCATTCTTAAATTTATTTTAAAAGAAAATTATATGCCATTAGAACAAATGGAAAATCCCTATCACTTGCCATAAGTAAAAGGTAATATTAAACACTATATATAACGGGAACAGGGTATTATTATTTTAATAATTGAGAAAATAAACAAATAAATATAAGTAATAACAAATATAATTGCTGTACAAAAGATATATCTAAATATAAATTTACCAATGAGATGGCTGTAAATATGTGGAATTAATACACTTGGTATGCTGCCCTTACTTTAAGAAAATGATAAAGAAGTAAATTGACAAGGTGATTTCGCTTTCCAGTTTTGATCTTACCCAGTGCCACTTCTCAAATAATGTATAATGTACTTATTTTATTGTTTTGATTGATTGTGAAGAATTGGTTCTTAACCAAAATAATACGATTTTATTCAATGACACTTTCTTACAAAAGCCATTTGAAGCAATGAAGAATTTGATTTCTCTCTGAATATGTCAAGTTCTGGGAGAATATTTTTAGTGTGATAGGAGAAAACTATATTTTATCTATTCAATTCTGTCATACAAATTGGAAAAGAACTTCTGAAGGAATTATATAGGACTTCAAAATATAATACTTTCAGCAAGTTAATTGCATGAATTAATAACATTTTCAGACAATCAAATCAGCCCACTCCTCTATGATATAAGCATGAAAAGCATGGCTCCAGTTTTGTCATTTGTGTGACCAACATATAACACTGATTTCAGCTTGTCTTGGACAGATGAATTTCAGTTATTCAAATGAACAACTATAACAGCAATGTATATTAATCTGAAAATGTAATTTCACAAGAAAATATAGCAAATTTTTTTTCAAAAACCTAACAGTGAGAGCTTTTCTGTGAGAAACCCATTTAGCTTTATTATTAGATAGTAGCTGTTGGTAATCACACTGTTTACACAGCTGAAGTGAGGAAGACCATGGATTCAGTACTTCGCTATTAATAACATTAATAGTTTCACTAAGCCCTCGTCAAATGTCTGACCTTTCTCAGGCTTCCCTGTGATGCAAAAGTGAAGATGTGATAAAAATGTTAATGCAGGTGATCATTGTGAATAAGTCCATATATCTTCAGAATGATGATTTTGCACATATATGCTTTGGTTTGAATTTCCTCGGAAGCAGATCCTGAGACAAGAAGTTAAGAGCAAATAATTTCTCTGACAGGTGCAAATGACATTGGTAAAATTATAGGAAAGTGATACAGGGAAGAGAAGCAACAAAAAGTGTGATAACAAGCCAAGAACCATGTGAATATCTGGAGCTCTGTTCTACAGGAAGACTCTTAAACATGAAAAGCACAGACCTACCTCAGAATTATTTCACAAGCAGGCCAAGGAAGCCAGATATTTATATATACATTTCCTAGAACCATTAAGTGAGGACTTCTCTCAGAGGGTATTAATACCCTGGCATTTCCATCCTACAAGAAAACATGGACAAACAGCTTTCTGTGGCTCTGTAAAATGCCTTAGGCTCAAATGTGTATTTACTGGCAATTGGAACTTGGTGGAAACACACCAAAATAATGAGTTCTGAGGAACATGAGTGGGGCACTGACATCTGCTGCAACTGACAAATGATTTAGATAATTAAACATTGCATTTTAATGAGTTATCTATGACTAATTCCAAATAAAAGTAGCATCGTATGAAATCAACTCACAATTGTTTACACGTTCTTTTGCCGATTAGCAATAACTTAATGATATGGTATTGAAAAGAATGCTTTCATATGTATTGAAATTCTGTATATTAGAATTGGTAATAGTAAGCCGTCCTGCACTTCTTGGGCTCCAAGGAACCAAAACTCCAACTGAAAAGAGCTTAAACCATAAGAAGGTTAACTATTTTGTATAAGAATTCCTGACACATGGCGGATACTAAAATGGTTGGCTCAGCAACTATAACAATATGAGCTAAGATTCATGAGATTCATTGCCTCTTTAGCAGATGGACTTTGGCCCTTAGGACAGACACATCCATGATTACAAGGTAGGTCTTGGAGATCCAAAACTTATGATTGAAGCAATGCACAAAGGTTTATTTCTATCTAGGTATCTCTTTAAGAATGAAGAAGTCTTGTTCAACATCATAAAGCACAACATCTATTTATATTCTTTTTACATAATTTACTTTTAATGCGGATATAACTAATATATGACACAACTTGCCATTTTGAAGTGTACAATTAAAAATTGTTGGTATATTCACAAGATTGTGCAACCACCTGATTCCAGAACATTTTCTTCATTCCACGAAAAAACACAATACCCATTAACATTTACTTCTAATCCACTCACCCTTTCTCTGTAACTACTATTCACATTATGTCTCGATGGGTTTGTTTATTTTGGACATTTCATAGAAATGAAGTCATATAATATGTGGCCTTTTGCTTCTGTCTTCTGTCACTTAGCATAATGTTTTCAGGGTTCATTCATGTTGTAACATGCATCGGTATTTCATTCCTTTTTACAACAAAGTAATATTTTATTGCAGTAGTAATAGCAGTAGGGAAGATGAGATGGATGAATTATAATAACAATAGTAGTAGTAGCAACAGCAGTAGTACTAGCATTCAATACCACAGTTAGTTTATTCATTCATCTGTTGATGAACATTTGGTTTGTTTCCATATTTATCTATTAGAAATTATGCTGCTGAACATTTTTGTAAAGTTTATATGTGAACATATGTTTTTAGTTCTCTTGTATGCATATGCAGAATTTGAATTTGTTATTATATGGTAACTCTATGCTTAAGTTTTGAGGAACTGCCAAGCTGTTTTCCATTGTGGCTGCACCATGGTACATTCTCACCAGCAATGCATGAGAATTATTCCATTTTCTCCACATCCTTGACAGCATTTGTTATTGTCTGTTTTACTTTGATTATAGCTATTCTATATGGATATGAAAAGGTGTGACATTGTGGTTTTGATTTGCGTTTCCCTAATGAAGAGTGGTGTTGAGCAACTTTTCCTATATTTATTGAACATGTACATATGAATTTTAGTGAAATTTCTATTAATTCCTTCTCCATATTTTAATTGTGTTATCTTTTTATTATTAATTTGCAAGTGCTCTTTATATATTCTAGATACAAAACATTTATCAGATATATGATTTGCAATTATTGTCTCCCATTCAAGGGTTCTATTTTAACTTTCCTAATAGTATTATTTGAAACACAAAAGCTTTAGATATTGATAAAATTCTATTAACGCACGTTTTTCTTTTGTTGTTCATGCTATAGGTGTCAACTCTAAGAAACCATCGCCAAATCCAGGGTCATGAAGATTTAACCCCATGTTTGTTTGTTTGTTTGTTTTTTCCTAAGAGTTCAATACCTCCAATGCCTCCAGTGTAGTCCATTTTGTGTTCATTTTTGTGTATGGTGCAAGGTAGGGCTTTAATATCACTCTTGGATGTAAGTATCTAGTTATTGCAGCGTAATTCTTCACAAGGCTATTTTTTTCCACAATGAATGCTCTAGCCAGGGGTTTCCAATCATTTGGTTTCCATGGGCCACTTTGGAAGAAGCATTGTCTTGGGCCACACATAAAATACACTAACGTGAGGCCGGGCGCTGTGACTTACGCCTGTAATCCCAGCACTTTGGGAGGCCCAGGCGGGCGGATCACGAGGTCAGGAGGTTGAGACCATCCTGGCTACCACGGTGAAACCCCGTCTCTATCAAAAATACAAAAAATTAGCCAGGCGCTGTAGCGGACGCCTGTAGTCCCAGCTACTCAGGAGGCTGAGGCAGGAGAATGGCGTGAACCTGGGAGGGGGAGCTTACAGTGAGCCTAGATGGAGCCACTGCGCTCCAGCCTGGGTGACAGAGAGAGACTCTATCTCAAAAACAAAAAAAAACAAAAAAAAACCCACTAACGCTAACAATAGCTGGTGACCTAAAGAAAAAAAAATGCAAAAAACTCACCTCATAATGTTTTAAGAAATTCTACAAATTTGTGTTATACCATATTCAAAGTTGCCCTGGGCCACATGGAGCCAGTGGGCTGTGGGTTGGACGAGTTAGGTCTAGACACCCAAGTTGAAAATCTATTGGCCAAAGAGGTATAAGTTTATTTTTTGACTCTCAATTCTATTCCATTGATCCGTATGTCTGCCGTTTAGCCAGTACTAAACTTTCTTGACTATTACAGGTTTGTAGTCCATTTTACATTCAGAAAGTGTAAGCCCTCCATTTTTTTTCCTTTCAAAATTGTTTTGGTTATTTGGGGAACTTGCATTATCATATGAATTTTACAGCCATCTTGACAATTTCTGCAAAAAGAAAAAAAAAAGGCAGGTAAAATTTTAACAGGTATTGTTTTGAATCTGTAGATCTATTTGGAGAGTATTGCCATCTTAACACATTGAATATTCCATTCCATAACTACAAGAGGTTTTTCCATTTATTTAAGACTTCCTTAATTTTAGTCAACAATGTTTTGTACTTTTGTTGTAAGACTTGCACTTCTTTTTCTTTTTCTTTTTTTTTTTTTTTGAGTCGGAGTCTTGCTCTGTCGCCCGGACTGGAGTGCAGTGGCCGGATCTCAGCTCACTGTAAGCTCCGCCTCCCGGGTTTACGCCATTCTCCTGCCTCAGCCTCCCGAGTAGCTGGGACTACAGGCGCCCGCCACCTCGCCTGGCTAGTTTTTTTTTGTATTTTTAGTAGAGACGGGGTTTCACCGTGTTAGCCAGGATGGTCTCGATCTCCTGACCTCGTGATCCGCCCGTCTTGGCCTCCCAAAGTGCTGGGATTACAGGCTTGAGCCACCGCGCCCGGCCGACTTGGACTTCTTTTGCTAAACTGATTTCTAAGTTTTTTTATGCTACTGTAAATACAATTATTTTTAATTTCATTTTCAGATTGTTCATGGCTATGATTTAATGCAACAGAATCATGCATAGTGATCTTGTATCCATAACCTTGCTGACCTCATTTATTAGCTCTAATAGTTTCTTTTGGGAGGACTGCTTTATCTTACCATCTGCAAATATAAGGAATTTTAATGTTTTCTTTCCAATTTAGTTGCCTTTCCTTTATTTTCCTTGCCTAATAGTCCTGTCTGGAACCTCCAGCACAATGATATATAGAAGTAGTGTGAGTGGACTTCGTTGTGTTATTTTTGCTTTGGGGAGTTATTTTTTTTTAAAGTTTAGGATGATATAACATGTGGTTTTCTATAAATAACTTTTATCAGATTGAGGAAATCACCTTCCATTATAAGTTTGTTGAGTGCTTTTACCACAGAATTACTATTTTTTTTTCTGCAATCATCTGCTCATTTGGTTTATTGGCTAATCTATTACCTTAATATAGTGTATTACATTGATTGGAGTTTGTATGTTGAATGAAATTTGCATTCCAGGATAAATTCTGCTTTGTCGTTGTGCAATATCAGTTACGTATGTTGCTGCTGGATTCAGTTGCTGTTATTCTGTTGAGGATTTTTGTGTCCATATTTGTAAAAGATACTGGACCACAGTGCTCTTGTAATGTTTTTGTCTGGTTTTGGTGACAGAGTAATTACGGCCTCAGAAAATGAGTTATAAATTGTTTCTCCTCTTCTAAACTTTTGAAAGGGTAGTGAAAGACTGGTCTCAATTCTGTAAAAGATTGATAGAATTATCCAGTGAATATCCCTTAGTCTTGAGCTATTCTTTGGGAAAAGTTTCTATTACTAAGTCAATTTATTTACCTGTAGGTTTATAAATATTTTATATTTTTCTGCAGTCAGTTTTATTAGTTTATGTCTTTCTAGGAATTTCTTTTTAATATCACTTGTTGGCATACAAGTTTTTATAGTATTTCCTTATAATCATTTTCTATGTAAGGTCATTATGAATGTTCCCATTTTGATTCTGATTTTAGTAATTTGAATTTTCTCTCTGTTTTCATGGTCTGTCATGGTAAAGTTAATCAGATTTGCTAATCTTTTCAAAAAATCAAGTTTTGATTTTGTTGATTATCTCTATTATTTTCTCTACTCTTCATTTTATTCACCTCTGGCCTTATGCTTATTATTTCCTTCTGTCCACCAGCTTTGGGTTTGATTTTCTCTTTTTTTTCTAGTTTCTCATGGGGTAAAGTTAAGTTATTGTTTTGTGATCTTTATTCTTTATTTATGAAGGTGTTTACATCTTGTACTCTCTGCCTGCCCTGCTTCTCCTACATTACAGCATGTTGTGTTTTCATTTTCATTAATATCCAAGTATTTTCTAATTTTCCTTATGATTTTTTCTTTGATTTATTAGTTGTTTAAAAATGTGTTGTTTAATTTACATGTAGTTTTAAAACTTCCAAATTTCCATCTGTTACTAATTTCTATCTTTATTGTAGTTGGAAAAGATACTTTGCAAGCTATCAATTTTTAAAAATGCATTGAGACTTGTTTGTGACCTAACAAATCTGTTCTGGAAAATGTTCTACATGCACTTCAAAAGAATGTGTATCTTGCAGCTTTTAGGTGAAGTGTGGTCTATATGTCTGTAAAGTGTGGTTGGTTTATAGTGTCATTCAAATCTATTTTTATATTGAACTTCCATTTAGATATCCTATACATTATTAAACACTGGTTATTAGATCTCTAATTACTACTATAGAACTATTTTGACCTTTCATTCTGACAATGTTTGCTTCATAGATTTAAAGCACTTTTGCTTAATGCACATATTTATTAATATTATTTCTTCTTGGTGATTTGACCCTTTTATTAACGGATAATATACTTCCTTGTCTTTTGTAACAATTTTGACTTAGAGTCTATTTTGTCTGATATTAGTATAGCCACAAGAGCTCTTTTTTAGTATGTATACATACTATAATGTATATATATACACCATACATACATATATATGTATATACATATATACACACATATATACACTATATATATATACACACCATTGTGTGTGTGTGTATATATATGCACACACACAAACATATACATATAAAATCTTTTTCTATACTTTTACATACAACCTAGTTATCACTTTGGATCTAAAGTGAGTCTCCTGTAGACAACATATATTTGGATTTTTTACCATTCTGCAAATCATTATCTTTAGATTGAGGTTTTGTTCTATTTACATTTAAAAATGTTACTGATAGAGAGGAAGTTATTTCTGATATTTTGTTATTTGTTTCTTTATGTCTTAAAGATGTTGTTGTTGTTCTTATCATTCTTCATTCCTTTCATTATTGCATTCTTTTGTGCTTAGTTTATTTTTATATCCTCCTAATTTCCTTTTGTGTATATTATTGTACTGGTCAGGGTTCTCTACAGGTACAAAACTAGGCGTGTATATATTAGGTGTATATATATACTATATATATTATATATGTACCTAATATAATATATATTTATATATACAGTATATATATATAATTATATATACTGTCCTTTCATTTCAACATGAAGATTCTCTTTTAGCATTGGTCATTTGGTAAATTTTGTGGTAATGTACTTCTTCAAGGTATTAAGGTGAAATGTCCCACAATAGGCTGTCTGCAAGCTGAAGAGCAAGGAGAGCCAGCCCAAGTCCCAAAACTGAAGAACTTGGAGTCTTGACATTCAGGGGCAGGAAGCATCCAGCACAGTGAAAAGATGTAGGTTGGGAGGCTAGGTCATTCTAGTCTTTTTACATTTTTTTTTTGCCTGCTTTATATTCTAGCCATGCTGGCAGCTGATGAGATGGTGCCCACCCAGATTAAGGGTAGGTCTGACTTTCTCAACCCACTGACTGAAATATTAATCTCCTTTGGCAACACCCTCACAGACACACCTAGAATCAATACTTTGCACCCTTCAATCCAATCAAGTTGACAGTATTAACCATCACAATTAACATATTTTTGTGCTTATTATTGACACTATATTTAACATTCTAAATTTATAACAATCTAGTTTAAGTTGATACTAATATAACTTTAATGGCATAAAAACTATGCTTTTATAGTTTCATTCTCTCTTCTTTATGTTGTTGTTGTCTTGTTGTCACAAATTACTTCTTTATACATTGTGTACCCCAAAATACAGCTGTGTATTTTTAAAAGTTTATTTTATTTTAAAGCTTGTAAAAATTAAAATGAGGAGTTACAAACTCATAATACACTAATACTGACTTTTTAAATTGCCTATGTATTTACTACAGCCAGAGATCTTTCATTATTTATATGGCTTTTAGTTAGTCTAATATCTTTTCATTTCAACCTGAAGATTCCCTTTTAGCATTGGTTATAGGGTAAATTTTGTGGTAATTACTTCTTCATGTTATTAAGGAGAGATGTCACAATCTCTTATCTTTGAAGGATGATTTGTGGGTATAGAATTTTTGGTGGACAGTTGTTTCCTAGCACTTTTAATATAACATCCCATTGTTTTCTTGCTTATATGGATTCTGATAAATAATTGGCTGTTAATCTTATTGAAGAATCCTTGTATGGAATGAATGTCTTTTTCTTACTGCTTTTACTATTTTCTCTTTTTCTTTGAATTTCAAAATTTTGTAATATGTCTTCATATGAGTCTCTGAGTTTATTCTACATGGAGGTTTTTGGATTTATAGAATCATGTCTTTCATTAAATTTAGGAAACTGTTAGCTATTTCTTCAAATATACTTTCTGACCCTTTCTTTCTATATTCCACCTTCCCACCTCCACCCACACCTGGGAAATTCTATAATAAATATATTGATTTACTTGATGGTTTTCATGGTCCCCTCCATTTTCTGTGTCTTTCCTTTGTCTGCCTGAATCCATGGTTGAATGCCTCTAGTAAATTTCTCATTTTACTTATTGCACTTTTCAGCTCCAAAATTTCTGCTTTGTTTCTCTTTATAATTTCTCTTCATTGATATTCTCATTTTGTTATATGTAATTTTTCTGATGTCCTTTAATACTTTATCTATATTTTCTAATATTTTCTACATTTTCCTTTCCTTGGCCTTGTGATTTTTCAGTTAAAACGTGGACATTTGAATATTATGATGTGGTGGTCCTGCAAATAAATCTCACCCCTTATCAGGGGTTTGCATGTTTCAATATTATTAAGGCTGTTATCCTCCATTCGTTTAGTGACTTCTCGAAACAAGACTATTTCTTATTGAATGTGATCCCTGCAGTCTGTGGTTTCTTGTTTGTATTTACTTAATGTTTTAATAGAGATTCATTTAAATTCCAGAAGCTAAGGACAAATACACAGAAGAATAAAATAAAAAATAAAAATGAAATAAAATTTAAAAATACCTCTTCCAGTCTTTGTGTCTTGGGTCTATGTAGGACACTTTCTCAGTATTTAACCAGGCTTGAACTGAAGTTTTAGCTTAAGATGAAAGTTTATGACTTTCTCAGATTTTTCTCTGAGCATACATCTTATCCTAAACAAGGTTTCTAATATAGATTTTTTTTTTTTTTTTTTTTTTTTTTTTTTGAGACGGAGTCTCGCTCTGTCGCCCAGGCTGGAGTGCAGTGGCCGGATCTCAGCTCACTGCAAGCTCCGCCTCCCAGGCTTAGGCCATTCTCCTGCCTCAGCCCCCCGAGTAGCTGGGACTACAGGCGCCCGCCACCTCGCCCGGCTAGTTTTTTGTATTTTTTTAGTAGAGACGGGGTTTCACCGTGTTAGCCAGGATGGTCTCGATCTCCTGACCTTGAGATCCGCCCATCTCGGCCTCCCAAAGTGCTGGGATTACAGGCTTGAGCCCCCGCGCCCGGCCCTGATATAGATTTTTTTAATTCCCTGCACACACAAGTCTTTTTGGATGTCCTAATTTTTTGAAGATACTCTCCCAACTTTTGATCCTGGGTCTTACACAGTCTATTATATGTTTTGACTGTAATCATTTGGCCCAGAAATCTTGGTTGGTTAGTTTGCCTTGCAGTGTTTTTGAGCAATGCCCATCACTTTTCCAGCCTATGTTTAGAGGTAGGTAAAACAAATATTAGTGTCCTGAATCAACCTCCCTGATATCATTCAGGCAGGTTAGAATAGAAATACACAATAATCTGTGAATTAAGATCTTTGCTCCCTCCAGAACAAGAGATCAGGGTTCCAAACTGGGAACACAAGATTTCCTCTTTAATTTGTGCTGTGCCAAAGAGTGGGGGCAAAAATACAAGTAAAAATGTCGTAAAGCTTTCCTATCATTTTGAAGTTACCTTTCTTGATTCAGTGTTTGCTTAACTGCTGTAAACCTTTGACTCTCTCCTAGAGTTTTGACAAACTTGGTTCTGACACTTTCTGCTTGGTTTGCAATGTTTTAGCAGGGGTACAGTAGCTTGAAGCCGTCATTTTGCTGATGCCACAGCTTTGGCTATGAGTGCATTGTCTTGGTTCAGAGAAATCAGAATGTATGTCTCAAAGCTTGGAATAAGGCCATCCACTCCAAAAGGACAATGTTTTAAAGAGAAATGTAGCTGGAACTCCCTATGTCACCATTACTTAGTTTTATGTTCTGGAAACTTTGTCTAGAAAAAAAAGAATTAGACCACCTAGTTTAAGATGTCTCAATTGTGTTTTCCAAAATTCCTTCCCTAAGAAAGATAAAACTACATACAAATGCTTTTTTTTTCTTTAGGAAATTCTTGAATATAAGGATATCTTAGATAACTGCTTACCTTAACAACCTGCTTGCTTATCAAACAATAAATTACTTATCAAGGATTACTTAAAGACCTTTGCCTCACTATGTCCATCAAGCTTAACTTGTTATCTTAAATGTTGTCCTACCCCAATAATTTATTTTCCCTGAAAGACCTTTCTTAACACATACAAATTCAGACCCCAAGTTCTGTAAATATCCAGCTTACTGCTTCTCCTTCTGAAAAACTGGCAAAACTCTTTCAGGCTATTGTCTCCTTTATTGCATGTTTTTTTAAAAATGTTAATTTTGATTTATGAACAAATTGGTGATATTTTGAAGAATTCTATATTAAGTGAGCAACAGTGTATATTACAATGTCTAATAGTTGCAGCAGAAGTTATTGAAACTTTGAAACGTTAAAAAGTGTGTTTAAGTTCTATACCTGCCTATAAGTTTTAACATCTGCTGAAGTTGGAGTATTCTGATCATCTAATCCTGAGGACTTCATAAGTTCTAATGTAATATTACAGTTTACATATGGTGATGGTATTGGTTTTAAAATAATTTACAAAAGTTATGTTTTTTTCATAATAATTCTGTTCCACAAAAAAGGTCGTGTGTATCATTTTTCCCAATCTTTGAAAACCTTGTTTCTAGATTATATTATGAAAAACTAGCAAATAAGTAATTGAAGTAATTGTGGCCACTTAGCAACTGTCTGAGTTGCCACAAATATCAAGTAAACTTCTTTGAGAGTATAATACAAATTGTAAAGCAGCATGTTTGTATCCACAGATAGAATGATCTGTCCACCAAAGATAGTGAAGTAATTAGTGTCACCTCTTGCATAGTGAATAGTTGGATGGATAGAGTTGGTTGAGATTGACGTGGTGCTTATTTAATTAACTCAATTTCCTCTCTTTAAAATTTCCCACTAAACTTTACCACACCAACTGGTTAATTTCAGTATTAGTTAGCTTTAAGTTTCAAGTTAGTAGAAAAAAAAATTCTATGTGCTTTCTCCTCCTTATACTGGAAGAGAAACAAGAAACAGAAATGCAAATTTTGGGTTTAATGAATCTAAGAAAAATTAATATCTTCAAATGACAATATAAAAAGATAGAGAGCTGAAGACATAACGGACTAAGCAGAAAATCAAAAATTGTGAAATTTTCTTCCTTGATGAAGAAAATATTAATAAAGTATACACTGACTTACTCCTGGAAGGCTTAACTTTTTGAGGCACAGGTTGATAAAAATACTGTAATTAAAGTTGGTGTTGAATATGATGAAAACAGATACTGTTTAAAAGTCTGATTATAAAACAAGAAGAACCCAAGATTGCAAGTTCCATTATTCATGAGCAAGTGAATAAATCTTCCACATTTCAAGAGATAGAAGATTTAATCTTTGAAATAATTCAATTAGCTACTCCCTACTTCAGGATCCAAAGAAGGCAGATGCTGCTTTCTGAATTATGAGACTTGAATTCTCATTTTCTTCCTAACTTTTAGAAAAATGACAGAGAGACTTACTATCTTCAAGGAATAATATAGGTGTATCCTTCTCTGGCTAAACTGGACAACTCCAGGTAAGACACATATAGATATTGACATTTGGGAGCACCAAATAAAGTTCAAACAAATTGCCAAAGCTGGCCACAATTTGAGGAAAAACTCCAAGGTGGGAAATGACCAAATAAACACACTTTTATAAAAGAAAAGGTTTACAAAAAACTTAGGATGAACAAGGCTCTGCAAAAAGTAGAACATTTCAAAACTGTATAATCTGTATCCTTTGGGAAAACCCAAAATAAGTGCAGAGGAAGCTATACAAAAGCTATAAAAATTGCAATTAGAGATCAAGATAAGAATTTTAGAAACTCAACAAATGAGTAGATAAAATTAGAAACATCTGCAAAATGTTGCAGGATATAAGTCAGGAATTCTTTTGAAAATTAGGGAGATAAAAATCAAGAAAATAGTAGAGAACATATAAGAAAATTGAGTGAGTTAGGAAGAACAATATCCCTCTAGGAGATGTTTCAGAAAGAGACAACAGAGGAAATACTGGGGAAGAAATTAAGAAGGAAATAAGACAAGAGAAAACAATCCCAGAACTACAAGAAATAAGTCTCCACATTAGAAGAGCTCACTAAGTGTCCAAGAAAATGAATGTAAAAGGATTCACTCTGTAGCATCCAATCATACATTTTCTTCAAAATATTGCTTATAAAACACATATCCTGAAATCCTCCAGATATTGATAATAAAAAAGTTTCACACAGAGAATAGGCAATCAGCATGACATGAGGCTCTTTATCTGCCACACCAAATGAAAATTAGAAGATACTGGATAAAATGCCTTCAGAATTCAGAGAGAAATGATTTTCTTCTTTAAAATGTATTTATTCAAATAATATAACTGAATCTGGATTTCAGTATGAAGATAGAGTAACAATGTTTTCAGATATTCACTGTCTCAAACACTTTCCTTCCATGTACCCTTTAAATAAAAATTGAATGTAGGATACACCCCAAAAATAATGAGAAAAGAAAGAAAGGGGAAGGATAGGATTCAAAGAACAGAGGATCTATTGCAAGAAAGAGATCAAGAGAATTCCCGAGATGAGGTCAAAGGAAATCTTGTGAAAAGGGCCTGACAACAGGTTTAAATAAAAGCAACTGGTATAATTTGGAGCAGTATGAAAGTAACCCCAGAAAGGATATCTACAGGGGAAAAAATAAAATTGACAGATTTTCTGACAGGTCTGGCTATATTTTATTGAGAGGGCTTTTCAGATTTTTTGGATAGTATAAAAAATTTTGGCAAAAGATCCAAAAACTATTAAGCAATAAAAATGAATGACGTTTAACTAGAGGGAAACCAAAAGAAGAAGTGAAAAATATGAAAGTATAATTGTAGTAAATTATGACTCAATAATGAACAATATTTATTATGATGTCATAATAATTAAAACCTGATTATGGCATTAAGCAAAGATTATGATATAACTACAGATGAAATATATAGGTCAAGAAAGTAGACAGTAAGAAAGCTAAAATCCTCACCGGTCACAACAGAAAGTTTAATGAATAATGTCAATGAACATCTATCCACCAAGGTACAGCAACTTAAACATGTTATTTGGAACTATAGAAGCAAGATCCAAGAGTTTCTCCTTCCACAATTGGAGTGACAGTAGCAGGAACCCTGGTGTTTATTCTATGCACTTAGCACTATTTAATGCTCTAAACGTTTTCCTTGTTTTACTTTGATAAAATGTTAGTTAATTAAAGGTTGTTTGGCACCAGTACATGTTCTTGGCCATTGTGAGAAGTACTAAGAAAGCAAGACTCCCAAAGAGTTTGGGTTCAGATCTTGAGTTCTATACCACATCTCTGTATGTGCTTGAACATTTATTTACTCTCTTCACTTCATATGCAAATATCAGATGATTTTACTACTTACCTTGTAGATTTGTTGCTTCTTCTCACTTCTTTGTCAAGGTAACAAGATAATGATGTAAAATGCTGGGCACAGGAATAGCAACTATTGAATGAATGAATGATTGATGATGATGAAGACAATTCAGAAAATGGTGATGCTACAATCATATATCCAACAAGACATTCATTATTTCCCAAGCATCCTCAAAAATTCCCAAACTATACAGTAACCTACTTTATTCTCTATTCTTTTATAAAATTGTATCTGATAGCATCATCTTTATTGTCATCAAAATGGCTGATAAAGTGAGAAGTATTTTCAAAAAAAACTTATAAATTTGGATCATTATATTAATAATTAATACCAAAGTTGTTTGGATGTGTATTTTTTCATCATTTTTCTTAATTTTGATACCATTTTTTGTTGGTGTTTTTTATCCAAGTCGATATTTTTCGTTCACTTTGACTATTCAATGTTTTTAATATGCATCTCTATTTAAACTTGAAGAAGTCTCCATGCATGTGAGATATGCACAAGTGGGAAGGTGGGGAAAAGAAAGATGCCCCCAATGGGTGGATTGTTTGATGAGGAGTGGGTTAGAAGAAGGCAGATAAATTATCTATTACTATGATTTTTTTTATAAAACATTAAAGAAGGGTATAAAGATTTAAAGCTAATTGTTTTTTGCCTAGTGAGATTCTGTCCTTCCCATTTTGAATAATGTTTGCTCAAAAGGATGCCATGATTCGAAGGCTATTAATTCCCAGGAAAAGAGCCTATGACATTTTGACGCTGAATCTTGTTTTTAATTACCAATTAGTTAAGGAGATATGAGAAGCATATAGTGGCTTTTAATTTCTTTTCCAGTTTACAATTTAAAAAATTAGTTTAAATTATTTCCAGAGGAGATAGTGTCACATTAGTATACTAAGACAACTGAAAATCGAATTTTATTCCACAGCCTTGGCTTCAAATAATTTAGTGTGCTTGGAATGACTACCTCTATATGGATGGCTAAAAAGAGAAGTATCAGGTGTTCAGTATGTTGTGAACTTCTTCCTGCCCTAATTATTGCCTAAGTGGCACTTAAGAAAATTAGACATAATCCTGCACTAAGACTGATGCATAATCAATCTATTCAATAATTCCCACTATGCCTTGACCTTCATAAGGTCACTCCACTGACAAGTCTTGACTCAAAGTCAGTGACTTAAAGTTACAGACAGCTGGATAAGCCCATCGAGTGTCATGGACACATCTTTTTGGGCACTTCTTCAATACTTTGACTTTGAAAAACTTTCAATTCACCAACTGGTATCAGTGGTCTGAAGAGGGTCACTTCTTGATTATCTGACAGCTCCTGGAAATCTCTGTGTTTTTTTGCTTCTCTGTAAGAATAATTATAGATATAAAGACTTGGAATTCATTTTAAACCTGTGATAGTGTGACTACCATTCAACATAAAGATTAATACTGTAGTAACTGTTATGACTCATATCTTAGCCAGTTTTTGTTCCCCAATGTCAGTTTTCACATTATACATATTTCTTTTTAGTTGAGTATGAAAAGTAATGTAGAGCTAGCAACATGTACTTTGAGTTTTTGAGTTTGTAGGCATCATTACAATTGTAATAATTTTATACTCACTGAGAGTGCCACAATTATGTTTTAGGTACATTGTAATTGTCTATGATTCCTAGCTTTGGTTGGCATTGGTATGTGTACATTAGTTGCTGATGATCAACCTATCCACAAATTGTTACTCAAAATAATGGAATATTCTGAACAAGAAATTCTGCAGTGATTTGAAGAGTTCATATATTTTGGCTGTGTTGCCCATAGGCTTCAGACTTGTTTCCAAGAAGCATCAAGATAATTAAAAAGAAATTTCAGGCACAATAAATACTCATGTCAACTTCTGCATGTAAATGATAAAGTGACAATTGTTTGGGAGTATACAGTGAGTGCATAAAGTTGCAAGGGAGTTTCTTTGAAGAAAACAATATTTTTCTCTTATAGGAATTAATTGAAATGCTGCTGGCTTGTGGTGTTAAGAAATGTTTCTAGCTGCAGTGTTTTAAATTCCCCTGAAGAAAACAAAAGGTTTTATGAATGTTAGGATTCAATTTTAGACTTTCTTACATTTGGAAACAGGGCTACTTGTTGGAGGGGTTCTCATTTAACCTCACAGTGAGTGAGTGACTCCGGCTGACTTCTTGGGTACTTTGATGAATTGGTGGAATAGGCAATAGTGGTGAATGACTAAACATAGCAGACATAACGATTAGTGACTCACAGTGACTTGGAAGACACCTCAAGGGAAACAGAGTTCAGCCCTTCCATCTTTTGTAGCTAGGCCTTTGGTCTTTCAGTTGCAAGAAACTTAAATTCAACTCAAACTAACTCAAAGAAAAGAGAAATTAATTGACCCATATAGTAAAGGAGGGATTTAGGTATATTTACAGAATAGAATTTTTAAAAAACAAACAACTGATGAATTCAAGATTTAGAACCCACAGTTTAATGGTACTGGGATTTTCTTTGACCTTCTCTCACTTCTATTTCTTGCTGTGCGTCAGCTCAATTTCCTTCTAGTGATCAGAAGCTTTAAAACAACCATGTTTTAGCAACTTCAGTAGGAAAGCACATGAAATTTGTAAATACTCATGGATTAATATTAAGCAGAGAGTTGGATTTGTCCATCCTTTGAGCCAACCACTTTTGTTTGGGAAATAGGTTATAACGTTTGCTAACTACTATTGCTCATCGCTATGATCAGAGTGCTAGTGCAAATTACAGGTGGAAGAATATGAAAGACATTCTTTCTAAAAACAAGAAAAAAAAAATAACACTGGCTAATGCATCCACTGCACCACTTCTTGTGCAAACACCTGTACAAAATCCTTACAGGTACTCCTCAGCAACAACTGGGTAAAACGTAGGATATGATGAAAAGATTACTAGACCTGGCATCTATCTCATATCTGCTTCTAGTCAGTTTTGTAGTGATGAAAAAGACATTTTGCAGCTCTGAGCTTTATTTCTTCATCCGTAAATTTGTTACTCTATCGTTTTCAATCTCTATGAATAGGAATTACTGACTGACGATCTCATTCTGTTGTTGTAGAACTTAGATCAAGCTCCATTGAGCTAAATTTTGCCTTTCTTGCATTATAGTACAGAAATTAAGAGTGAACTCTTATATCAGATAACCCTTAGTTTGAATCCTAGTATGTGGTAATTCACTCAAACTCTCTATGTGTCAGTTTCTTCATTCGCAAAGTAAGAATAAGATTTGTACCTACCTGGTAAGGTTGCTGAAAGAATTTAATTAGGAAATGTATATAAAGCGTTTGGCAAAATGTCTAACACATATAAACACTAGATAAATATTAGTCTTTGCTCTTATTAGTATTATTGTTTTCATTATTATTATTTTTTTCTGTACGACACATTAAACATCTTTTTAAATTATTATACTTTAAGTTTTAGGGTACATGTGTACAACATGCCGGTTTGTTACATATGTATACATGTGCCATGTTGGTGTGCTGCACCCATTAACTCATCATTTACATGAGGTATATCTCCTAATGCTATCCCTACCCCCTACCCCCACCCCATGACAGGCTCCAGTGTGTGATGTTCCCCACTCTGTGTCCAAGTGTTCTCATTGTTCAATTCCCACCTA
This sequence comes from Colobus angolensis palliatus, assembly GCF_000951035.1. NCBI lineage: Eukaryota > Metazoa > Chordata > Mammalia > Primates > Cercopithecidae > Colobus > Colobus angolensis. Next base: position 4,319,862 of record NW_012114711.1, read on the forward strand.
TGAGTGAGAACATGCAGTGTTTGGTTTTCTGTCCTTGTGATAGTTTGCTCATAATGATAATTTCTAGCTTCATCCATGTGCCTACAAAGGACATGAACTCGTCCTTTTTTATGGCTGCACAATATTCCATGGTGTATGTGTGCCACATTTTCTTAATCCAGTCTATCATTGTTGGACATTTGGGTTGGTTCCAAGTCTTTGCTATTGTAAATAGTGCTGCAATAAACATATGTGCACATGTGTCTTCATAGCAGCATGATTTATAATCCTTTGGGTATATGCCCAGTAATGGGATGGATGGGTCAAATGGTATTTCTAGTTCTAGACCCTTGAGGAATCGCCACACTGTCTTCCACAATGGTTGAACTAGTTTAAAGTCCCACCAACAGTGTAAAAGCATTCCTATTTCTCCACATCCTCTCCAGCCACCTGTTGTTTCTTGACTTTTTAATGATTACTATTCTAACTGGTGTGAGATGGTATCTCATTGTGGTTTTGATTTGCATTTTTCTGATGGCCAGTGATGATGAGCATTTTTTCATGTGTCTGTTGGCTGCATAAATGTCTTCTTTTGAGAAGTGTTCGTTCATATCCTTTGCCCATTTTTTGATGGGATTGTTTGAAGTTTTCATTTTTATTTTTAACTTACAACAACTGGAGTTAGACTTGTCAATAGCCGTGCAGAATTAAAGAGTCAGTCTTTAATGGGGACAGATTTTTTTTTTTCTTTCCCTCCCGCTTCACCATAGTTTACAATTCTTTAGAGAATAAGCCTTTTGGATACTTCCCCACATAATACAGACAGTATCTTTCCTTTCTAATTACCCAGGATCAAAGACTAGTTCCACATTAACTAAATGGCTTTACCATTTTAATGTGTTTTGAATCATTTACAATCCAGAGATATGGGAACAGACCAAAATTTTAGAGTAGCAGCAAAAAGCACCTGGGACCATGATGTAGGATTGTGTAGGAGCAGGTAATGGAGCATAGACAGTTCATTTAAATGCCTAGATCATGTAAAATTATTTACTTGGAAACTGGCCCAAGTAATTTGCAATAAATGACTTTATTTTTTGGCATGTTGAAAACTGTTTATTTCTTGTGTGGTTTTTTTTTTTTTTTTTTTTGCTTGAGACGAAGTTTCCCTCCACCCAGGCTGGAGTGCAGTGTCACAATCTCGGCTCACTGCAACCTCCACCTCCTGGGTTCAAATGATTCTCCTGCCTCAGCCTCTCAAGTAGCTGGAATTACAGACACCTTCCATCGTGCCCAGCTAATTTTGTTGTTGCTGTTGTATTTTTAGTAGTGATGAGATTTCACCATTTGAGGTCAGGCTGATCTCAAACGCCTGACCTCAAGTGATCCACCTGCATCTGCCTCCCAAAGTACTGGAAATACAGGTGCGAGGCACTGCGCCTGGCTAAAAAATGCTTTTGATAATTAACATTTTGGCATGTGCTATTATCTGGAAGAAAGTAATAATAGGTGAGAAAATAATTGTTATTTTAAATGATGGTTTAGGGACAGCCAAAACATACCATTAGCTAGGGCAAAAATTTATTCAAAGTACTTCAGAATTATGTAGATGATTTTTGTTTGTTTGGTTTTTGTTTTTTAAGGAGATGGGCATTTTTGACCAAATGTGCAAAATAGCTTAGCATCATTTTTTATGATTTTTAATTTTCTGTCTTAAACTTATATACTTTTAGAAACAGTGATATTTTAAATTAATATTAATGTGGAAATTTCAGAGCATTCTTATTTTATCATCTTGACCACCACGTTTGACTGGTAAGGTGGAAATTATAATGATTATCTTCATTTTACTAAAAAAAAAAAGTCCCAAAGTTACACAGTTAATCTACGTCCAGCACAGACTTGCACACATATGTATTATAACCACAAGAAAGCGTTTTTATTAATAGAAAATAGGGTAAGGTATTTGTTCTGTTTTTCTAATGTTGCTTTAGATTCTTTAGACAAATCATCAGTGCTAAGGTCGCTTATAAATGCATCTGAAGATCAATGGAATTAAGTTGCGACAATTCTGAAATGAAAATTCAAGTGATAAAATTCCCCAGAGTTCAATTATTTGAGTTAAAAGTGTTTGTAATAACAGATCTTGGTACACAGCTTCTCCATTGAGTTTTTCTCCATTGAGTTTTTCCTCTTTCTATCACCTTTCAGTTTCTATTACAACACTCTTAGGGATTTTACTAATAAATTAATTATTAGAAAGCATATAGAGCCTTAAGGTTTATGTACCAGTAGCCATTAGCCACAATATGCCTAGAATACATATGTCATTTCACTGTTGAAATATCGATCAAGGAGAACAAACGATCAATGTGCAGAGGACATGCCAAGAAAAAAAAAAAAAATTGAATATGTAGCCATGTTTATCTGAGACATTTTACTCCATAAAGCATGTTTAATAAAAATAATGAGTTCATGCAATAATTGCAAACAGCCCATCAGAGCCATGTTATGATATTGGAAGTTGTTTTATAAATGTATGTTCCAGTTTAGGAGCATCCTCTTTTAATAAAACTTCCTTTTAATAGCAGCATCTTAGGCACTTGATCCACAGAAGGAAGTAATTAAATTTAATAGACGCAACACTCATTTTGAGGACACCCTCGATTTAAAGTAGCAGGGGGGCATAATTAAGTCTAATAGAAACCATGGCTTGAGAATGAGATACACTATCAAGCAAACACAGACCAAGTCTACACAGAACCAATTACCTGGTTAATTAGGGCTACAAGCTGTGTTTATTTCATGTTATTCAACCAAAACAAAGCTTGAGGGTTGACATTTGTTTATTTATTTATTTAGTTGGAATTACATTTATAATTGGAATTAAATGCATGTAAACCACAATATTAGATGAGCTTAAGGCTCATATATATCCACACAAAAAGAAAAACAAAGAAGTAGAATCATTAACTAGGTGTTTTTAACTGAAAGAATAGATTTGGAAGCATAGCCTAAACCATCAGAAAAAATATGTATATTCTGCTTCCCACTCTTTATCATAAGTATAACTTCAACTAAAGGAAATAACTTTGATTTATAGTTAGACCACAACATAGTACCTGTTGTCCTGTCTATTATAGATCAAGTCAGCTTGGTGTAATGGAAACAACCCTGGCTTAGGAGTTAAGAGTTTGTGGTTTTTATCATTTCAATTCATTTATACTTCTGTTTGTCAAACATACATTGACCCTACAATGTGGTAGTCAACAGAGGGAAAGATGGGGAAAATAACTAAACCAGCAAGATCTAATTCTTACCATTGAGGAGCTTGTAGAATACTGCGAGAAGTAAACATTTAAAAATAATTATGTTAAGATGTATTTAATAGTAGAATGGATGTTTGTAGAAAAGGTTCTAAGAGATAAAGGAGGAAGAACTGAAAAATACACAGGAATGAGTTACTAGGTTTTTTCCTGGACCTTAAAGGGTGATAACCAAAGGCCTGGGGAATGGCATTAGAGGTAGAGCCAACAGTACATGCAAGGACATGAGCAGAGGCCCGAGACATTCCTTTGAGATTCCAGATTACATGAGGGATATATAGTAAAATGAGTGTGGGACTAGGAAGCTCTGATTGTTCAGAGCAGATGAAACCTGAGGTGAAAAAGGAAAAGTGAGGCCAGACGCTGGGTATTCGTATGGGACACATGTAAGAGTTTGTCTTTACCCTTTGGAAAACTATCTTTGAAGCCAAGAAGTTCTTTATGTTCTGGCTATATTGTTACCTGAACCCTGAGACCTTATACTTCCTTTTATCCAAACAGTGTCTGGTATACTGTGTGTTGCATGAATGAGTGAAGAAATAATTAGTCACAATTAGTATTCAATTTTATACCATAATTTTTAATTTATTATTTTAAGGATCATGCCCTTAATAAATTAGACATACAATGGCCTTCCTGGAATACTTTTATGCCTAGGTAAAACACGAGAAGCACAATGTAAGTTGACCATAATAAAGAACTGACACGTGTCAAAAAACAGCAATAGTAAGCAGTTGTGCCTCAGAGAAAGGCATAGAGAGTTTTAGCAAAAGGCTGTGCATTGGGTAAAAATCATGGAAAAAAAGTCAAAGAAAAGTTAACTCAGGCTCTCCAATAATCTAACTGTGAGGTTTCACTTACATCATTCCTCTAAGTTTTATTAAGGACATTAGGGCATGAAGCATCAATGGACACTGTTCTTGTCCTAATTTGGCTTGCATTTAATGGGCTAAAGTTAGCAAGGACTCTTTGAGAACAAGCAACAGACACCACAGTGAGTTCTCACCAGCCAAAATGGACTTAATTAGAAGCACCCAGAGAAGCTTACAGATGGAAAGAAAGATGGAAATCCAGGCCTTGGAAAGAACAGAGATCAATAAAATAGAAAATTAGGTAGTAGGAATTACTAGAATATGGAATATATACACAATGGACCATGGGGTGCAGTGGGGGAGCAATTTTGCAAAGGAGAATGAAATTATCACTAACAGAAAAGATAGGGCATATTGAATAAGCAAAATAGAATGTTTGTACAAAAAAAATCTTTTTTTCCTCAGATACTTTCTGAGGCCTTTTCTAGTTGTAAAAGTTCTGGAAGTTGACGAAAGATCATGGTTTGGTGTTTCCTACTTTTTTAAATCATATTTTTCTTTCTTTAGGATGCAACCTTGCCTTTTATGAATAGAATTTCATAAGTTTAGGAAGCTGACTTTCATCTCAAAGTGAAATAAAAAAATAGTAAAAACAGTTTTCCTTTTAGAAGAAGAGGCTGTGATTGTCTTTAAAGTAGTTTTATAAATAAGCATTCTGCAATCTGTGACACTTTAGGGAAAGAGCAAAGTTCAGTTCTATAGCTCATTTAAAAATATCCTTCTTGAGTTGAGATGGTCCCAGAGAGATTTATTTTCATGGATTTATAAGCTCTGAGAAACTGCGGTTTAAACATAGGCTGGCTGAAAGATGCTTAATTACTCACTTTGGTCATTGAAGCAACAACGTTAGCCCTCTAGTTAAAGAAAATGACAGTGTTATCAAAACTAACCTGCAAAGCTTTATTAAAACTATCTTTGGTGATAATCTTTTTTAAGAATGCATTGTTTTTAATTAGACCTTGGCTTTGAAAGCAAGAAGGGTCAATGAAAAAAAAATTTAATCATATCCAAGCTACTGCGCTATATCTTTACAAAATTCAATTATTTCTATCCAGTGTGGCGCAAGAAACATTTGGCAACTGATTAAAACAATTCTTAAAGCAAATTACAGCACTGTCAGACAACAAGAAATCAGAATGTCAAAATACAAGGACATTTCCATGCAGAATGTCTTGCAAGTGTCTTTGACAGACTATTTCTGTCTGCTTCTTTTATTACTTTCATTAATTTGGTCCACATCAAGCAAAAAGAAAAAAAATACTTCCATGTGTTAGCTATTTGAAATAAAAATTCTCAAATGAATACTATTCCCAAGGATAACCAAAGTAGCCATGTGGGGAAATTTTATGCTTTAATTTTATCCAAGCTTACTCAGCACTGTAAAAATCTATGTTGAGGTTTCTAACTGTAGAGATTCCAAAATAACTGCTTTTTTTTTTTTTTTGGCAGCAAATCCACATCTATGCAATTTCAGCTACTACTAATATGTAAATACCATTAGACATAGATGTTATGTATTATTTCAGGGCAGAGTAAAACATAACAATATGTAATTTATAATATATTTGATATACACTTTTAAAAGTGAAATTTTTTTAAGTTTAGAATGAATAACATGTTTATTTTTCTTAATTATACTTTAAGTTCTGGGATACGTGTGCAGAACATGTAGGTTTGTTACACAGGTATACACGTGCCATGGTGGTTTGGTGCATCCATCAATCCATCATCTACTTTAGGTTATTTCTTCTGATGCTATCCCTCCCCCTGACAGGCCCCGGTGTGTGATGTTCCCCTCCCCATGTCCATATGTTCTCATTGTTCAACTCCACTTATGAGTGAGAACATGTGGTGTTAGGTTTTCTGTTCCTGTATTAGTTTGCTGAGAATGATGGTTTCCAGCTTCATCTATGTCCCTGTAAAGGACATGAACTCATCCATTTTTATGTCTGCATAGTACTCAATGGTGTATATGTGTCACATTTTCTTTATCCAGTCTCATTGATGGGCATTTGGGTTGGTTCCAAGTCTTTGCTATTGTTAATAGTGCTGTAATAAACATATATGTGCATGTGTCTTTCTAGCAGAATGATTTATAATCCTTTGGGTATATACCCAGTAATGAGATTGCTGGATCAAATGGTATTTCTAGTTCTAGATCCTTGAAGACTTGCCACACTGTCTTTCACAATGGTTGAGCTAATTTACACTCCCACCAACAGTATAAAAGCGTTTCTATTTCTCCACATCCTTTCCAGCACCTGTTGTTTCCTGACTTTTGAATGGTCGCCATTCTAACTAGTATTTCATTGTGATTTTGATTTGCATTTCTCCAATGACCAGTGATGATGAGCTTTTTTTCATATTTGTTGGCCGGATAAATGTCTTATTTTAGAAGTGTCTGTTTATATCCTTTGCCTGCTTTTTGATGGGATTGTTTGTTTTATTCTTGTAAATGTGTTTAAGTTTCCTGTTAGGTCTCCCTGGCCCAGAGCTGAGTTCAAGTCCTGAATATTCTTGTTAATTTTCTGTCTCAGTGATCTGTCTAATATTGAAAGTGGGGTGTTAAAGTCTCCCACTATTATTGTGTGGGAGTCTAAGTCTATTTTTAGGTCTCTGAGAACTTGTTTTATGAATCTGGGTGCTCCTATATTGGGTGCATATATATATTTAGGATAGTTAGCTCTTCTTGCTGCATTGATCCCTTTACAATTATGTAATGCTCTTGTCTCTTTTGGTTTTTGTTGGTTTAAAGTCTGTTTTATCAGACACTATGATTGCAACCCCAGCTTTTTTTTTGTTTTCCATTTGCTTCGTAAATATTCCTCCATCCCTTTATTTTGAGCATATATGTTTCTTTGTACATGAGATGGGTCTCCTGAGTATAGCATAGAGATGTGTCTTGACTCTTAATCAAATTTACCAGTCTGTGTCTTATAATTGGGGCATTTAGCCCGTTTACATTTAAGGTTAGTATTGTTATGTGTGAATTTGACCCTGTCATTGTGATGCTAGCTGGTTATTTTGCCCTTTAGTTGATGCAGTTTCTTCATGTTGTCAATGGTCTTTACAATTTGGTATGTTTTTGCAGTGGCCGGTACCAGATTTTCCTTTCCATATTTAGCACTTTCTTCAGGAGCTCTTGTAAGGCAGGCCTGGTGGTAACAAAATCTCTCAGCATTTGCTTGTCCGTAAAGGATTTTATTTCTTCTTTGTTTATGAAGCTTAGTTTGGCTGGATATGAAATTCTTGGTTGAAAATTCTTTTCTTTAAGAATGTTGAGGCCAGGCGCAGTGGCTCAAGCCTGTAATCCCAGCACTTTGGGAGGCCAAGACGGGCGGATCACAAGGTCAGGAGATCAAGACCATCCTGGCTAACACATTGAAACCCCGTCTCTACTAAAAAAATACAAAAAACTAGCCAGGCGAGATGCCGGGCGCCTGTAGTCCCAGCTACTTGGGAGGCTGAAGCAGGAGAATGGCGTAAACCTGGGAGGTGGAGCTTGTAGTGAGCTGAGATCCGGCCACTGCACTCCAGCCTGGGGACAGAGCGAGACTCTGTCTCAACAACAAAAAAAAGAATGTTGAGTATTGGCCTCCACTCTCTTCTGGCTTGTAGGGTTTCTCCAGAGAGATCTGCTCTTAGTCTAATGGCCTTCCTTTTGTGGGTAACCTCACCTTTGTCTCTGGCTGCCCTTAACATTTTTTCCTTCATTTCAACCTTGGTGAATCTGACGATTATGTGTCTTGGGGTTGCTCTTCTCGAGGAGTATCTTTGTGGTGTTCTCTGTATTTCCTGAATTTGTTTGCCTGTCTTGCTAGGTTGGGGAAGCTCTCCTGGACAGTATTTTGAAGAGTGTTTTCCAACTTGGTTCCATTCTCCCAATCACTTTCAGGTACACCAATCAAACGTAGGTTTGATCTTTTTACATAGTCCCATATTTCGTGGAGACTTTGTTCATTCTTTTTCATCCTTTTTTCTCTAATATTGTCTTCACACTGTATATCATTAAGTTGATCTTCAATCTCTGATATCCATTCTTCTGCTTGATCGATTCAGCTATTGATATTTGTGTATGCTTCATGAAGTTCTCGTGCTGTGTTTTTCAGCTTCATCAGGTCATTTATCTTCTTCTCTAAAGTGGTTATTCTAGTTAGCAATTCATGTAACCCTTTTTCAAGGTTCTTAGCTTCCTTGCATTGTGTTAGAACATGCTCCTTTATCTTGGAGGAGTTTGTTATTACCCACCTTCTGAAGCCTACTTCTGTCAATTCATCAAACTCATTCTCCATGCAGTTTTATTCCACAGCTGGTGAGAAGTTGTGATCCTTTGGAGGAGAAGAGGTGTTCTGGTTTTTGGAATTTTCAGCCTTTTTGCACTGTTATTTTTTTCTCATCTTCATGGATTTATCTACCTTTGGTCTTTGATGTTGGTGACCTTTGGATTGGATTTTTGTGTGGATGTCCTTTTTGTTGATGTTGATGCCATTCCTTTCTGTTTGTTAGTTTTCTTTCTAACAGTCCGGCCCCTCTGCTGCAGATCTGCTGGTGATCCTCTTCTTCAGACTTCTGTGCTGGCAGTGAGAGTTTCAAGCCAGTGGTTCTTACCTTGCTGGGCTCCATGGGGGTGGGATCTGCTGAACTAGACCACTTGGCTCCCTGGTTCAGCCCCCTTTCCAGGGGAGTGAATGGTCATGTCTTGCTGGCATTCCAGGCACCACCTGGGTATAAAGAAAAAACTCCTGCAGCTAGCTCCATGTCTGCCCAAATGGCAGCCCAGTTTTCTGCTTGAAACCCAGGGCCCTGGTGATGTAGACACCCGAGGGAATTTCCTGGTCTGTGGGTTGTGAAGACAGTGGGGAAAGCACAGTATCTGGGCCAGAATACACTGTTACTCATGGCATAGTCTCTCATGGCTTCCTTTGGCTAGGGGAGGGAGTTCCCCAACCCCTTTTGTTTCTCAGGTGAGGTGATGCCTCCTCTACTTTGGCTCATCCTCCGTGGGCTGCACCCACTGTCTGACCCATCCCAATGAGATGAGTACTTCAGTTAGAAATGCAGAAATCACCCACCTTCTGCATTGATCTCACTGGAAGCTGCAGACCAGAGCTGTTCCTATTCGTCCACCTTGCCAGCCACCCCGAAAAGTGAACTCTTAAGTTACATAGGTCTGAGCCATGTGTTCTAAAATATATTGTTATTTTGACTTTAATTTCAGTGATATTTGTGCTTTTTTAAAGAAAGCTGCACATTTATCTTCTCTTTTAAAGCTAAACAGAAATTCAAAGATACACATTATAGAAAAGTGAAGCTTTAGGTTAATAATAAAATAAGATAAACCACAAAAAAAAATCTTCCTTCTTATTAACATAGTTCTTGTCCCATGTCAAAATTCAAGCACTAGAGTTTTGTGTTCAGCCTTATTGAGTCAGTTAACTAACTCTCTGCTTTGCTTCTATGTGATTGCTTGTTTTAGTGAGGCAGAAACTTGACTATAGTAGTTATCCAACATATTTGTTGAAGTATATTGAGATAAAGAGCTATAAGAACAGTTGAGCCTATTTGAATTGCTTGGCAAAGAACTATATATTCAATGTTCACAAATTTTATGGAATTGGGTCTTAACTTAAATAGAGGAAGAATTTGAATCATGGAGGAGTTTCTAATTATGCCTACTATATTGGTAAGTGTAATGTTGTATAAATCAGATCTCTTTTAAGTAATAAAACCTCAACTGAAACTGGTTGAAGAGATAGACAATAGATTGATAGACAGACGGACAGATAGAGTTTTTTAGTTCAGGAAATAATGTTTCATAAGTAGTTTGGATTTGATTTAGGAATTCAAATAAGGTAATCTGGATTTATTCTCTTTCAGACACATATGTGCATTGGCACACCCACACAGACTTACACACGCTTCTGCTTTCTTGGTTGTTGACTTCATTCTCCAATAGCTCACTTACTCTATGTAGTTGACTCCAAAATTTCTAGGCTTACACTCTTATATCTTAGCAAGTGGCCCTGGTAGAAGAGCAATCATCCCTATTTGAATAGACATAAAAATGTCCCAGATTTGAGAATCATTCTTTAAACTCAGCTGCTCTCTCTATGGGCACAGAGATGAACTAGATTGGCTCTCATCATAGGTCTGTGTTTGTGTCTGGGATACAGGTTCCAGGGACATAGATCAGTCCTATGTCTGGTATATAAGTTCCAGGGATATAGGTCGGTCCCTCCTGAAAGAGAATGAAAATAGAGAGAGATGGCTCACCACATGAAATATCATTGTGTTAATTCCAGCTGAACTATTAAAAACTATTAAAATAAGCAAATACAGTCAATGTCCACAACTGGTATGAAACATAGTAGTGAAAAAATATAAGAGAAAATTATATAGTGTAACATCACACTTGGCTTGTGGTCTTCATTAATATCTCTGAACTTCAACATGAACCTCACACAATGATTTAGTGTCTTCAACTCCAATGATCTCCAGTCATTAGAAAATAGAAGTCAGTGTTTTGGGCTTAAACTACAGTAGGTACTGAAGACAAGTCTTGGCATGCATATGGGATGGAAGTAGCTTAGTGCTGTAGGTTTGAAACCATGTGGAGCTAAACAGTCTCAAAATTCCAAACCCACATTGCCAACTCTATCTGCATATACCCTAGTATGACAAATTCAATTATTCCAACACTAAACTCATTCAGTATGTCTCAAACTGAACTGATTCTCTTTCCTGCCAAATCAGTTATCTTCTAACTTTCTATTAAACTCCTCATGATTCTTTGTTGGAAGCTTCCCCATAATGGCTTCTACAACATATTCTGTTTTCAAAAGAAATTAATTTAAATTTTGACTATATAATTAATTCACTTTTAACAATAAAAAGTTTTTCTCTCATCTTTATCTGTTAGCTCCCTATATGATAGTATAGGGAAACACTACTATACATTTCTTATGGATTATCTTTCTAAAGATACATAAATATACATAAAAAATGCATACTTAGGTTAATCTAAAATAAGTTATGTTCCAGGATCTACTTTATTTAAATATATATATATTTAATATATATATATTCAAGAGACACAGACTCGCTGTGTTGCCCAGATGAAATGCAGTGGCTATTCACAGGCTTGATTCCACTACTGATCAGCCTGGGTGTTTGGACCTGCTCCACTTCTGACCTGGGCTAATTCACACCCCTAGGCCACCTGGTGGTCTCCCACTTCAAGAGGTCACTATATGGATACCAGACTTACTGTGGACAACCCAATTAGTGTAGCAAACTACAGCCCAGAGCTCCAGGGCTCAAACTATCCTCCTGCTCCAGACTCCCAAGTATCAGGTACTATAAGTACCTTCCACAGTGCCTGGCTGGGCTCTATTTTTTAATGCCTTTACAATATATCTTATAGCATATATTTGTATCAATTTAAAATAAACAATCTCATTTTAAAATGGATACCTAATATATTATATCCATGCATACAATATATGTAACCAGTCCTTTTTGATGAGCATGTATTTCCAACTTTTTTGGCTATTCCAAGCAATGCTGCAATAAGTAATACTGTACAGATATCACACATATATTTTATTTTTGAATTTTAGTATCTCTTTGTATATAATGGAAATTAGGCTCTTGTCTATGAATTCTAAACTTTTTTTTATTCAAGTAAGTAATAGCCATGCTTACAGAGAGGAAGAATCAACATTGTTAAAATGGCCATACTGCCCAAAGCAATTTATAGATTCAATGCTATTCCTATTAAATTACCATTGAGATTTTTCATAGAACTAGAAAAAAATATTTTAAAATTCATGTGGAAAAACAACAACAAAATGTCCAAATAACCAAGGCAACCCTAAACAAAAAAACAAAACTGGAGGCATCATAGTACCCGACTTCAAACTGTAGTAACCAAACAGCATGGTACTGGTACAAAAACAAACACATAGACCAACGGAACAGAAGACAGAACACAGAAATAAGGCCACACACCTACAATACCTGATTTTCGACAAAGCTGTCAAAAACAAGCAATGGAAGAAGGATTCTCATTTCAATAAATGGTGCTGGGATAACTGGCTAGCCATATGTCCAAGATTGAAACTGACCATTTCCTTATACCATATACAAAAATTAACTCAAGGTGGATTAAAGACTTAAATGTAAAACCCAAAAGTATAAAAACCATGGAATACCACTAAGGCAATACCATTCTGGACATAGGAATGGGCAAAGATTTCGTGATAAAAACACCAAAAGCAACTGCAACAAAAGCAAAAATTGACAAATAGGATCTACTTAAACTAAAGAGCTTCTGCACAGCAAAGGAAACTCTTGACAGATTGAACAGACAACTTATATATTGGGAGAAAACATTTGCAAAGTATGCACCTGACTAAAGTTTAATATACCACATCGACAAGAAACTTAATGAAATTTAGAAAAAAATAAACAACCCCATTGAAAAGTGAGCAAATGAAATGAAGATACTTTTCAAAAAAAAACATATATGTGGCCAAAAATCAAATGAAAAAAGCTCAACCTCACTTATCTTTAGAGAAATGCAAATAAAAACCGCAGTGAAATACCATTTCACACCAGTAGGAATGGCTATTAATAAAAAGTCAAAAAAGTAACAGATGCTCGTAAGGTTGCAGAGAAAAAGGAACGCTTATACACTGTTGCTGGGATTGTAAATTAGTTCAACCATTGTGGAAGACAGTGTGATGACTCCTCAAAAACCTAAAAACAGAAATACCATTCAACCTTGCAATCTCCTTACTGGATATATAACCAAAAGAATCTAACTTATTCTATTATAAAGACACATGCACACGTATGTTCATTGCAGCACTATTCACAATAGCAAAGACATGGAATCAACTTAAGTGCCCATCAAGGTAGACTGGATAAAGAAAATGTGGTATATATACACCATGGAATACTATGTAGCCATAAAAAGAAGGGCATCATGTCCTTTGCAGGAAGATGGATGGAGCTGGAAGCATTACCCTTAGCAAATTAACACAGAAAGAGAACCAAGTACTGCATGTTCTCACTTATAAGTAGGAGCTAAATGATGAGAACATATTGATACATGGAGTAGAACAATACACACTGGCACCTGTTGGACATTGGAGGGTGGGAGAAGGGAGAGCATCAGGAAAAATAACTAATGGGTACTAGGCTTAATACCTGCATGATGAAATAATCTGTACAACAAACCCCCATGACACAAGTTTACCTATATAACAAACCTGAACATGTTCCCCTGAACTTAAAATTAAAATTAAAATTAAAATTAAAAAACTAAGGTGTATGGATTCTAAATTCAGAAAAATCATATTTCAGAGTTTTGGACCTGCATATTGAAGCTGTATGAACCAAGACTAGCTTCCATGTAATGTGCAACTTATGAAAGTATCTATAGGACTCCGTTTCCTCATCTGTGTAATGGGGTTAGTAAGACTCATTTAGTTTCTATGAGAGATAAATGAGTTGATGCATTCAAGCCATTGATTATTTTCTTTGACATCATATTTGAATTTGCATCATTGGGTAGACTGAATCTCTTTTATAATATTGAATATACACTCTGCTTTATAAGATAACCACACCATGCAAGATAATTGTCATGCATAACGTTCAAAGGATCAATATAGACCACTCACATGGCTTGAGGATGAAGACATGCCAGAGTTTGAACCAATTTGTTAAGCAATTCCTACTAGAAAACAGATGCCTCAAAAAATCCTGATTGAATATTAAGAATTTTGTCAGTCTTCAATAAAAAATAAAAAAGATACTGTATACCTTCATAGTCAAAATACTAGAGATTTAAGGTGACTGGAATACTGCCACTTCTTTTGTTTGAAATTGATTTGCTCTTTGAAGTGTTTTGGCAAAATTTTGGCCTGATTCTCCCTTTTCCCGACAAATGCACCTATCAGGCTACCATAAAGAAGTGACAGAAATGTTTTGCTTTATATAATCAAGGGAACTAGCTAAACTTGAAGAATCAGCCTGAAAACCCATAATCCAGGGTGACTATCTCTGTATTTTATCAAATTGGTTTGAAAAGTGCAAGATCTTTACTTCTGGTAACTTCAGGTGATGCTCTGTGCACATGCTCACTGCTTTATCTTGAGGGAAGAAGAATCAGGGAATAATGTTTCCTGACTTCCTACTTGAAATCCCTTAGGTGAACATTATCTCCCATCTCCCTATTTACTTGTAAACAAAGCATAACAAAATAAAATCCAGAAGATCTAAACTTCCCTTTTGGTGAAAATAATTAGTGAAAATAGACAACTCTTCACCTAGGAGACAAATACATTAGAAAAGGCCAATATGTTTGTGAGCATTTCAGGGAAAGTATAAATGGAAGAACCAGATTCACAAGAAAGAAACATTTTTTCAGTTCAGAGAGGACACTAGAACAAAACAAAACAACTTGATTTAATACAATCAGAGGGAGAAAAGCATTTAAAATGTGTTGTGCGTAGGTATGCAATGCCCTAATGGAGATGGGTGTTTATTACATGCCTTTTATTCAAAAATTTTAGTGGGCATGTAGTGTTGTTGTGTACATGCTGTACAAGTTTCTGAATCACACTTCCACCAGTTTCAGTTCAGCAACCTTTGGAATTTGTTGAGAAAAGTCAGAAGCTGTACCGTAGGGTCAGAATGGCTGACTCCATGCTTTCACTTGGGTAACTAGGCAAGCTGTCATAACTATGGGTTCTGGTGTACAGGGGAGGTTTTGACTCTAATGTCATAAATCTCAGCAGTAGAAATAATCAAATAAATGAGTTCTTTTTGTAGGGCGTGTCAGTACGTATCCTCTGCCCAGTTTCTAAAGTATAATGTATCTCTTGGGTTTTCAAAGTCAGACACAAAATCCTCAGTTTAGAATGTACATAGTGACTCTTACCATTACTGAATGAAGTGATTCTTGCTGTACTGTCCAGAAATATCAGAGAATAGGTCTCTGTGTTTAACAAACACAGCACTGACTCTATTTGGTTCTTACGTTTGCCTAGGTTAGCGGTTGTCAACTTGGGGTGAATTTGCCCCAGCCTCCCCAGGGGACATCTGGCAATGTCTGATCACATGTTTAATTATCACACCTGTAACCTAGTGGGTAGAGGCCAGGGACCCTCCTCCACCACTCAAATGTCAATAGTGCCAAAGTTGAGAAACCTTGGGTTAGTTTTTAGGTTGAGCACAAATTCAGATAAAAACATAACTCAGCTCCTTAAATAAAAATTTGATAAAGGAAATGTAACAATGAATATACTGAAATTTCATTTTGAGCATCCTGAGATTTTGCCACATAAAAACATGTGGGCACAGTTTCTTACCACGTTTAATTCTAATTCTCGTCTGATAAATGGATTTTGCCAAGTGAAAGAAGACTCAAACTTATCTTCTCTAGGAGAAAAAAAAAATAACTTATATTTGCATTGCAGTAGCTCAATTATGAATAATCTATAATTTTACAACCCTTGAGAAATGCCTTTTAGCTATTTTTCTTTTTTCCTAAGAAAATGTAAGATTAAAATGGTTTTTACCTATGCAGGTGTACCTTGCCTTAAGCAAGTTCTATATATATATGAAAACATAAATTTATAAAGATATTAATCTGGGCCAAATGTTTGCTTTAGAAAAAGAATTTATTGGTTTATAAAATACAATGTGGGAAGTTTCCCATAAATTTTTAAATCATGGCACATTTACAGATAGTTTGACCCGTTTTCTGCTTTGGGAAACACATAAATATTAATTGAAAAATTAAAAATATAAAATTAGTTCATCAATTAGCCATCTTAAAAAGATCTGCTAATTTTCTAACAGAAATGACTTCATTTGGCTGAGTAAATACAATAGTTGAAGTACAGGCTTTACATAAGTATTGTGTCTGTTAAGCAGGTTCCAATAATGTGCTTTTTTCTCTCTACACTGCTATCATTCTTCTGAGAAGAACGTTACCTTAATCTTATATTGAGGTAATCATTCTTATGTGAAAAGTTGCCAAAAGTAAGACTTTTTGTTTTTCTTATCAGTCTAAGTTTTCAGGGGTGTTAACACAACTGAACAGGCTTACATCTAATGCAGTATTGCATCATGGATATGTCAAATACATATTGAAAATCACAAGAAAAAGTAGAATAATAGCATTAAATATAATCCAACACAAATCCCTAACCATTGTTTTCAAAATTTCTGCAAAATGCACACTTTATTCACTTATTCATTGATCCCTTCCAGCAACAATTATGTATCTAGTAGCTGTGAGATTTTAGTACCTAGGAGAGGCACTCTAGCACCTGTATCTTCGGTTATGGCTATTCAGTTTTTAAACCACATAGGTAAGGTCCTTCCCTAAGTTTACAGTATAGAGGTGAAGATGATGAGTCAAACTCAGTGTGCTCATTGGACAGCTGATGAAGGGGAGGGCCATGAAACTGCACAGAAGCAGCAAAACTGGCTTTGCCCAGACAGTCAGGGACAACCTCTTAGAGAAATAATATAGGAAGAAAATATTTTAGGAGATCCAAGAAAAAGAGAAGATAACCTCCTTAAGTGCCCATGGAAATTTAAACTTCACTTCAAACCATTCATTGCATTGCTATTTAATAAACTCAGGTATGGTGGGGGGAGCATTTATTTGTAATAGAATCCAAAAGCTAGACTAGAATATATACAAGAATTTTTTAATAATCAGTATTTAAAAGCATATCAGTGATATAATCTCCAGAGTAAATTCATCCATATTTTTTTTTCTAACAGGAGTCTATCTTTGACCAGGGTATAGATTCAAAGAGTAAATCCATAATTGATGAACTGCACACCCCTGGAGAATTCATGAGTCTACTCTGAGTCTCAGTTTTGTCATTCTTAAAATAGGCGTAATATCTACCTTTAGAATTTTGTCCTGAGAATTCAAGGTAGTGCCATAATTTCTAGCTCATAGCAGGTACACATCAAGTGGCAGTTTAATTTTTCTCCTAAATAAATTGGTCATCAAATATAAAAAAATAGTTCCCAGACAAAAACTATTTTTTAAAGATAAATGATAGATCTACATATATATAACACATTATCTGTGAAAAGAAATATAAAATGATTTATTAATTTTGTATGAGAAAAATAATTTAAAAAGAAAATTTGATAAGATGGACTGGCAAACCTGAAAGAGATTTTTATTATTGCAATATAAAAAAATTATATAAAATTGTTAAACATGACAAAAATGGAAGATGAGTAATGAGCAAAGACTAAAGTAATATGTACACAAAACTATATGATATGGAAGAGAATCAATTCATATTTAAGCTATTAGATTTTATAGTAAACTGAATAATGAGCCCCAAAAATATCCCTGACCTGATTTTCAGAACCTGTCAATATGTCAACTTGTACAATAAAAGGGACTTTGCAGATGTAATTAAGTAAAAGATCTTGAGATGAGATTATCCTAAACTATCTGGGTGAACCCAATGTAACCAAGCATTAGGATTTTTATAAGAAGGTGGTGGGAAGATGAGACTTAGTAATAGGAGGTGTAACTTTAGAAGCAAGAGGTTCGTGTGATGCAAGAAAGGGCCCGAGAGCCAGGGAATGGAGGAAGCCGGAAAAGGCAAGAACGTGAACTCTCCCTCTAAGCCTCCAGTAGAATGTAGCTTGGCCAATACCTAGATTTTGTACTTCTGATCACCAGATCGGGAGGGTAATAAATTTGTACTAGTTTTCCCATTAAGCTTGTGGCAATTTGTTACAGCAGCAATTAAAATAAACTAATACAAGTCTAAATATGCCCAGGTGTTCAGAAAATCACATGAAGGAAGACAGCTGACAATGGCTGATACAATAAATGAATTGAACAGAGAATGTCAAAAAACAAAATGTATTATAGATTTATATTTTCTGTTGCAAAAGTAAGCAAAAACTTTGTGTGTGTGTGTGTGTGTGTGTGTGTGTGTGTGTGTGTTTTGAGACTGAGTCTGTCGCCCGGGCTGGAGTACTGTGGCGAGATCTCAGCTCACTGCAAGCTCCGTCTCCCAGGTTCACGCCATTCTCCTGCCTCAGCCTCCCGAGTAGCTGGGACTACAGATGCCCGCCACCACGCCCGGCTAATTTTTTGTATTTTTGGTAGGGACGGGGTTTCACCATATTAACCAGGATGGTCTCGATCTCCTGACCTCATGATCTGCCCGCCTCGGCCTCCCAAAGTGCTGGGATTACAGGCTTGAACCACCACACCCAGTTGCAAAAACTTCTTATATATTTAGAATTATATAGTTTTCAAACAATATTAAATTCATTTTATGGCAGTATGAAATGAGACGAGGGTAAGATGTATTGAAATACCCTGAGACATTTGTAGACTAATATGGAAGTATCATAGAGACACCTCATTCCTCAGTGAGATGCATTGCCATTTTTATTAACGAAATCCTCCTGGTCAACATTTCAGCTCACCCAGAGGTTAAACTCCTTATTCTGTATGTTTGTTCATTTGTAATTAGTGATAGGTGCTTTTTAGTGTTAGTGTCTTCGTGGTTAGCCTGAAGGAGCTATAGAGAAGCCTCAACTTGTTTCCTGAATTTTAGTAAAGTTGATTTCACCATAGAGCAACTCCTCTTTGTGTATTTACATTTCTCTAGTACTATAATTTTAATTTACTGATCAAGAGTCAACATCTATATCATTATGTGTGATTAGACAAAGAAGATCTATGAACATTTTCCTAAACTTATATTGTTTTCCCCCCATGGTTGGCCCTACCACACGAAAAAGAGACTTGTTGAAATGGTACATTGGATGAAAACAATGAATGAAAATAAAGGTGGAGAGAAGGGAGAAACAACTGCTAGAAAATCTCTCTTATCCAGTGTCCAGAAAGCTGATTGCTTTGGGGAGGAAATAAATTTGTATTGACTTAGGGGAAATCAGTTTGTGGATAATACTGGTTTGGGGAAATTTTGTTGCATTTCTAATTTCCTGACCTGGGTTGTTACAATCAAACAAAATTTTATTCTTTTCACTTGCACTCCAGATGGAAGAAAATGTAAACAGCTGTCCAAGCGGTGATGGAGCCTTTTCTTCCACATTCTTGCATGTCATTATGTTTGAGATTTACTTTTTCAGCAAATTGAAACCTCTAAACCTAGCAATCAAATTTTTCCCCCTCTCCCTCTCTTTGTATTCCAACTATCATCAATTGCTTACTTTCAGAAATAGTTTTCCAAAGATGAAGCTATGATAAGTATGCATGGTCATTATCATATTTACTCTCATCAGTACCATATAGCATTATGTTGTTTACAATAATGAGCTGCTGGAGGCAATCCTGTAAACACAGCCATGTGACAGCCCAAATGGAGAAAAGCAAGTCATTGTTAAGGAAGAGAATAGGTATGTGCCGGTTGGACTACTACGCTGTGGATATTGCTGGTGATTACAATGTATGGGTCCAGTCCAAAAAGAAATCTCTTACTCAATACTTATCTAGTTGCTGGGCACATATGAAAGAAACAAAGATATGAGGGAATTTAAATGGTTAAACAAAACCAACAAGACAGTTTTTTCTTTTTAAAATTTTGTTTAAGTCTATAGGTTAATTATATTCACTTAGTAAGCAATACATACAGTAAAAATGCAAAATTGATATATTTAACTTAAACAAATTTAGATTTATGCGGATGGTATGCCCCTATTTAGGGTACACTCCTATTTTCCTACTCATGTTAAGCAGACAGTTGATGCAATCACACAGAAAACAATCAATGCAAGCTATCAAAATCTATGGAAGTATGTATAAAGTTTATTTCAGGGTTTCCTGATCATTAGAAAGAATTAAAATTCACTGTTTAAGTGAGCCTCAAGTAGACAGTGATAAAATTATCACTATTCTCAAGGAAGAAATTGAAGAAAATTGAGGACAATAAAGAAATATTACTAATATAGAATTAGAGGAGATGATACACACACACACACACACACGAAGTTTTATATATTACTTAATGGGAGTTTTATAAGCTTTTCAAGGATTATTTTAATTTTATGGAATTGTTATTTTCCTTACTGACTTTAGAACATGACTGCCTCAAAAAATGTTACCCCACAATCTATTAACTAATTCAACACACATTTACGAGTACCTCCTGGATTGAAGGCACTACTCCATGGAGAAAACATGAAGAATCAGACACTTTTGTTTTTAGGAGCTGACAGTCTCAATGGTACTGATACATCAAAGTAAAATGTGATGCAATTTCATAGCAGAATCAACGGTGTGCTAACCAAGCATGAAGAAGTATGGAAAGTGATGTAAGAGGAAAAACTCTTTATAATTTGTTCATTAAAATATATTGCAGTTTTAGAGTTCCATTGTGTTTACCAAATTATCAAGAGAATACAGATAATTCAAATAAGTAGAGAAGAAGTATGTAAAATGTAGGTCTTTACTAGCTTATTTTAAGATAGAGTAAATGTATATTTGTGCAAATACTTTTGTGTTTTGCTTTTCTTTTAGTGTAGAGAGGGCTTAAATTTTCAAAGCTGTGCTATGGTTAGATAAGGAATACACAATTTAGATAGTGAAACAATCAAGCTCATTGTAAGAGTCAAAGGTTTAATCCCTTAATGAGAATCAAAAAAATTTTTTTAAAGCGTCTCTGAGAAATATTAATGATACCTTAATACTTTAAAAAATGTACATATATTTATGTACTTACTTTTATTAGTGGTTCTTGGTAAGCTCCCCCATACCTGTAATCTCATATTACTGAATAATCACTCTATGTAGTTACAGCAAAAGTCTTCTGCTGTTGTACGGAAAATTGATCTTTAACCTGTGTAGTGGCTGTTGTTGTTGATTGGCACAGATCTTTTCTAGATCTGCACTTGTCCACCAACTGCTGTGAGTATTATCTCAGTGATTGTCTTTTCTCGGCCAAGCCAGAGCCCTTATGGCTGGGAAGGTATGCTGCTCTCTACCTATCCTCTTCCAAAGCCCAGAGCCAAGACTGACTGTTTTCCTTGCCATAAAATGGCATCAACTTTGTGGCACAATCCATACTCCAGAGCTTTCCACTGGACAGGCTGAAGTTAGGTTATAGCTACTTAGTTTTTTCCCCCTGCCTTATCCTGCTTTTATTTTCACTCCCCTTGTCCAGAGAGCACTTGCCCAATACATTACTGGAAAAAAGAATTCTCATCTCATACTCTCTTCTAGGGAGCTTGAACTAAGTTAATATCCCTACATTCCCAGTACCTAACCCAGTGCCTGACATATGTCAAATTCAGTTAGTGATAATTGAATGAATGCTGAATGACGTTTGATTCATGGTATTAGCCATTTGGTGATACTCAGGACTCTCAGTTTATTGCAGGATATATGTCTTGATAGACCTCTCTACACTTCAACATCCAAAAAGGAAATCATTTTAGGACCACTTACAGATTCATGAAGTACAACATTGAAAATCCACTGACATTTTTGTTCTTTACTTTCTTTTTCCTGGTTCCTCTCTACTTAAGGAAGCCAATTTTAGAAGTGATCCACTTACCTGATACTAGATTCTGCCAAGTTGCAGAAGCAACAACCAACACAACTAAGAACAAATAAAATAAAAATAAAAATTAAAAAATCTGGAGTTTAAAAACCAAGTGTGTTCCAGTCAATAAAGTGTTAAAATTGTTCAAAAACTGTCAAAAATACATGCTGTAAATAAACTGAGGATTGACTAGCTGCACGGCTTCTATAAAAATATTGTACACTTGCATGATGATTTATAATTTACGCATGGCTATTAATTTGAAACTATCCTGAAAAATACAGACTACTTACGTAGCTTCAGAGTTTAACCTTTCTCCCGTTTTTCCCCACAAAGTGTCCAATTATCTCCTGTCAGACCCGACAGTGAGTCATCTTGTTAAAGAGCTTGCAATCCCATTACAGATAAGCCCCAAATATTGATGTGTGCCTTTTATTTCCTTGGTCTGTGACACCATTGCAGGACTAAAAATGTTCAAATCTGTTGCTGCATGACAGAAAGAAAATGGTTGAGAGATCTCAGATACATGCAAAAAAATAGTTTACCGTATTTCTACTTCACAAGACATTGTTTTTGTAGCGTAGGCCTATGTGGGTCCCAAGGAGAACCAAGTACAAAAGTGTGAGCACGGAACATAGCTCTGGAACACACTCAGTGTTTAGGTATTCAGTAAATTCAGTAAAGGTACCTGGAAGGGGCTTGTCGGGGAAGCCTCTGTGGAGTAACCTCAGAGAGGCACGTTGACATCGTGCCAGTCAACAGGGAAGGAAATATTGTCTTAAACAGAATTCACAATGCCTATTTTGTAGGCATGCAAATTATTAAATATTTAACGTGAGCTCTTGGGGTAAAGCAAACAAATATATAAATAAAAACTCTTTGTCTCTTTACCCTTTGAAATCTATGTCATGATAAATAGCTAGAAAAATGCTCATTGAATGAATAAATGAATGAGTGAATGAATGAATGACAAATTCAGAACAATTACTTTGTATCTATTTGGCACTATATGGGGGGAATAAAATATGTTTCTTGAACTCCAGTTTTCATAATCAGTTTGTTCACCTGTAATCGATGATTTTCACTTGATTTTAGGAATTTTTGGTGTGATAATGGGTGGATTTGAAAATGTCAGATTTTGTCATTAAATAAATAGTATTCTAATAGAGAAAGTTGAAATTGAATAATTATCTAATAAATTGCAACAGTGAGAACTACTAAGTTAAATAACCACCCTGAAGTAATTTGTATTTTTCCTTCAGAGTAAATTTTTTTAACATATGTTTAATTTCTTTAAATGACTCCACTCATCCTAAGATAATAAGAATAGCGGTGGCTTTTAGGAGCATTCAGATTTCAAATACATTTTCTGGTAATAATATTTCTACTAAATAAATGAGGATTAACTCTGTAGAGTATTTTAAAGGTGTGTTCTTACCATATAATCACATAGACATTTATAGTTAAAGCTACAGTTCTTCCATTTGCAGATTTAACTATCACTTTAATGAATGTTGTTCCATTTGTTTGTTCCAGTAGTTTATTTTTACAATAAACAGGTAACTATAAGCAAAGTGCTATCCTGAGTTCTGTGAATCCTTCTAGAAAATTATGGAATCTGAGAAGATATCATGGGAACCCCCAAATTTATAGCCTGTGGGTCAGGACCCAATGGGAATTTGTTACTGGCATCTTAAGTGGGAGCAGTCTTGTGAGACTGAGACCTTAACCTGTGGGTCTGTGCTATCTAAACACACTGTCAGAACGGAATTGAATTCTTGGATACTAAGGTAGCGTCAGAGAGCTGGAGAAGACACAGCATATTTGATGTCAGAAGGAAAAGATCCTTTTATCAACTGAGTGAAATTTTGAACTACACTATAAAAGAAAAATGTCTGAAATTGAAAAAAATTTAAATACAATTAAATGTGTACAGATAAACACAAACACACTGAATGGAATAACTTGGAGATAAATTTGAAAAAGTATCCCTTAATGAAGGTAAAAAATAGTCAAGGAGAGATAGAGAGTAAAAAAAGATATAATAAATTTCATCAGATCAATCCAACGAATTAAACACAAATGTCTTACAATTTTTAGAAACAAAAAGCAGACTAAGAGTGGGGGAAGGTGTCATCAAAAAAAAAAAAAAAATTACCAGCACTTGAAAGACACAAATGTGTCTAGGAACACAGAGAATCTAAACTGATGAGAGGAATTTTTAAAAATAACATACCTAAATCTACCATCATAAGATCTCAAAACACCAACAGAATGTGCTAAAACTTCCAGAAAAAAAAAATCTACAAAATATTGAGAATCAGGTTGGCATCATATATCACATAAGTAAAACTAGTCTCTAGAAAATAATGCTTTCAAAGTTTGTCAGGAAATTATTTTGACTATAAATCCTATTTCAGTCTAATAATCAATGCCAAAATAAATATTTTTCAGACAAGAGGACTCACGGGATATTTGCAGGTATGTGCCAGAAAAAAATTAGAGTGAAAACCAAGAGAAAGGAAGATTTGAGGTACAAGAAACAATCGCAATAACTTAAAAGTGCAATGAAAGGCCGGGCGCGGTGGCTCAAGCCTGTAATCCCAGCACTTTGAGAGGCCGAGATGGGTGGATCACAAGGTCAGGAGATCGAGACCATCCTGGCTAACACGGTGAACCCCTGTCTCTACTAAAAATACAAAAAACTAGCTGGGCGAGTTGGCGGGCGCCTGTAGTCCCAGCTGCTCGGGAGGCTGAGGCAGGAGAATGGTGTGAAACCGCGAGGTGGAGATTGCAGTGAGCTGAGATCCGGCCACTGCACTCCAGCCTGGGCGACAGAGTGAGACTCCGTCTCAAAAAAAAAAAAAAAAAAAAAAAAAAAAAAAAAAAAAAAAAAGTGCAATGAAAATAAGCCTCAGGATGATGCCCAAAAAGGGACCAATTTAGAAAAGGAAATTCGAAGAGGATCTAAGTTGAATGTCTTCAGAAAATGAAACGGAGTCCATTAAAAGTAATGATGAATAATAAACTGGAAAATGATAATTAATATTTGAAAAAGTATCTTCCTTCTCTGGACAAGAAAAATATAAAATCAATGAGAAAATCACAAAAATACTCACAGGGCATCCAAGTTTCAAATAAAAAGTAAAATAAAATGTACTCTGACCCTAAGCAACTGATGAGTTCAAAAAATAAACAATTTTATCTGGACATGACTCAAGAAATCGTTTTTATTAAATGTCTTAGAAGTAGTAAACACTGAAATCACAGGAAAGAAAAGTAAATCCAAAATAGTTTAAATGTTGCTAATGGTTTTCAGTATTTCAAATCAATTGCCACACAAGTCTTAATTATGTTTACTGGACCAAAAACAATGTTATCACAACTGACAAACGTAAAGGAAACTAGAGGCTGGTGGAGAAAGTTGAAAGGAAGGGTAAGAATACTAATTTGTTTTTACATATTGGAGTGTGTGGAAATAGTTTCTAAATGTGATGAAATAGTAAGATATTTAAGTGTAGTATTCGCAGATTTAAAGGTAAAAACAGGATAAAAATAATAAAGCTCAAGATGTAGGGTGAAAAGTTAGCTGATATATCCTTGTGTTAGTAGAAGCCGGAAGATGCTGTCTAAAGTTATTTAAGCAAATAGGACTACAAATAAGTATTTGTAAGCTAAACATAGCATTTTTAATATAAAATTTGAAATAACTGAAATCCCATAAATTTAGAAGTACTTGCATCTGGGAAGTATAGCGCAGCATGAGGAGGGGCAGAATGCAATCACTGGTAAAACACAAAGCAAATCTTTGCTTATCTTCCACATTCAAAAGCGTCAAAATCACCTATTTTAAAAATATAACTAAATAATAAAAACTGCAACAGTTTTATTTCCATTTCTTTGTTTCTCAGAACACTTATTAATAGTTCTTTAGTATCTCTTCCAACCCTTTCAGCCTCCTCTCTTGTGTCAGCTGATTCTGTGCAGTCTTTGACCAGATTCACACAAGTGCCATCTGACAACATTTGCCTCCAATCCTGCATTGTGCCCTTCGTTTTCTGCTTCAGGGCTTCTGTGTCCTCACAGCTGTGAAATACCCATGACTACCTATTCAACATACACGTATACACAGAACAGAAGTGTGAAGATGTTAATGGCCTTCTGGGACAAATCTAACAAAAAAGGAGTCAGAAGCTGGGGGAAAGATGATTCTGAGACTTACTTCAGTTTCAAGTGGTCCAATGGGACAGAACAACAAGTCGTCACAGCAATAGAATAGACAACCCAACGACATGTCCTTGTGTTGACTCTTCTTTCTTGTCTCCCCCATCCCTCATCTCTGCTTCTTGTGTTCATATTCTGGATTTAACCACCCAGATGGAAGCCACTATCTCTGGTTCTGCTTTGAAGGAAACCAAGGCTAAGACCCAGGACATGTAGACTGTAAGCGAAGGATAAGTTGTCATGGGAGAACTCAACTGTGACTCCCTATTTGATATTCTGAGAAGGACAGGAATCAGTCTTTAGTATTCTTGGTGAGAATTCCCGGAAACTTGGACACGACAATCCCTAGTAAATGAAGTTAGGCAGCAAAACGGCTTCACCATTGTATTGAAGAAAGTTTCAGAAGACTTAAAATGAGGAGGTTAAAATCAATTTTCAGGAAACCTACCCCCCTTACCATGATTCCTTGGAAGGCTTAAAGGAGAATCCCTTCAAGAATACAGCAAAGTTTGTCCTGGCGAGAGGAGCAATGGTCTCTCTGGTGGTGGCTGTCCTCTGCAGACTAGATTCAGCATCACTGGATGTAATGGAACAGGGCTCCCTCGTATTAATAGGAGAGGTGAAATTCCAGAACAGCAGTGGCATCTTTCAATGTTTATTTTCAAGGGCAAAGTAAAGACCATAAACATAATTGGCAGTAAGGCCTGAGTGACAAAAAATGCCTTTACCGTAGGAGTCAGTGGCAACTAATAGATTACAATGTTCCTTTGGATGTAAAACATTGCCAGTTTACTAAGGGGTTACTGGACTTGTGATATTAAAAACAATAGTTTAAAAGAGAGCTAAGGAGCAGAAGGCTGATATCAAAGATCACAATGAAAAATCCACTGTGTTTTCAAGTTGTAAATTTCCATATGTCTGTTCTAACCCAGGGATCCTTGATTCAAAGTGGACCAGGAAGAACCTGTAATGACACAACAATTGTACATAGTAAAAATGCCTCTGATTCTTCCTTAAAGAGAACTGTGGCCATTTACCACCATACCTGTACTCTGGCAGGAGGAATATCCAGAATTTGGGGAATTTTTGAGAATTGTTGGATATAAGTCTGAACTGACACCTGAGTACCTGTCAAGCTATGATAGTCCTCTAGTTAATGTGGACTTCGGAATCCAGATTGAAAAAAAAAAGACTGACCCAAGTCTGTGTGTGCAGAAGTATATATGGACCAATTATTTGGTTATTTCCCCAATTCCTTAATATAAAATTGGATAGATATGCCTAATTGTCAGCCAGCAAAACCTTCAAACTGGCTTCCTGCCATATAAAATAAGAGTTGCTATGATAGAAAAGCCAACTGAAAGATTCCTAAATATCTTTTCCTTTCCCCACACCCAGGCAAAAATATGAAATCTGAAGAAGTGACACATCCCATGAGAAAATGTGCCAATTAGCACCACCATCAAAGATTTAAAAATTGTAATGTTAGTACTCCATTATGTCTCTGTCTAATAGAGCTGCAACAATAGAAACAGTAACAACACCAAGGGGATTGGGCAGTTGGTGAACTACATGTACATTTAAGGTTGTGGCCCCAAATGTAACTGCTATGCTACCTGTGTTCTCTTTGCTAGAACATGTCAACACAGCCTTTGGAACTTAGAATGTAATTATTGGTCTGATGATTGTGTTTATCGCAACTCACATCAGAAAAAGAGAACAAAAGCAGATTTTCCTTTCATGTGAATGACAGTAGTACATTTTCAGCATCTTGTTACAGGGCTATTTACATTCTCCTACCTTGTTTTCATATTATAGTGCAGGGCACCTTGATTATCTTTGAATTATGCAGAATATTACTCTGTTGCACAATACTGAAGATTATCCTAATTGACCTGGTCAGCAAGAAAGACAAGTAATTCAGATGTCCTATCAAGGCAAACATGCCATATGGTGGGACATAAATCCACAAAAACTCTTGTTACATTAAAAGTATCTTTGGATTTCCAAATATCTATGGCATCCTAAAACATCCCTTCTAAGATTAAAAAAAAAAACTTTATTTCATCTTATAATTCTTATTATTAAGGATGAGACCTATCACGTGGTGGGCTTTTGGATTTTTGAGCCAATATCTATTGTACCTATAAATACTGACTAATTGAAGAGGGAAAAAAATACCTCAAGCCTATATAACAATTCACTTGGTGTGAGATATTTCTGTGAGCCAAAAGTGGGCTGATGTCTCATTGTTTTTCATCTCAGAAGTGGCTCTAAACAAAGTGATAAATAGAAATCTTTCTGGAAGGTAGAGCTGTGAGCAGTGCATTCAGTGTTCTCTTTGTAGGCATGGAAAAGTGACCAGAGTTACGAATACACATTAACTCTTGACCAGTAGTGAATGGTCTGTCTGGTTAGTAAAGAGTCTGGTAAGGACAAGAAAGGAAGTTAAAAACAAGGAGCAAATCTTGATGATGATGGACTTTTGGGAGTAAGTATTTGTTCATTTCTTCGTGTCTCATGTTAGTGTTCACCAGAGGACACCCACTGCAAAGAGGTGGTCAACCACCAAGCCATTGACCAATGGAGAACAGCCTGCTTGGTGAATGTCAGTTTTCTTTCCTTGGCCACAGGAGTGCTAGTGCAATGAGTCCATGAATTGAGTGTCCATGGCCTCAGGAATAGTAGTGATGCATGGATTCAACAGCATGGGCTCCCTCCAACTTGAGGAGATGAACCACTGCCATTGCCGATTGCCTAGTCCACTGGCAACAGAGACCAATCATGACTACTTAATATGACATCATTCCTCAAGGAGTCCAGCCACACTCTTGATGGCAAGACGATTGTAATAGACATTATCTACCCTGAAGGAAACAATGATTTATTCTTATCAGTACTGAAAACTACTCAAGATATAGATTACTTTTTTCTCTGTCAGCAACATCATCTGAGGACAGAATGCCTAATCTATGATTATGGTGAGATGTGTGTGTGTGTGTGTGTGTGTGTATAAGACTAAGATTAAGGGACCCATTTTGTAGTAAAGAATGAATGACAATAGAATTTTCAACAGTTTTATCATGTACCCCATCACTCAGAGGCAGTCAGTCAAAAATAATGATGGAATAAACTGTTCAAGATTCAACTAAGTTGAGAGTTCCTGGAGCATCCCCTGCAGAGTTAATGCTCAGTCCTCTAGAATATGAAATATGCACTAAGCCTGCATTTAATATATATGGTTCTGTGCATAGTGGGTGGAAGAGATGGATCCAGGAAATGACAGGCAATAGTAACATTAGTCTTTCCATTTGCAGAATTTTGGCCTCCCATCCCCATGAGTTCTACCTGTTCTCTTTAACTATCTTATTCCAATGGACCCAAGAAAAAGAAAAATGTTAATATATGAGTGGATATAATTAACCCATAATGCCATAAGAAGCCTAATTTACTGCTACACAGTGGCATCTGGAAGGAGTATGTCCACAATGCTGGCAATTCAGTGGAGTATCTCCTAAGATACATTGTACAGTAATAATTGTAAAGGGGCAAATACAGCAATATAGTTTCACTAGAGCAAAGTATGTAAGGGCACCATCTCTTCAAGGAAGAATGTTTGAATTATTCAAATAGATAAGCAACCTGGAAAAGTAAAATTAGTAGTGAAGGATGAGGAAAGTCTAGATTTGGAAGTAAAGAAATGAGATGATGGATATGAATTATGGTTTAAACCAAATTCAGTAGGGTTGTGAATTTTTTTCTCTAAATCTGTTACCCTTAAGTCATTGCAGGGAATTTGGCTGACACAATTCAGAATCTGACTCTGTTACTGATTGAACTTAAAGAAGGTCATGAGTAAATCTGAATGGTTTAAAGGAGAAATTATATTTTTTGCCTTGTTTTTTTGCATCATTTCAAATATTCTCATCCTGACCAAACATTCGAGCTAATGCTTCGTTCATCCTAACGTAAATATTACCTGACAGTGTTCCATTTCTCACAATTCTCATTTCCCATCCAGCAGTTTCTCTGATACTGAGTACTCCCACAAAGCTGACTCATACTCATGTATGTATGTACTCTAGGTGTGTAAAAGAATTAATACCCCATAGGACAAACTTTGACCAATATTGGGGGTGACCACACAGCCTCATTGGCTCAGGATTGATTTAAGCTATACCAGTTGTTTCAGTATTACTATTATTAATACATTCTCCTTTCACTCTCATAATTGCCCTGTTTCACATAATGGGGTATATGGTCACCTTATTTCTAAGGTATCGGAGCCGATAGATAGATGCTTCTTCCATGCTTAATTGAGGTGGACAGCCCTGAGAGGCATTTGATACACTTTCTAGATGTCTCCATACTATTGAACAGTCATTCCTATACGGTGTTGAAAAACTTAATACGTCCTTTTATTGGCTTTTCTTTGCTCCGTTTTTAACTCACACTGTGATTACTGTTTTCTGAGATCACATTTTGAAGTGAATGGCTAACGCGACAAAAGGCAAAAACTCTTTGAATTAGGCTCCACTCGTGGAAGAACCCAGACTTTGTCAGCTTGGTTTCAATAAGTGATAATATTGTATGGACTAGTTATGGTTCCATAGCAAATCGTTTCAAAATTCAGTGGCTTAGGGCAAGAAGAATTGATTTATCTCCCATGTATACAAGATGGAAGAGGGTCAGGTCACCTAGGCTGTGCTTAGCTGGCAGCTCTGCTGGCTACTGAGATCTTTGGATCAATAGGAATAGCTCTGTTCCAAGTATTTTTCATCCTCCATGGATTGCAGTTTAGCCAAAGTGAGTTTTTCTATGGTAATAGCAGAGGTAACAAGAAGGTGAGAAGAAACACAAAAGACAAAGCCTAGGCTTATAGCCAGCGTGTTGTGACTTTTATTCACATGTTATTGGTCAAAGCAAGTCACATGTTGAAGCCCCAAATCAAGGGGCAGAGAAGTATACTCCATCTAAGATCAGGCAATGGCAAGAGTGTATGTGCAGGGAAAGGTGAGGAATTGAGGCTAATAAATCAATCTAATATATGGTTATGAAAGAAATGTTAGTATATTTCCTGTGAAAGAAAAGCCTATGAAGTATTTCTGGTAATGACGCTAGTAGGCCAATAGGTAAATTCTATTTAATGGGAACTAATGAAACTTATGTTTTCTGTGTCTAAACATCAAAGAAACACAACACAACAGTTTTTACACTTCATAAATTACAAACAAAAATGGAGGAGACAGAACAGTTGTTTAAGAGACTACACTCTTAGGCCGGGCGCGGTGGCTCAAGCCTGTAATCCCAGCACTTTGGGAGGCCGAGACGGGTGGATCACGAGGTCAGGAGATCGAGACCATCCTGGTCTACACGGTGAAACCCCGTCTCTACTAAAAAAAATACAAAAAACTAGCCGGGCGAGATGGCGGGCGCCTGTAGTCCCAGCTACTCGGGAGGCTGAGGCAGGAGAATGGCGTCAACCCTGGAGGCGGAGCTTGCAGTGAGCCGAGATCGCGCCACTGCACTCCAGCCTGGGCGACAGAGCGAGACTCCGTCTCAAAAAAAAAAAAAAAAAAAGTACTACTTTGTACTACACTCTTGATGCGTAGTAAGACTTTAGAGTGTATGACTTCTGACCTCTTCACTTATGTCTGGGAAATAAGATACAGTAATAATTATTACATGTAGAACATCTCTCAATCTTCAGAGTTGAAAAAAAATAGAGTAGAAGAAGAATAGCATTCATGAAACACATTTATTTTCACTGGGGCCCGAGCAACATATTCTATAATTTAGAAAGATCACAATGAACTTTATGGTAAAAAATACCGCTAAAATAGTGAGACTTGCAGAGCAATTGGCACTCATTAAAATTCAGTGTTGGAAGCAGCAGGTGGCAGGCAGTTTCATGGAACAATTTTGCAGTGTCCTTCCAGGGTTGAAGCAAAACAATTCATGTCACAGGATACCAGGTCTTACCCAATCCCCGTTTTAAGTTACCATGAGTAACAGTTCTTCTATTTTTATATGAATAGATTTAAGGAACTTGAACTGAATGTATTACAATAGCTTTCCAAAATATACATTTTCCTACCATGTGGTAGAAGGTGAATATATGCATTTCATTTACTATTTTCCCTTTGAAAAGGAATACATTTCATGACACAATGTTGTCACTTGTTTTTCCAGAGGGTAGTTAAATTTGAATACCTGTAAAATTACACATATGTGGTATAAGTGAAAAAAAAAATTGTTTTGGGGCAAAAGACTAAGGAAATTGTTATCACCCTCCCTTCAATGTACTTTTTCCTGAGGGAAACTAAATGAGCTATGTGTAGTGGATTTCTCTTCGTGACACTCTAATCCCTACCGCTCCCTCATCAAAAAGGAAAAGAAAAGGCAAAAGAAAATAAATGATTTCCATTTCCTGGGACCATTTAATATTTTCTATTCTTTACCAAAGCACAGCAGAGGTTTGAGACAAATAATTAGATTCAGACCATTTTTTTTATTTTTTTATTTTTTTATTATACTTTA